>NW_026068098.1:678276-814591 GCF_014885135.2 Alexandromys fortis | reverse complement strand
GATGTGGGAGTGATTTCTTATTAATAAAGAAACTGCCTAGGCCCCTTGATAGGCCCACCCTTAGGTGGGTGGAGAAAACAGAAGAGAATTCTGGGAGAAAGAAGCTTAGTGAGGGAGTCGCCATGATTCTCCTGCTCCAGACAGACGCAGGTTAAGATCCTCCCTGGTAAGCTAGCTCGTGGGCTACACAGAATATTAGAAATGGGTTAGAACAATATGTAAGAGCTAGCCAATAAGAAACTGGAACTAGCCGGGCCAGGCAGTGTTTGAAAGAATACAGTTTCCGTGTAATTATTTCTGGGCATAAGCTAGCCATGCGGGCAGCCAGGTGCTGGGGATGCAGCCCTGCCGCTCCTATTTCAACAGGTCCACACAGTAGATGTTCTTCCGTAGTAATTCACTGACTGTTTCCAGATGTGCGGATACTCCCAGGGCAGGCAACCTCTCACACCCACCTTTCTCCCCTTGCACACCCATTTCCTTTACATATCACATGGGTTCTCAGGAAATCCCGGGATGCCTCTGCAGATACAGTACCCACCTGTCAGCTGAGGGATGCTCTCACCAGGTAGCCCCAGAACCTTCCAGTGATGCATGCCGATTTCCTAGATCTCCGTTACGACCTTGATGCTGCAGAGGCAAGGCCTTTGAAAGAAGACGGATGGAAGGAAGGAAGGAAATATATAGAAAGGAGATTGATGCATATCAATAGCTCTGTCTTCTATTTCAAAATATTTTATGCATATATTAAGGAGATAGCTAATATATAAATTTATTGATTATACAAAATATGTAAATTTTTATAATAGATACAAACCTTTTACTTACAGGGTTTGATGTGAGTCTGTTGGAGTAGGGCAACCTAAATCCACAGAACAGACTGACCACAGAGAAACCCATTAGTAGATGCTGTGGTCTTTGAAGCAAAATTTTTCTTTCTTCTGGAAACCTTTGTTTGCACTCCAGGCCTGCAGCTTATGGCAAGTCATTCCCCCATAGTTCGGAGAGCAGTTGCCAGCCATGTAGCCCACTGACTGCTGGTGTTAGCCACATCTGCAGGGCGTGCTCCCAATACTACCTGATCTGCCCACGAGAGTCGGTGGACTTGGGGCTGACATATCCAATTACCTGTCTCCTATTCCATGTTCCACGGCACCCCCTTCTTCTCTTTTTCTGGCTAGGGTCTGCAGGTGCCCCTGTGGAGAGGAAAGCTGTTCTGGATGGCGGAAGCAACCTGTAACCAGGCAGCGCCATCTGCAGGGAGCAGTAACTATGTCTGGGGTGGTCAAAGGAGATGACTGTGCAGATTGCCTGGCTTAGCTGTCACACCTGTGCATCCTGGGCCCTCCTGATTTCCACCCAGTTGATCCCTATGGACACCCCTGTCCCTATTCTCACGTCTCCCAGAAGGATCACAGCAAGACTGGAAGGAAACAAGACACTAGGCTGACTGAAGCCACCAATTTTCCGTGGGTAGCACACTGACCGGAGTTACCAGCCTCTCCATGATGGCAGACTCTGGGCTCATCCCTGCTTGGGAACAGTTGTTAGTAAGAAACTGCTGGGGGGCCTGGAAACAGGGAGGCAATGTGGGTGGTCCTTAGGTATCCCTTGGCATGACCTAGTCCAGAGCAGGTCAGAGATGACACAAGTCCCCCTCGACAGTGTCCTCAGATGTAATGTAATGTAAGGAAAGTGGCAGGTCCTTCTGGGCCTCCGTGCAGCCTTGGCCAAGCGCAGGAACACCAGGAGTAGCTTGCAAGCCCTGCCGACCTCTTCTGAATGGCTGAGAAGGTATTCAGTCAGCCTGCCTTCTGCTTGGAAAAGGGAGAACCAGCTCTCCTGTCACAGAGAGGCAGGAGCCTCCGGGCTCAAATGAAGATGAGAGACCATTCTGGGTCAACAACCCTGAGTAGTGTGCCCTTTGCCCTCCCCACCGTCTTGGTCTTGGCTGCCAGGAGTATAAAGGGTGCACAGGGACTTCATGACAGCCTATGTGATTTTCACAGCCCCACCGTGTGCTGTGGAGGATTTGAAGACTGGACTTCTAAGGCTCTTGAGAAGTAAGATGACTTTCCGCGTGTGAGACGTTAGCAGGGGCCGAGGAAAGGATTCTGAGGGAGGGTCCTGAGGGAGGGCATGGAGGATCAGCAGTGTGGCTCATGGGCTCCCCAGCTGCCCATGCTCAGCACAATGATGACTAATCACCACTGGCTACTTAACGAGATCAAGAAGAGCAACCTCTGGGCATGCCCATGAGTCTTATTCTAGATCTGATTGACTATAAGGTAGGAAGATGCCTCTAACTGTGGGCAACACCATTCCTTGGGCTGGGATCCTGGACTGAAGTAAACACAGCAAGCAAGCTGGCTGCAGATATCCATCTCCTCTGTGTTCTGATGCTGGATATGTGACCAGCTACCTCGAGCTCCCAACCCCATGGCTTTGCTACCAGAATGGACTGTGTCCTCAAACTGTTAAGCAGAATAAACCCTTCCTTCTGTAAGGTATTCGGTGAAATTGAAAGCAAAGTAACTCATACAGGAAAGGGCATGAAATATAGGGCCACATAGGGTAGCACATAACTGTCCTCCCCGGATCCAGGAGGTGAGGCAGGAGGGCCAGGCTGGGCTGTAGGGCACATAACTGTCCTCCCGGCGCTCAGGAGGTGAGGCAGGAGGGCCAGGCTGGGCTGTGTAGCAAGAGCCTTTGTCAAACAAATGAAGCTCATGGTTTGGTCCTGCAAGCATACTAGAGAAGCCACTGTTGGCATAGGCTGGTAAGGAATTGGGATACCAGGACAAAGCTAGCTGACAGTCATGTCTAAGTGAGAGGGGAGGGGACTGCAAGAGTGACCAACTGTGTGTGTGTGGGGGAGGGGTCGGGAGTGTGGATTTGACATCAGGAAATCTCTTGGGCTACAGACAGAACCACAGGATCCTAACCATCAACCTGGAAACTCTCCTAAGGTTGAGTTGAGGCTTTCCCTCACTTGGCCGCTGTCCCTCTGCTACCCAGTTCTGGTGACTCGGTATTTGTTCCTTCTTCTCAGAGCAGTTATATAACAGGAGAGTTGCTCAAAGACTCCAATTGACCATGGCTCTGGCCTTCACCTATCACCCACCAGTACCAAGAACCACCACCCATTTGGTGGTTTTTAGGGGTTGCATAAGTCTGGCCCGAGCACAGCCACTTCCCACCTGAAGAGCTTGCCAGGGCCATGGCTAGGAGAGGCAGGCTCAAACCATAAAGACATCTTAGATTCAGATGCAATTAGAGACCCGGGAGCCACCCACCATGTCCATGACTCCAGATAGAAAAGGCAGCTAGAAAGAGGAAGTACAGGTAGAAATCCCAGGAGGTCACACTAAGGGTCATAGCAAGTATTGTATACTGGCTTTGCACTGACGTCCAGGTCCTTAGGGTCAACGGCCTCAGATGTCAGTCTAAGGGTTTGGGTTTAAGATGATGTTCAAGAGGCACAGAGAGTTGGGAAGGCAGGTGTGTAACTGTCCTAGTTCTTCCTCTGTGGAGCATTCTTGGAGGCAGCCCCTTCACCTGTGCTCGTGAGTGAGCTACCTAACGCACGGAGGTGCAGAAGCGGCTTTTTCCACTGTCTGGGATAGGATATGGTCTATGTCCCAGCCACCCTCTGCTCCAGCTCTTACAGCACTCCTGTAAGCTCCTGAACCCTCCCGTTGTCCAGCCGAAAACAGGCTGGTGCAAGCTGAAATTATCTTCTCAGACCCTCTCGTTTGACAGATGGACAGGAAAGTTGCAGTGCCAACATGCCCAAGAGCGCCCACCCCTCACCCCACCAGCTCCCAGAGTAAACGGAACAGAGTCTCACCGCTCTGTCCCTGTGGCTCTGTCCCTGTGCCTGGAAGGGGTCCTTGGCTCATGGCCCAGGGTAGCTCCAGGGGGTGCTCTGGGTCCTTAGGTCCGCTCAGTAGGGTAGAGAATGAAAGCCATCCAGATGTATTCCTAACCCCGTAGAACTCAAAAACAGGATTTTCTACCGTGACTCTGACATCTAAGAGCCCGTGTCCTTCAGAGGCAGGGTCCCTGGCAGCTGTTCTATGGTCTTGTCAGCCCTCTTTCTGGGGTGTCCCAGCTGCAACAACAGTGGAGTTCTGGAAAGACACAGGACATCAGGAACACAGGCCAAATCGTGTCACTTCTTTGTGGCTGGGGCTAAATCCGGAGAAAAACACGCCCAGCCTTTAAGAATCCCTGAATCAGATAGTCTAAGCATTCCCAAGTCTGTTTGTCTTATGGGGAAATACTGAGATAAGAGGTAAGTAGGTAGAGGGGAGGATCCAGGTGGAGAACTATACAAAACAGCCCTGAAGTGTGAAGAGATGGCTTCAGTTGGGGTGAGGTGTTTGTATCTTTCTGTACTTTACCACAGCATCTGTTAGCTACAAAGAAGAGCTTAAAAGAAAGTTTGTATCATACCCTCCTTGGGAGGGAATCCCTGAGTGGCCCAAATCCTTGCGACCCTTCTCAGGGTAAAGTGTCGGGCGAGCTGGCTTTGAGAAGAGCACCCTGTCGTCAAAGCCTGTCACCCTTCATTGTTGACCTCTATTCCCGAGGAGGTGGATGGGTCTGTTGTAAAGGTCTCTGATCTGTGAGCACACAGAGCTGTGCTGTAGGACCTTGGGCTGCTGTAGTATAGTCTAGTATTGGCTTAAAGACTACACTAGCATTAATTAACTTTAATTAAAGTCTAGTTTAATGGCTTAAACATCCCTCACCTCCAGCATTTTCATCTATGGACTGGGATACCACTAGCCTTCCCTGCTTGTGGTGTGGGACACAAGGACCTGTTGAGGGCTAGCTGAGGATTTGGCACACCTGAGTGTGGTGACACACAGCTGTCATCCTAGAATTTGGGGGGTGGAGCAAGAAGGATCAGGAGTTCAAGGCTAGTCTTGGGCACACATAAGTTTGAGGCTGGTCTGGAAAACATAAGACTGTCTTTCAAAATAACAGCAAAACCTTGGCCTGGGGAGATGGTTCAATTGGTAAAGTATTTGCCGCAGAAGCACAGGGACTTAAGTCTGATCTTCAGAATCCACGTGAAAAAACAGAGCGATTGAGAAGCAATTTATTTATTATTATTATTACTTTCATTAATTTGTGTTCTTATCTTTATTATTTTATTTCTTTTACTTGCTGCTCACTTTGAAGATTTTATTTACTTATTTTTACTTATTTATTTTAATTTATTTAATTTTTACATAATTAATACATACAGTATATAGTCATCCATCACCTATGGCTCTTACAGTCTTTCTGGACCTCTTCTGCATAGATCCCTGAGCCTTAAGGTAAGAACTTTGTTGAAGACATGTCATTTAGAAGTGGATGGACCAAAGTCTCATATTCTCCTTGGGAGAGAATCCCTAAGTGGTCCAAATCCTCATGACCCTTCTCAGGGTAAAGTGTCAGGTGTGCTGGCTTTGAGATGGACCAAAGTCTCTCAGTCTTTGCACTGTTCAGTCTCTGTGCTAATTCCTACCTTCTACATGAAGAAGCTCCTCTGACGAGGGCTGAGCAAGGCGTTGGTCCCAGATATGTTATTAGTGGTCATTATTGCTATGTTCTTTTAGCAGAATAAGAGTATCAAGTTTTATCCTAATTCTATGACCTATCTAGTTTCGGGTTCTGGGCCACTTTTGCAGTGTCAGATAGGGGTTCCATCTCATGGAAAAGTGGTTGGTTGCTAACAACGTTTGTGCCACTGTTGTACCAGTATAAATTGCGGTTGATCATTGTAGATTCCAGGGTCTTTAGCTGGGAGCTCCTGATGGTTGCCCTTCTTCTCCAGTAGCTCGTGGTAGCCACCTCCTAATAGCAGTAACTTGAGTCAGTAGGGGCAAACCTTCTAGTTAGACACCAAGTCAATTTCTCCATGTTCAGTGGCATAGATAAGCATTGTAAAAAGCAATTTATAACTTCAGAGACATGCATATTTCTCTCTGGCTCTCTGGCTGGTCAGCCTAGCCTACTTGATGAGCTCCAGTCCACTGAGAGACCATCTGAGGAATGATGAGTGAAGTCGTCCTCTGGCCTCCACAAGCATGTGTACAGAGAAACACATTCCCACATAATACCGCTACAACATACAGGTCAACATGGCACTGTCTTTAAGTCCTTACTTTTTGTGCTACACTAGTCTTTGCTGTGTTTCTAAGGGCAGGTGAGGCTGGGGGATCCATTGAACTGATTTTAAAGCTGGTTTAGACTTCAGGGGATTCCTGGTGTTTCCTAACAGTTGGCTTTAGCCGTCCAAATCTTGAAAGTTGACTGTCTCCAGAGAGCCAGATGGCCATCAAGTGGTCTTGGTCTAATACATTCCATGCAGCTGGCACGTGCCTCAATGCCAAGCTGCCTCTGCTAGCATCTCTCTTCCCACATCTCACTGTCCCTCTGCAGTGCAGGAAGATGCCATCACCATGTGTCTGTGACAGAAGGTTTGGGGTCTGTAGCAGACAGATCACAGCAGTAAGGGGAGCCTGAGGCTCAGGTAGGGGTTCGAATTTACTCTGTGTGCACAGGGCAAGCTCCAGGAGCCCTAGCATCCTGCAGGGTTGGTTGAGCAGAGAAGCCAGGGCCTCTTTGTTCCACGAGCCAACAAACTGCTTTCCATAGTTGCAGAGAGAGATTTTTCCACAATGTCCCCCAAGGTGTATGGGTATCTTGAACACTGAGAGATGAGAGCCCAGATTAGAGTCCTGGAATGTGGAACACGGGAGTCTTCCAGTAAAGCCGGTCAGTCACCAGTGCCAGGGGACTTCCCTGGTGGGTTGCGCTCATGCTTCTGTAAGCGAACCTTGATGAGAGTGTTCTGGTCCCAGCTCTGTGCAGAACATCTTGTTTTAAGGTCTCAAGCCTCTTTTAGTCGATTGCTAAAGCATCCAGCTTCCTGGAGTGGCCGTCAGGTATTGTTGACAGGCTGTTTCACGGGAAACAGCAGCCCCTGAGCCAGTGTTAGAAGCTGGAGAAGAATGTTGCTCTTTAAAAGTAGCCATAAAAGCGTCAGCACGATCCCTCCACCCCCACCCCCTTCCCAGTGACCTTGCAGCTGGCCTTGTGCACACCCTGCGTGCCCTCCCTCATTACTGGCTGCTGGGAAAGGAGGGGCCTGATCAGGACTTAATCCAAACGTGAGCTAGCTCAAACACAGTAAACACCAACTGCCTTTCACAGGGCGCCATCGACAATGGCTTTCCTCTTGCCCTTGACACACTCAAAGTTACAGAAGTCAACCTGACTTTAGTTCAGAGCTGTGTATCCCATAATAAAGGCACATCTGAAGCTTTGTAAACACAGATGAGAGAGAGAAGTTATCTCAGCCAGAGTGGGACCAGGCCAAAGCCGAAACCTGAGTGAGGTTTTGCCGGGACAGTGGAAGCCGATCATGGCACAGGCCAGCATTTGAGTAAGGTTGGCTAGGCAGAAAGAGCAAGAGGTCAGCCAGAGAGTGGAAAAGCTGCTGGAAGACAGCAGCAGGCCTGGGCCATTTATATGAAGCATCGGGTCCAGCCTGTGCTAAGGGCTGGGAAGATACTGTTGGTACTAACCCTAAGTAGTTGAACTCCTGTCAGCTCCCTGGGAGTGAGGGGGAAGCTCTGAAAGAGTGGCCTTTGAGAGTTTAAGGTATTGAGAAACATTCCAAGCAGAATACAAACTAACACATTGCTAAACAAAGAGCCCATAAATCCTCATATTTATGGTCTGTGCTGGCTGGTTTTATGTTAACATGACACAAACTAGAGTCCTCTGAGGGGAAATTGCCTCCATAAGATCTGGCTGTAGGCAAACTTGTAGGGCGCTTTCTTAATTACTGATTGATAGAGGAGGGTCCAAACCGTTGTGGGTGGTGCCATCCCTGAGCTGGCGGCCTTGGGTTCTATAAGAAAGCAGTCTGAAAAGCCCAGGACCAGATGGTTTCAGCTCAGAATCCTACAAGATTTTCAAAGAAGAGCTAATACCAATACTCCTCAAATTGTTCCACACAAAAGAAACAGAAGGAACATTGCCAAACTCTTTCTATGAGGCCACAATTACCTGGATACCCAAACCAATAAAGACATTATTAAGAAAGAGAATTTCAGACCAATCTCACTCATGAACATTGATGCAAAAATACTAAATAAAATACTGACAAATCGAATCCAAGAACACATCAGAACCATCATCCACCATGATCAAGATGGCTTCATCCCAAAGATGCAGGGATGGTCCAACACACAAAAGTCTGTCAACGTAATCCACTATATAAACAAACTGAAAAATAAAAACCACACAATCATCTCATCAGATGCTGAAAAAGCTTTTGAAAAAATACAGTATCTCTTCATGATAAAGATCTTGACAAGAGCAGGGATACAAAGAACATACCTAAACATAATAAAGACAGTATACATCAAACCAACAGTCAACATCAAACTAAATGGAGAGAAACTGCCAGTAATCCCACTGAAATCAAGGTTGTCCACTCTCTCCACATCTATTCAATATAGTTCTTGAGGTCCTAGCTAGAACAGTAAGATACCAAAAGGAGATCAAGGGAATACAAATCAGAAAAGAAGATGTCAAACTCTCACTATTTGCTGATGATATGATAGTTTACATAAGCGACCCCAAAAATCCTACCAAGGAACTTCTACAACTCATGAACACTTTCAGTAATGTAGCAGGATACAAGATTAACTCAAGAAATCAGTAGCGCCGGGTGGTGGTGGCACACACCTTTAATCCCAGCACTTGGGAGGCAGAGGCAGGCGGATCTCTGTGAGTTCGAGACCAGCCTGGTCTACAAGAGCTAGTTCCAGGACAGGCACCAAAGCTACAGAGAAACCCTGNAAAAAAAAAAAAAAAAAAAAAAAAAAGAAAGAAAGAAATCAGTAGCCCTCCTGTACACAGATGATACATTGGCTGAGAAAGAAATCAGAGAAACATCACCCTTCACAATAGCCACAAATAACATAAAATATCTCTGAGTAATATCTAACCAAGCAAGTGGAAGACTTGTATGACAAGAAATTTAAATCTTTGAAGAAAGAAATTGAAAAAGACACCAGAAAGTGGAAAGATCTTTCATGCTCTTGGGTAGTTAGAATTAACATAGTAAAAATGGCAATCTTACCAAAAGCAGTCTACAGATTCAATGCAATGCCCATCAAAATCCCAGCAAAATTCTTCACAGAACTTAAAAGAACAGTATTCAACTTCATATGAAAAAGCAAAAAACCCAGGATAGCCAAAACAATCTTGTACAATAAAGAACTTCTGGAGGCATCACAATCCCTGACTTCAAACTCTACTACGGAGCTACATTACTGAAAACAGCCTGGTATTGGCATAAAAACAGACAAGAGGACCAATGGAACCGAATAGAAGACCCAGATATTAATCTACACACTTTCAAACACCTGATTTTTGACAAATAAGGAAAAAATGTCAAATGGAAAAAAGAAAGCATATTTAACAAATGGTGCTGGCATAACTGAATATCAACAGATAGAAGAATGAAAATAGACCCATATCTATTGCCATGCACAAAACTTAAGTCCAAATGGATCAAAGACCTCAACATAAAGCCAGCCACACTGAACCTCATAGAAGAGAAAGTGGGAAGTACACTTGAATGCATTGGCACAAGAGACAACTCCCTAAATTAACTCCAGTAGCATAGGCACTGAGAGAAACAATTAATAAATGGGACCTCCTGAAACTGAAAAGCTTCTGTAAAGCAAAGGACACGATCAACAAGACAGAATGACAGCCTTCAGAATGGGAAAAGATCTTCACCAACCCCACATCAGACAGAGGTCTGATCTCCAAAATATACAAAGAACTCAAGAAATTGGTCATCAAAAGAAAAAATAATCCAATAAAAAATGGAGTACAGGCCTAAACAGAGAACTCTCAACATGGCTGAAAGACACTTAGGAAAATGTTCAGCATCCTTAGCCATCAGAGAAATGCAAATTAAAACAACTCTGAGATTCCATTTTACACCTGCAGGAATGGCCAAGATCAAAAACACTGATGACAGTTTATGCTGGCGAGGTTGTGGGGTAGAGGGAACACTCCTGCATTGCTGGTGGGAGTGCAAGCTGGTCCAACCCCTTTGGATATCAGTGTGGTGATTTCTCAGGAAATTAGGAAACAACCTTCCTCAAGACCCAGGAATACCACTTTTGGATATATATCCAACGGATGCTCAACTGTGCCAGAAGGACATGTGCTCAGCTATGTTCAAAACTTCATTGTTTGTCATAGCCAGAACCTGGAAACAACCTAAGTGCCTCTCAACCAAAGAATGGATAAGGAAAATGTGGTACATTTACACAATGGAGTACTACACAGCAGAAAAAAATACCATCTTGAAATTTGCAGGCAAATGGATGGAGCTAGAAAGCATCATTTTGAGTGAGGTAACTTGGACCTCAGAAAGACAACTATCATATGTACTCACTTACAAATGGTTTATAAACATAAAGCAAAAAAACCAGCCTATGAATCACAATCCCAGAGAACCTAGACAACAATGAGGACATACATGGATCTAATCTACATGGGAAGTAGAAAAAGACAAAATCTCATGAGTAAATTGGGAGGATGGGGACCTTGGAGAGGGTTTAAAGGGAGGGGAAAGGAGAGGAACAGAGAATAATGTAGAGCTCAATAAAAATCATTTTAAAAAAGCACCCTGAGCAAACCATGGGGAACAAGCCAGTAAGCAGCACTCCTCCATGGCCTCTGCATTGGACCCTGCCTCCAGGTTCCTGCCCTGTTTGAGTTCCTGTCCTGACTTCCCTCAAGGATGGAAATAGACTGCAAGGTGGGATAAACCCTTTTGTGTCCAAATTGCATAGAAACCCAGAGCAATAGAAACCGTAAGACACGACCACATCACATCTTTCTGCTGTGTGTGCTTATCTTGTGTGTTTGTGTGCACATGCCACAGCACATGTGTGAAGTCAGCAGACAGCTCGCAGGAATCAGAGCTCCCCCTCTGCATATGGCTCCCGGGGTCACACCAAGGTCATGAGGCTTTGCAGCAAGCACCTGTACTCACTGAGCCATCCCTGTAGCCTGCAGTTGATTTTTGACGGGGGTGCTAAGGCATTTCAAGGAGGAAAGGGCCATCATTTCAACAAACAGCCTTGGAGAAACCGAACAGCCACCTGCAAAAGGACAAAGTGCCACAGTTACTTGATATAACATTTAAAAAAATAATTCTGAATGAATCAGAGGCCTACATGTAGCTTAGTGAAAAACAGTATCTGTGAAAAGCCCCAGGAATCTAGATTTGATGGGGGTTGCTTGGATACAACACTATACGGAGAGGGGGAACAAAAGGAAAAATAGATTAAGTGACCAAGTCAGATGAGAGATAGCTCTGCATCTACCGGCACGGCCGGAAGAGCGGAGAAGGAGCGCGTGGAACGAGAAGATACCTGCTCTCATGTGTCAAATAAAAGGTTAAGGTCCAGGGTTCATAGAGAATTCCTACAGCCCAGCAACAGGTAATCTGACTGTAAACGTGGGCAGAGGACCTAAGCAGACCTTTCCCCAGAGACTGTAACGAACTGCTCAATAGCAAGCAAAAAGCTGCTGGGCACCAGAGAAATGCAAATAAATAGCCCAGGAAGATAGCAGCTCACACCTAGTGGGGTGGCTGTGATGACAGAGACAATAGAAGGTTACAGGGGTTGGGTAGGATGTGGGGAGATTGCTGCTGGGGACAGACCTCAGAGCAGAGTACTTGCCTAAGGTGCACAGGGGTTCAATCCCCAGTACTGTGAATGAGATAGATGATTGATAGATAGATGATAGATAGATAGATAGATAGATAGATAGATAGATAGATAGATAGATGGATGGATGAATAGACAGTAAGAGGGGTAGGTAAGTGGGTACATACATACATATGTAATACATACATACATATGTACATGCATACATACGTACATACATACATATATGGACAAAGGAAACAGAAACTTGTGTATTGCTAATCGGAGAGGACCATGGTACCACCACTGTAGCAAACAGTATACTAGTGCATCATAAAAATGTAGAATCACCTTGTGCCCAGCAGTTCTGCTTCTCTATATTCAACAAGACAGAATCAAAAGCAAAGTCATGCAGAGATGTTCTTAGGCCTGTTTGTTGAGTTTGCTAGGGCCATCACAATGGAGGACAATTGTAGATTGCTCTGAGCCCCCCCTCTCTCCCTCTCTCCTTTTTTTTCTCTCTCTCTCTCCCCCTCTCTCTCCCTCTCCCCCCTCCTTGTTTTCTGCCTGGTCCTCACGTGTTTATCCCCCTGTGTGTGTCCATGTCCTGATGTCTCCCTTAGTATACCTGTCCCATTAGATTAGCATTCATGGTAATGATCTTGATTCAGTTTAATTACATCTTTAAAGAGCCCACCTCCAAACAGCTCTTTTCTGAAGTCTCGGGAGTCAAGATTTCAACTTGTGACCTGAGGGTGAGCCAAAGACTGGAGCATCCCCATTGCCCATCTACTTATAGATGAAATAAGCAAAATGTGGTCTGCCGTAAATTGGAAAGAATTCAGCTGTATAGGGGAAAGAGGTTCTGATGACCTATGGTAGATTTCACAGGCTGAATGACACTCAGTGACCCTTGAGGACTGTGCTAACTGACATAAGCCAGCCACAGGCAGACAATGGCCTTTTCATCTTCTGCAGATCCCACAGTTGTCAGATTGCTAGAGATGAGAGCTAGAGAGGGTTTTTGCTGGGGTTTGGGAGGGAGGTATGTAGGTTTGGTGTTGATGATTACAGAGTTTCTTCTTAGAGAGATGAACAGTTTCTGGAAATAGATGCTGAGATCAGCTTGTGCCCTGACCTTGGTTACTCCATATTGTGTAGAACAATGGTTCTCAGGCAGAGCGTCTCCCTGAGAGACTCCATTTTACAAGCTGCTATTGACTCCATTTTAAGGGTGGAAAATGATTCTGCAACTCTGTGGGCGTGTAAACAACACCATCTGCCCAGTCCCACCCACGGCACAGACTGATAAGTGACAGATTCCTAAAATTCATACCACCCTATCAACTCAAAAAGTAAATTGAGTCCACATTAGCACACAAGAGTATTAAAACCCTATCAGGAAAGCCAGGTGTGAGAACTCATCCAATACACCAAACTGAGGGAAGGCTGTGACCTCCTCACCCAGCCCCCAAGAGGGATATGGTCTCACTTAGCTGTCATCCGACCAGGTGAGGTGCATGTGTGCATGTCTGTGTTCCCTTTCTATTGCTGTGATAAAACACCATGGCTCAGGCAGCTTAAAGATGCAAGAGTTCATGTGGGTCATTGCTCCAGAGGGTCAGGGGTCTGTTATAGCGGGGAGACATAGTGACAAGGTGCCGACATGGTGGCAGGATCAGGAAGCAGAGTTCATACCTTGAACCAAAGTGTGATACAGAGAGAGCAACTCAAGAAGGCTAGAGCCCTCAAACTCTCAAAGCGGTCCGCTGGGATGTGCTTCACCAGCAGGGCCACGCCTCTTAAATCTCCCAGAGAGCACCAACAACAACTTAGCACCAAGTGTTCAAATACATGAGCCTATGGGGCATTTTATTCAAACCACCGTGTGTGTGTGTGTGTGTGTGTGTGTGTGTGTGTGTGTGTGCGTGAGAGAGAGAGAGAGAGAGAGAGAGAGAGAGAGAGAGAGAGAGAGAGAGAAAGAGAGAGGCAGGCAGAGAACTCGCAACCGTCTAAGACTTCAGCTTGGGTTGGTCCCTGCTTTGATGAAGCATTTCTGTGTCTGGACCTAGTTCTGCCTTTGCTGCTAAAGGCCCTGTGCCCAGCATCTCACGCCTCACTTCTGCAGCTTGACTCAGCTCTGAGGCTCAGCTCATCTCTGACTATGTGGCTTGGCTGGAGTCCGCAAAGGCTGCCTCTGGCTGGGTTCAGACCTGATCTAACCTCTTTCACCGCCTCTCTTTGCACCCTTATCGGCAAGGCCTCTTTGAAACTCCTTGAACCCCGCCGGCCTCCTGAACCCTTCATAGTCATTCTGCCTCCAACATGTGTGTGCACACACAGATCTCTCTGCTGTGTGATACACAATGTGTGTGAGCTGAGGGTTAATATCAGCAGTTCCGATTGGAATAAAAGAACCCGTGTTTGCCTCAGCTGGCTATGGAGAAAATGGGGACTCCTTACAAATTCCAGCCCAGGAAGCGGAAAGAGCTAGTGGTTAATTGTTGCTCAGTAAATGCTGACTTGGTAGGAAATTGTGTTCGTGTCTGATTCTGACATTGCACACTCATGACAGTTGTAGTGATGGATGTAAAACGATTCAAGTGTGCTTAACTGCCGCTGAATTAGAGACTTTAAGTAACCATGGAAGGGGCGGGCTTAGTGGTATAGCGCTTGCCTAGCATATATATGACCCTGGGCTCATTCCAGCACGACACACACAGAGACCCAATGATAATTTTTATTGTATATATTTTACTCCAATTATTTTTTAATAAACAAAAATGAAGTGTTAAGGATACTGGTTTTTGTAAACTTGAGGGTGGCCCATCTGGTGTGTAGGCATTTTCCAAGACCACATGCAGGGCACAGGAAGAGCAGGACTGGCGAGGCAAGGTGATGCTTCTGCCTTACACCTGACTCAGCGATGAGCCTCCCACCTCTCCCCGTTCTGCATTAGAGCCCTGTGATGGCTAGTGCCGACTGCCACTTTGACTGGATTGGGTCCACTGAAGCCCCATCTTAACTGTGGGCAGACCGTTCCCTGGGTGAGTTGAGCACACATAAAACTTGCATTTTATGACTCTCCATTCCTGATCATGGGTGTGTGCGACCAGCCGCTTCAAGCACCCGCTGCCTCAGCTTTCCTGATGGGCTGTACCCAAACTGTGAACCAGAAGAAGCTCATTCTCGCCGAAGTTGCTTTTGTCTTGGCATTTGACTACAGCAATAGGAAAAGAAACTAACACAGCCCCACCCACTCCCATTCATCTCCGCCGCTATCATAAGCTTCATCTGCTGCTCCAACACCTCCCACGAGTGTGATCATCTTTCCAGGAGACACCCTTCCTTGGACCACTTCAAAGAAGCCTCATGTTTCATGTCGAGTGAGAAAGTCCTGTCCATCAGCCACTGCCCAAATCATCCCCAGATAGGCCACTATGATTTCAGCCTGCCTGCCTGCCTTGACTCTTTATCTTTTATCCCTTTGGTCTGTGTCTTTGTCTTCTTTCTGGCTTGCTGGGGGATGGGTGGGGGCTGTTGTTGGACTTTTGGCTTGTTGTTCTGGAAGGAAATGGAGATACATCAGCTATGCTACTGGAGTTGTTAGGGCTGGCGACTGAGCCTGGCATCCTTAACCTAGGCTCAGACCTTCTTTGGTATGCCAGCCAAATAGACAAGCAATAGTGAAAAGCAGAAAAGCATTCATTCAGTGTGGTCACATAATGAAGAAGAGTGAAGAGGCCCAGTGACCCCCTCCCCTTGCCCTCTAAGGCCATATTCTGAGTCCTGGCATGAGAGCAAGATTTAAAAACAGGACGAGAGGTTCACCTAAGTAAGCCCCTGGCTAAGATGTAGTCCGCCCATCATTAACCCATCCTTGTCTCTTGACTCCAGTGTGTTTTGCAAGGTGGTCTGACAGCTTGTCAGAATGGGGTGAAATCTCTTATGATAAGGTTGGCACCAAGCTCTGTAGCCTTCTCCTCAGGAGGCCGGGATTCCTGAAGAAATACCATTTCTCAGTTCCATTGTTTCAATAGTCTGGTAGCCCAAGGGAGGAATACAGCATCTCTTTAGAATATTTCATTCCTACCAGGCTCCTGCCTGGTCCTTAGGAGGACTCTTGGAGAGGGCGGTGGTACTCTCCTAGAGCATGCGTACCTGCCCCAAGGAGCCATAACCTTGACTTTGTGCTCTCTCTTCCTCCCAGGACCTGAGCTCCTTTGCCATGCCACTCCTGGATGGAGATGTGGAGAACTCAGACAAACACTCTTCTCGGAAGGTGAGACTCCTCTTTCCAAAGCCGCTCAGTACCCCCACCCCTGAGTAGCCCCAAGGCAGGCAGAGTTTGAGACACCCTTCTGGTTTACTTCTGTGGGGCTCACACCAGCATGTGGCTCTGCTGGGGCTGCATCGTCCTGAGACAGCTCTCCTCACAGGGCCATGCCTCCTAAGTAGCTGGCTGCTCTGATTCCGAGTTATCTGGGCTTTGCTCCTCCCCATCCCTCGCTGTGGACGCTGCCATCACCAGTGTCCCTCAGAGTGAGAGGACGCAAAAGAGAGAGACAGACGGTGAGCTGAGCCGGGATGCTGACTAGCAAGAGATGAGGCTAAAAGCAGTGAACAGGATAGCTATGTTCTCTAGTGTCATTGTCACCACAGACACCCACTGTGCCCACGGACTTTGGGGTGAGGTAATCTCTCCTTTGGCCTGTTCCCTCATCACTTCCATTTGCCCCTCTCTCTTTAACTCTTTGCTCCCCCACTCCCTTAGTTTTTTTTTTTCTACCATTAAGAAACCATGACGTAGCCAAGGTTATTAGCAATACAGAGTCAGGCCAGGAGTGAGGGATGAGGTGGCGGTGGTGGCAGGTGAGGGGTTACAATGGCCATCAAAGAAGGGGGTCAAGGCAGGCTTGCGGGTTTCCCCTGCAGTTGGGCATCCTATCACTCACTGACCCAAGCACAAGAATGACCACAGGGAGGGGCTGCAGCATCTCTGAGTGACTTCTGGGTGCTCTCCAGCCTGGGATGAGGGCACGAGTTCCCATCCTGGAAAAAAAAAAGAGTCTATTCTCGGAGCGTTTGAATCACATACAATTGAATCAACAAATTGGTTTAGGCCTACGGGGCTCACTTGGCAGTCAGTCTCCTGCCCCACCCTGCCCTACCCAAACAACCTTATTAGCAGTTATTGTGACCCAGCCAGAAAGACTGTCAGAAAATGGCCTGGGGCCTGGGCTGGCAGGCGCCACCCCACTCAGTGCCTGTAGTGTATAGCCAGGGCAAGTCCTCTGGGCCTCTGCCCTGTTAAGTTCCACGTAGGCCTTCCTGCATGGAAAATCCAACAGGAGCTAAGGCTGAGGCAGAAATGCTTCAAGGGAGGTGGGGCTTTCCTGGTGGCCCCAGAAGTCCAGAGGGAGGCTGTGGTTATCACTAAACGTCAGCTGAGAGGGAAAGGTCATGGAGGTATTCTTGCCTGCCTCCGACATTTGCTCCGAATTACCCTCACCCATCCTATGGGCCTGCTGAAGGACCATGTCCAGGAGGAGGGGCTTGTCTTGCAGCAGTAGTGCAGTCAGATGCTGGAGAGGGCCGGGGCTGTGGAGCACGCTCCTCTCCTACATGGGCAGGGTCCTGATGCAGCTTGGAGGCAGGGTCTCTCCTGGCAGGCCTTGTGTGAGGGAAAGAGGTGCCAGTGCTGGGAGCTAGTAGCTTCCATGGGCATTGCAGCCTAGTGCCCCTACCTCCCAGAGAGCAACTCCTCCTGGACCTGGGGATACCCGCAATGCTACAATCTCACAGCCCTCGAGAAGCTCTAGTGTCCGTGACAGTCAAGAAGGCCTTTTTGGAAGACAGTGAGGTGACGGGCATCCAGAAAATTTTCCATTTTTACCCCCTGAAAGGCATGTCTCTGGCCCTACTCAGTTCTTCACGACATTGACCTTGCTCCAAATAAAAACACAAGAGAGAACCTCAGTTAGATTCCTACTTATGTCTGGCCCTTCCTGAGGCCATGATGGCAGAGGCCCAAGGTGAATGAGGGATGCTACTTTTGTGGCAGAAGGACATTAATGAGGGAACGGGCAGACCAGAGGAAGACAGGGCAGTGGAAACCGTGACATATCTGTCTACCCTCAGGAACCACACTGGATGCATGAGGCACTCCCTGTGAGAGGCACGACCTGAGTCCAGGTTGCCTTGTGCTAGTCCAGTATGTTCCCCACTGTCCCTTAATATCCTGAACCTCAGACTTGGGGGATTGCCAGTCAGGAAAGTGTCCTAAGTAGGACACATCCCATACCAGTGATCTTGACTACCCAAAGTGTCCATCTGGGCACATTATCAAGGGGGAATGTCTCCTCTTCCTTGTACCCTGTCCCCGAGAGGGACAGTTCTCTGTTGTCGTGACCTATCTCTGTGTGGCGCTCTGGTCGGCTGACTGTGTGGCTCTAGTATATAACTAGAGTCAGAACTAGCTGAGAAGAATCAGCCACACTTCAGTGACTCATCAGCCAGGGTAGTCCATGGAATGGTCCAGCACACACTCAACTAATGACTGGGCTTCCTCTCCGTGCATCCATCGATCCAGTCACTGCCCGGCAGCTCTCTCATTCCTAGCAGCCAACATGTGGCCTTAGACGCAACAGTCTTTCTTTGAACACGCCTCCAGGGGCGGGAATTGTGTCTGCCAAAATGATTAAGGATTAGGTGGCATCATTAAGGAACAGGTGCAGGAGGTGTCTGCAGCCCAGCAGGTGCTAGCAAGACAGGTCTGGGGATGCCAGTGGCAGTCAGCACCAGCAGTGCATGTGTAATTCTGCAAGGAAGAACACGTGCATTGTTAACGTGCTCACAGGGAGTGCTCCACTGGGCAAGGCTGCAGACATCTCTTGTTTTCTACCCATTGCTTGCTGAAGACCCATCTCAGATCCTCTCTGGAGATTAGCCACGGGGGAGTCCTGGAAACTTAGTGCAGCTGCTCCACTTCCGGCTCTTCCAGCCTGAGCAGTTGGGCTCATCACTGGATTCCAAGGCTGGCCCTTAGGTTCCTCAGCTTTGGACTTCTGCTCCCCAACTGCCTTCCTGGCTCCTTTAACTTCTGTTCTCTTCTTTTCCCTCCATCTCTAAGAGCATGGAGCCCCGCCTTGCTAATCCCTCCTGGTCAGCCAGCCCCCACTAGGCTCCTTCCTTACTTTCGCACCCAGTGCATCCTTCTCTGTTCGGTAGAAAGGCAAGTTCAGCTGCGACCAGAGCAGGAGCTGGCCCTCATCTCAACTCCCTGCCTAGTGGCTCCCAGACAAACATGGAATTTGCCCTGTCTGGGAAACTCTTCCTTCAAGAGCCTAAGTACCTCTTCTCCATTAGCCGCTGCGAAGCCAGGCACACACTGGGGAGTCTCACCCTTACTCAGAGAACCATCAAGTTATGTTATCTGCATATCATTTTGTTCAGCTGGCCTAATAGCCTGGGCCTGGCCATCCCTGATGACTCTAGAGGCGCCCACGGTCTGCTGTTCCCTGCCAGCCTCTTTCAGGAAACAGGCAGGGAAGGATAGGATCTGCAGGGGCAGGTCTCTGTGGGAGAGTCCAGGAAGGGCTGAGCCTCCTCTGTTCTTTGGCCATTTTTAGGGGACGAAATAGAAGGTCTGTTTTCTGGGGCTCCCTTCTCTGCCTGAAGGCTGAGTTTCTAACTCTTGGGGTCCTGTACTTCTGAATGTAGAATGGATCCTCCATCAGTGAGGTCTTGGGCAATCCCTTGCCAATCAAAAAAGATTCAAGTCTTTTAAGGCATTTAGCTCAACTGCTCCTATGAGTTCCTGGGTAGATCAAACATTAGCCTCTGTATCTGAGACCTGTATCCTTCGCAAATCCCACCCTGGAATGCCTCCTCTCAGTTGCCCATAATCCTGTCCAAAGCCACGCAGAATTCAGGGTTTTCTCTGATCTGGGGTCCCCGTTACAGGTGGTTTTGCCTGCCCTGGGCATCCCTTTGTTTGCTTCATGCTGCTGGCATTTCACCTTGTTCTGTGATCTCCTGGGAGGCCTTCTGCTTCCCTGTCCACCTTGGTCTTCTCTCTAGAACTGAATGCTGGCATTTGCCTGGAACGCCACCTCGTCATCAGGTCAAGTTTGTGTGCAGGGCAAGCTACACTGTATAGTAGGAGGAGTGCCGTGGGCCACTCTTCGGGGGACTCCAAAGGGACTCCCTCTCTGGCCCTTCTCCCCGCCTTTGCCTCTTTGGTCTCTTGGACATTTTTGTAATCTTACTAGGAGATGGTAGTATCAGGGTTAAAAAGCTGCAAGCCTTGAGGTCGTAACACTCATCAGCTTTATGATGTCCACTGTGACCCAGTCAACACCTTCTGCCATTAGATGTGGTGGCATCCAGGGATAAGGAATGGCGGACCTCATATACACAGGAAGTCCGTGCCTACCTGGCTCAGGAGTTACATCGTCTCCCGCAGTCAGGGAGCAGATTCCGGTACCATGTAGCTCTCATAACTAAGCTGTTTCTGAAACTCAGCCTTCCTTCTTTTCCAGCCTACAAGTCCCTCTCCATTAAGGACCCTTTAATGCACAATGCTGCTGGTGGTCAGACATGTATGAAGGGCCACCTGGGTACCAGGAACCATGCTAAACATTCCTCCTGTGTACAACATAGCAAGTCATCTTTGCAGCCCAGGAAGCCCATCTTAGCATCCCCATTATACATCCCAGATGCAGAGGACCCAGCTCATCCATCCATCCATCCATCCATCCATCCATCCATCCATCCACACTGATGGTGCAGGACTCAGATTCAGGTCTCTGTCCAAATCCTTGCTCAGTCTATCATCTTCTGCTTCCTGTATGTATGGTCTCTACTACAGGTGAGGGTCTCTTGGCTCCCTATTTCTTACCCCATGGCAACCCACCCACCACCTGAAGAACCTCTGGCTTTAAAAGTTATTCTCAGGAGTGATCCTGAATCCCACAGGCAAATGGGATGGTGGCTAAATTGCAGAGGCAAGGAATCTCACTGATCTTCATAACAAGTAGGAGGGGAGTTGATTTGAACTAATTTTTAAAAGCATATTTAATGGTTTGTTCATTTGTATTTTATGTGCATTTGGTGTTTTGCCTGACTGCATGTCTATGTGAGGGTGTCAGTTCCCCTGGAACTGGAGTTACAGACAGTTATGAGCTCCATGTGGGTGCTGGGAATTGAACCTTAGGCCTCTGGAAGAGCAGCCACTGCTCTTAACCACTGAGCCATCTCTCCAGCCCCTGAACTTCTTTCTATGGCGGTGACTCAATTATAAAATCCTGGTCACACACCATTCAGAAGCCATTCAGGAAGGAGTTGGCACCAAGTGGGTCCCACACCTCCATGTGACAACATTAGGGCCAGGTGGAGAATCACGTGGAGGGGTACTCTCTGGAGACTGATGATCACTAAAGAGGCATCTCCTCGAGGGCATCAGATGCCTGATACTGGGAGCTCAGGAGCACCCTCTACTGGTGAATTTATGGAATACTTTAGGGACTCTCCTTAGCATGGCCCTGGTTACCAGTGTGCTTTGACCCTTGTCCCCTGAGACTATGACAGTTACTTTGTTTTCTGTTGCTGATTTGGGGTTCCCTTAGGTTCCTTTGCTCTAGTGTCACAATAAAATAATAATAATAATAATAATAATAATAATAATAATAATAATAATAGTAATAGGACCATAGTCAATCACCACACATCACACCCTTGCTGTGAATCAGTTCCTGTGCTAGTGACACTGTGTGAGCACTCGGACAGCCCTCCAAACTGAGGCCATGACTGTCCTTATGTCACAAAGAAGGAAACAGAGGCAATAAGACCAAGGTGCTAATATATTGCTGACACGGTAATGGGGCAGAGCTGAGGTCAGAACCCAGCCTGCAGGAAGCAAGCCCCTGAACCCATTCACACTGCCAATACTGAATGCCTGTGCACCGGAGCCATGGCTTAAGGCCACAGGACCTGATAACTTTTTAAGTGGGAGCTGTGTTTTTGAGTCATCATTGAAGTCTAAGGTCTTGCTAGCACTTTCCTGACTTTTTGCTGGTGAACTTAGCCATTCAAATGCCACAGTAGCTTGGAGTGAAATCTGTCATCTCCGCATACCAGCATCTTCATCAATGAGCCCAAGGTCTGGTATGCATTCTGGATCACAGAGGCTTGTGCTTCTTCTCCTGGGGCGGGGTGGGGAAACAAAGAACCACAGTTGCGTCATCAGGCCCGAAACAGGACAAGTGAAGAGCTTCAGGAATGGAAGCCGATATGGGAACAGTAGTCAGGAGAGGCAGGAGTGGCGCTAGGTCCCTTCTCCTCACCTCCATGTCGCCTCCCCCTCCAGGGCTCTGTTAGACAGTTACACAGGTGACCTGGGGCTCCAAGACAGAAGCTGAACATCCATGGCACAGGCGCTGAGGTCTGGACCATTCCATTGCCCCCTCTGTGGAAGAGATCAGGGTTGTTTCTCTATCCGCTTAATGAGGGTATAAAGGTCTACTGCAGGCAGCGTTGAGAGTGCCCGGAGCCTTGTGACCTCACCCATTTGTCTGTCTTTCTGCAGGTGGACAGTCCCTTTAGCTCAGGCAGCCCTTCCAGAGGACTCTTCTCCAGGGGCCCCCAGCCCCGGCCCTCCAGCCCTGTGTCTGCTCCCGTGAGGCCCAAGACAAGCCCTGGCTCTCCCAAAACTGTGTTCCCATTCTCCTACCAGGAATCTCCTCCGCGCTCGCCACGCCGTATGAGCTTCAGTGGGATCTTCCGCTCCTCATCCAAAGAGTCTTCGCCCAACTCCAACCCATCTACCTCTCCCGGGGGCATCAGGTTCTTCTCACGGTCCAGAAAAAGTAAGACTTTGATGCTATGGTTTCAGGTGGGTGTTGGGCTGTGAGGAACCTTCCCCATGGCCACTCAGCCAAGTGGCATCAGAACCACAAAGTAGCCGCTGGTGACTGGGGCCTGAGCCATGCCTTCCTGTGCAGTGACACCCATTTCCCCCTGCTGGTTTCTGTCTGCACTATCCTCCAGAGTGGCGAACTTGGTGGTGTGAACTCAGTGGCATGAACTAGATGCTTCCTGAGGTTCACAGTCTGATTTGAGAAATCAGATGTTCGCTCCCAGTACTCAGAATATACCTGCACCCAAGGCAAGTGTGCTGCCAAAGTATGGCTCTGGCCCCTGGGGTTTGGGGTCTGGGGACTTTGACTCTGTTTACAGAAGACCCTGAGTTTTTTCTCAGGGTGAGATAGATTGGCTGGAGAAACATGGAGGAAATATGTGTGAGTGAGAGCATCCTTTTGATTCATAAATTGTTTGTGATCTGAAGATCAATATTGTCACTTGAGCACTGTTGATCACAATAAGAAATGCTAAGGCCAACTGTAGAGTGGGGGTGTGTCTCGGTTACTGTCCCGAGTCTGTGATAAACTGTCCCGGCAAAAGCGACTTAACGGAGAAAGGGTTTGTTTGGCTCACAGTTCTGCAGAGATGTAGTCCCTCATGGTGAGGAAGGCATGGTAGTGGGAGCAAGAGGCTGGCTGGTCACATGGCAGCCACACTCTGGAAGCAGAGACTAAACAACAAATAGGGCCAAACAAACAAACAAAGCCAAAAGTTCCTTCATGCTGCCAGTGACTTGCCTCTTACCTTTTAAAGATTGTACAGCTTGCCCAGACAGCCCCACAGCTGAGGACCACATGTGTTCAAACAGGAGCCTGGAGGGGCCATTCTACGCTCAAACTACCACAGGGAGTGTGTGTCCTCCCTGCCTCTGTCTTCTTCCCAGTTTCTCTACTAATTTAGAATGTTTGCTTAGAGAATGGAGAAGGAAGTAGCCACGGAATGTCAGAGGTCAAGGGTATTCCTTTTCCTCTGGGTAGCACTTGCTTTTCTTGTCTTGCAAGACCATCTGTGGAGACACTTGAGCCTTTCTGAGTTACGGGTTAAGAGAGTTCCCTTTGTTTGATGTTTTGTGGCCTGTGGGATATTGTTCCTAGTAGCCCAAAGTCATGTCCCCAGGATGGCTGCTCTTCTGCCTTCCCGTGAACCTGTAATACACAGATGTGACACACTGTGACCGAGGCGTTGCTAGCAAGACAGTGTTCCTTTAGGCCAACATCACCCAGGCAGAGCAGCTGTGCATCTACAAAGCCCGGTCAGAGCAGAATGTTCCAGCACTGACGTTGAAATGTTCTAGAGAACTTCCTCCGATCTCTGGGCCACACCCTGAGACTCTCACATATAGTTGTTCTTCACTATTTCACAAGGTATTGGTTTCTCGGGATCCATTGTGAAGACCAAACCCCGAGGACACCCAAGTCCCTTATATGAAAACAATGTAGCAGTTACCTAAGCTTATATAATCCTTTCATACACTTTTAGAAACCATTTTAAAATCTTCTTATCAGCGTTTTTCCTGCATTTTCTGTCAGTATACCATGCATTTGTAGTGCCTGAGAAGGCCAGAAGAAGTTCCTCTGGGCTGGAGTCAGACAGTTACCAACCATCATGTGGCTACTGGGGACTGAACTCTCTCTGGTCCTTTGGCAGGGCAACCAAAGGCTTAACTCCTAAGCCATCTCTCTGGTCCCCTTCCATATACTTTAAATCACCTCTGGATTATTTATAAAACCTAGCATACTGTGCGTGCTGTGTGAGTAGTTACAACATCGTCTAGGAAAGAGCCGGTTTAGCTTTTTAGAAGGCGCCTGCCATCAGCCTGACAACTTGAGTTCCGTCCTAGAACCCATGGAGAGGAGGGAAGAGGGAACCTATGGCACAGAGTTGTCCTCTAATCTCACTGGCACCTCTCCAATTACACACATACAGTTGCACACCACACACACACACACATATGCACACATCATATACATCACACACGCCAATAATTTTAGAAAGAGTCTGTACATACTCTGTATAGATGCAATTAGAAAGTCGTTTGGGCCTGTGGTTGGTTGCATCTACAGATGGGGAGAGCCAGCTGTGCGCCGTTGTGTGACCCCCTCCAAATGGAGGGCCCAGGAGACGAGACCTCAGCGGAGTGGTCTCATGCTTGGGTCACGTACAAACCTCCAGGGCTGTGGTCACAGAGCTCCACCAGCTGGGAGACTTAAGATAGCACCGAGACATTGTTCTCCTGAAATGCAGTCCCAGAGACAAAGTCCAAAAGAGAGGTGGGTGGGCCCTGGTCCTCAGGAAGGACTGGCTGAGGAAGTGTTTACTTTCTCTGAAGCACTCCTCGTGTGTGTGTGTGTGTGTGTGTGTGTGTGTGTGTGTGTGTGTTGATAATTGTGGTCCCAGAGCTGGAGCCCAGAGCCTCATTTGTGTTTGGCAAGCGCCCCCCATTGAGCTCGTCCCCTGTTCTGTTTTTATTTGGAGACAAATTGGCCTTGAACCCTCGTGTAGCCCAGGCAGGCTTCCCGCCTACAGACCTTCTGCCTCCTCCTTCTGAGTAGCTGGGATTACAGGTACACTGCACCTAGCTTAAAAGATAAATACATGTTTTAAAGTGAGCTTGGTGATAGGTGTTGTCTGGAAGCAGGGGACAGAGGTCAGCAGGGACACCTAAGGCTGGTAGTGTTCAGGGTCAAAGCCAGCATCTGGATGTTTGATGTGGCGGGGCTAGGAGAACTCCGGGTGAGTGAGCCACAGGACGGGCTTTCTGGTTGTGTGAGGCGGCTTCGGGCAGACCAGGGAGGCTCAGCTAGGAGTTAGCACAAGTCATGTGCTGGGTGTGTACTCAGAGCAGGAGTGTGTGAACTCAGTGCGTGCAGGTGTGCATCAAGTGTAGGAGTGGACGTGGTTGGTGCCGGAGCACAGAAGTGCGTGTTCTGACACTAGGCTGGCTTACCCAATGCGGCATGAGGACTGCTGTTGTTCCCTAGGGGACCCCTCAGAGTCCCAGCACCCTCTCTTAGGGTCCTAGGAAGACAGGCTCGTGGGATGGCAGAATGGGCCACCACCAAACTTCTCAGATGGGAAATTCAGGTTGCAGACTGAGGGGCACAGGACCCCACCCTCAAGCAAGCACTCTCGAAATATCTAGTCCCCAAGGCACAGGGAAAGAGGCTGGCGCAGAAGCAGAGAGGCTGGTGCCTCCGGTCCTCATTCATTCTCTGAGAAGCTTTGATGCGGGTGAGGTTTACAGTCCATGTCCTGTGACTACACACCGGGTGTGTGTGTTCCTTGGCTACTTCCCCTTCCAGAAACCAAATGCTGCTGCCTCCTTGGCACATGGCCTGCAACCTCTGCTGAGCCCTGAGCCCCAAGGCAAGTGTGCAAGCTTTGTAAGCCTGGGCATCAACTTGTCTCAAGTCAGCAAAGCAGAGAGCTATCAACAGCATGAGGCTGGGGCCATGTGTCGAAAGCTGGGGACCACAGCTCCCCAGCAGTGGAGGAACTATTGGATGGGATCACAGACGCTGATCACGGAGCTCTTTCCTAGTTCCCCGGGCAGGAGTTCATGCTGCCGTTTCCGTTTAGCCTTCTATACGGCTCTTCTATGTTCAGGTCAGGGAGGCTATGAAAGTCTCTTCCACAACCTCCTAGGCAGCTGCAGATGGGCTGAGAAAGGGCTATGGAATGTCTCTGGGCTTCATAAAAAAGATGGAAATTGATCAGGTTGAATGGGAGGACTTGGCCCGTGGGATGAGGGAATACTTGGCAAATCAAGTCTTTCTCGGGGGAGTTCCTCATGTTGTTGCCCTTGAACCAGTGTGCCCAGCTTCTGGGCTTCCCTCACACCCACCAGGTACCTATGTGCAGGTCCAGGGTCAGCTGGAGCCCACAGCCCCAGATTGCCTGGCCCCTCCATCTGGAGTTTCGTTTGTGCATGGCGTGAGGCTATCTTTGGCGAGTAGACAATTTATCTACTTTACATGAGGCTTGAACATCTATTCCTGGGTGAAAGTCCCGACTGTCCCAGAATTCATGCCACAGCTCAGAGGGGCTTTCTGGTGATAGTCCCGTGACACCCACTGTGTCCATTGCAGGGATGTCATTTCCCAGAGTCCTGTCTGGTCTCTTTACCAAGAATAGCTGCGCGGCGGATCAGCTGCTCCACTTTTGCCTAGAGTGGACAGTAATCGTATAACGGCCCAGTTTTCCTGGGTGCACTGCTTACGAGTTGTCTTTGACCCACATTCGTACAAAAGGACCTTGGGGTGTGCCGTGCCTTATTCCGGAGGCTGTTTGGTCCCCATTCTTGCACTGTCACCCTACTGTGGTTTTGTCTTGTTTTTGAAATGAGGATGTTGCGCAGGGTAGCCTCAAATTTATCATCCTTAAGCCTCTGCCTTCCACGTACTGGGATTCAAGGCATATGTCACCCCACCCAACTCCCTCCTGACTTCTTAAACTAGGAAGACAACTTATTGGGAGGTTCTGGGGAGTCTGGGTTTTAAAAAGAACCCAGGTGAACTCAGGATTCGGGAAGGAAGAGATCCTACTGGCTCTGGGGCACTTGATCACAAGAATGTTTGTTTTATTCAACACAGGAAAGTCCCTTGGCTTATTCCTTGATTCCTTTTATAGTCTGAGTAGCAAAGTGGGGACGCCTGAGTTACTCAGTGATGGATGGCCAAGGCTAGGCAATGGACTAATGGGGGCAGACACAGACTCCCGAAGCAGCAGAAGTGTCCTCGCTCTCTAGAGGCTGACATTGGGGTGCTGGAGAGGCATTTCCATCCGTCTCTGCCAATGGGAAGATCTGCCCTAGGCCTTTGGTCAGCTCACAGTAGAGCCTGTAACTCAGTCTCTGTAACGGTCTGGATCTGTAGTATCCCACAGGTTCATGTCTGGGAGAAGTAGGTCCCTAGGGCCGGACCCTTGAAGGTGCCAGCCCCAGCCTAGTTCTAGGTGCTGTCTGGGCTGTGAAGGGCCCCCGCTACCTGCTCCCACCCCGTGAATTTCACCACAGGCCTTCACCACCATAACTGACTGAAAACCTTGTCCCGCCTTTGTGTTGTTTCTGCCCCGGACTGTGTCACGGCATCACAGATGTAACTAACCCTCCGCCTCCCTTGTCGTGTGGTCCTTCGCCCCCTACAAGGGTTTCCTCTTGTCTGGAAAGGACACCGGTCACATGAGATGAAGGGCCTGTCTGACTCTAAGATAATCCCATCTCCAGTAACTACTTCTGCAAGTGGCTTTAGTCCCAAGCAAGGCCACATCTGAGATTCTGAGGAAAACATAAATTCAGGTACTGAATTTATCCACCCAAGTGCCAGCCACAGCTGCAGCTGATTGTCTCTGATATTTGTTTTGTTTTCTTTGCATGGCTAAAGTCTGTTCTCACTCCTACCCAGGCTAGATTCTTCTTGGTTTGCTCTTTGTGTTGCTGCTACTTGTTTGAGGACCTGTTTTGGTTTGGGAGCAGGGTCTCACAATATACCATTGCAACTCATGATCCTCCTGCCTCAGCCTCCTGAGTGCAGAGGTTACAGGCATGTGCTCGCATGCATGTCTGTCTCTCGTTTCTGTTGAAAGATGAAAAGTCGAAAACAAGCAAACAAACAGAAAACCAAAAACAGTGGAAAGCTGATCATCCAACCACAACATAACCTATAGGTGAGTCCACTGAGGGGGACCAGTCCCCCCACGGAGTTTTGATGATCTTACAGAGACAAGCACTCAGAATGGATTAGAACTCCCAAGTGTGGGTAGTTGGGGCTTTCAGGGTGGGTTGGGATTAGACTTAGATAAGAAGCACAAGTCAACATCCCAGCTAGAATTTGGTGGGAAGAACATGGAGGTTTTCAGAGCACAGGCTCACAGTGCGAGGAGGCCTGTCACAAGTGTCCAGCCCACTGATCCACAGAACAGCCTAGGGACACCAGCAATGGGATGTGAGATGCCTCGGCGGCGAGGAATGCTTGCTGCTCTTCCATAGGACCCAAGTTTACAACCACCTCCAGTTCCAGGGTTTTGATGCCCTTTTCTGGCCATTGGGGGTACTTGCATACACATGGCATGCATGCACGCACGCATGCACACACATGCAAACATGCACACACACTCTTTTTAAGTAAAAGACGACAACAGCCAAGCCCACATAAACAATGCATTATGATTTGGATTTTTAGTGTCGTGCCTGAAACAGGAATAAGTTCAGGCCCTCCACATGACCCCTGAGGAAGGGTCTTCCCACTCTTCTTCTGCAACCAAGGCTGAAGGGGTTCAGCTATCAGAACAGAACATGCACCTTACCTGGGAGTCTTCTCCAGGAATCCCACGTTCTCCTGGAAGTCAATCCAGCACAAGAGTCTGGGAGGCCCCAGGGTCTGCTCTGTGGAGGCCAGGACGGGCACAGGTGCAGGGATCAGCCCTGTGCACCATCAGGGTGGTCTCCAGGTGTTCAGCCTCAGGTGCAGGGATCAGATCAGCCCTGTGCACCATCAGGGTGGTCTCCAGGTGTTCAGCCTCAGGTGCAGGGATCAGATCAGCCCTGTGCACCATAAGGGTGGTCTCCAGGTGTTCAGCCTCACATGCCTCCTTTTCCATGTCTTCACTCTTCACATGGAAATCTTATGTCAATTCTGAGCCATGCAGATGCTCTAGCTGGGTCTTCCAAATGGTGACCTTCCAAAAACAGGGCCAGGGTGCGAGAGGAGTGGAGCATAGGAGTATAAACTTTAATTCCCCCAGAGGAAAACAAAGCAATGTAAAAGACGGGTGGACGGTCGGGGCTGTACTCCTTCTGACACAGTGTGTAAGATGGGTGGACTGTGGGGGCTGTACTCCTTCTGACACAGACGCTGGACGGGACCAGAGACACAGCCCCTCAGAGCTCAGGAGGCTGCGATGAGCCAAAGACAGTTTGGAGCAGCTTAGTAAGTATATCAGTTGCCACCTGGGTAAAGTCTCCCTTGATGAGGGGACCAGCCAGGCAGACCCCTTAGGCAGATTCCAGTGGGAAGACATTCTGCCCGTGCTTTGTCATAAGGTCACTGCTAGCTCTTCTCTCTGCTTCCCCTCCAACCTTAGTTTATCTTTTAAAAAGTTTACCTGTGTGTGTGTGTGTATGCGCTCGCACATGTGTGTGCTTAAACGGGGCAACCCCAGATGTCAATTTTCGTTTATTATCCACCTTATTTTTCAAATGGGTTTTTTTTATTCATTTTCCTGGAACTTATAAGTAGGCTGTTCTGGCTAGTCAAGGACTCCCAGGGATCCCCGTCTCCTCTCTTCCTGTGCTAAGATTGCCAGTGTACCCCACCCCCGGCTTCTGGGTACCAAACTCAAATTCTTATATGTGCACATCTTGATCACCATCTTGGTTATCTTCCCAGCCTTTAAAAGCTCATCTTTGGTAGTTTTCCATGTCATCAAATGAGATGTCATATTCTACATTTAACCCCCTGGGACAGCCACTGCTCCATCTACATCCCACCCATATTCAAAGAGAGATGCCCTTAATATTGTTCTCTTTTCCACCTTTATTTTCTGGAATTTTTTTCTGATTTTATTCACACAATGTGGGACTGTGTAAGATGAGAGCAAAGCTGGGGTCCCAGTGTCCAAGGCATGGCCCTGCATGCAGGCCTCTTATGTTGCCTGTGTTTCCCTGGCTTTGTGGCCTACTGGCCACTAGGGGGTGCTACAGCCTCACACGCTGAGCCTTGGGCAGGCGCCGCTGTGGCCCAGCCCAGAGGAAAGAAGTAGGAAAGAAGTCTTGTCCCTGCAAAATAAGGAAGCTACAACGAAGATGCACGCCTCTGACAGTCAGCCCACGCCTCACAAGGCCCTGATAAACTCTAGGCACCGGGAAGACGACAGCAAACCCGCGTGTCCCTCCCAGCCTTCCCACGGGTTCCGTCCTGGGGTCAGGAGGGACATGTGTACCTCAGGCATAAACATGCTGTGTCGAATGCCATGAAGAAAATCGAGAGGGATGCAGGGGCGGTGCTACATACAGAAAAAATCAGCAGCAGCCTCTATGGTGGGAAGACACTTGGTCCGGGGCGGATGGAGGCAGAGTGGGCTCAGATGGACAGCTGCAAAGACGACATACCTGGCCAGGGAGTGGCAGTTCATTTCTTCCTGTTCTTTGAGCCCTCAGACAGCAGGTCAGTGTGGACTGCTCCGAAGAGGGCGAGAGCTAGCTGCAGGTGAGGTCAGAAGAGGGCGGGGCCTCCAGGAGCCCAGGATTCTAGGCTTTAAATGAATGGTCTGGGGGAGCTGTCAGGTGTCAGAGGGATGACGCCCTTTGTAGGAGTTTGTGTGACTACGGCTCAGGGTAGACAGTGGAGATGGAAGGATGAGGGCCGTCTGAGAACCACTCAGCAGACTGGATGCCAATCCAGTAGGCGCCAGCCTCCCTGGAGCCTTCTCTTCAGGCCTGTTGTCTCTAGAAATCCATGCCTGCCTATGCTTGGCTTGAACGGTCCTCCCGAGTGTGAGCCAGACTGTTAACACATGCACCTTTGTCGTCGGCTGCCTCCCAACTGGCTTCTCCCGCTTTCTGGTCTCTTTGAAAACCACATGCTGAGCTCTTCGTGTGTTTGACCCTTCCCCCAGCTCCCCAGCTCTACCCCGTCTACGGCCACCTTCCCACCAGTCCCGGTCAGAGCACCGAGGGCCACCCACGCGGGAAAGCCTACACCACAGGGCTGCCGGTAGAAGGCACTGCACCCTGGAAGGAAAGGCCAGCCTTCACCAGCCCTGCAGAGGGAAGGAAAGGTCGGCCTTCTCCAACCCTGCAGATGCCAGCAGATGCTGTCGGGGGAAGCAGGTGTCTTCTCAGGCCCCCATGATGATGGTATTGGCAGTGGTGTTGGGAAGTGAGGTGAAATAGCATTGGATGAGCCTCTTGGCTCCTACTGAGCAGTAAATAGCATCTTGTTTTAATGAGTGGTGGTCCACACTCGGTGACCATTCCCGACGGAAGGGGCTGCCCCACTGGCATTGGGACATTTTATTTGTCCTACTAGGAAAGAAAGGAATTTAAAAAAATCTGACCTGGACGTCCTTCGTGATTACAGAAAGGCTATTCCAGGGCAAGGCTGTAGCCCCAGGCAGGACAGGTGAAAATCCGATGGTGGAGATCACACCCTGGCCCCTGGGTAATTTGCAGGTGCCTGGCGGGTAGAAAATCTGAGCAGTGAGTATGCAAATAAAGCCGTGCAGCTTCCCTGCAGCGTGGTGGGAACATTTTTCTTGTTGCCTTCCGAACGCAGTAGGAGATACATTTGCGAGCTTGGGAGACTACGCAGTTACACACTCTTGACAACCTGAGTTCAAGCCCCCAAACCAATGTAAAAAGGCTAGGTGCGTAGGTGGCATACCCTTCCAGTCCAGTGCTGGGAAGGCAGGACATAGGACCCTGCGGCTAGCTGGCTGGCCAGCTCCCCTAATTGGTGAGATCCAGGTTCGGTGAGAAACTGTTTCAAAAAGTGAGGTAGATGAAGGACAGCCAAAGGGGTGGCCTCCAGATCCCCCCCCCACACACACCATTTGATGTTGTAATCTGGTAATGACACAGGACTTCCTCTGGACTGTCTTCTGTGTCTCTCTATTATTTTGCATGCTTTATGAGATACGCACAGCTGATTTTATGACCTGGGTGGAGGGAGTGATCGCAGTTGGGGAAATACCACCCTAGATGGTCAGAGAGCTGAGGCGGGTTTGGAATGCCTGCCAGTCGAGTCTGGCTCGGACGTAAGGCCTGCCAGTCGAGTCTGGCTCGGACGTGGAGGATCAGCTGGCTGGAGGGACTGGCGCTGCATTCTGGCCAGAGATGTAGAAGCTGTGTTTTCTAGCTCGGGTTTCTAACACTAGCTCAGCCTTGACCGCAGTCATGTGTACTCCGAACCTCCTGAGGAATTTCATTTTCTGTTTGTGGTTAAAGTGCCCTGGTTCTACCAGGAAGCCGGGGGTTCTGTAGCATCCTGAGCAGGGTGACTGCGCATGACCCCCTTTCTCTGAGTGTGGATCTTTATCAGTGTGTGCCGTGACAGCATTTGAAATCCGAATGCGCCGGCAGAGGAGTTTGCTTAACTTGTAAGACTCCATCCAGCCCTTTCACACCGTCGCGGCCTTGGATCCCAGACAGCCCTTTCTTTATAGCCTGGCAACTGGGAGTTTATTTTTCAAATAAAAGTCTGTTTTCCCATAAAACGCTGAAGGTTTTGTGCTGTGTGGGGAAGAATGAGCTCCAGCTTTCAAGGCTTCAATTTGGAGTCTCCAAGTCTACAATTTACATGCCAAGGGCTTCCCCAGGGCTGAAGGGGCCCTGCCCCAGCTTGCCCTGCAGAACAAACACCGGGCAGTGGGGCAGCCTATGTGGATCAATGGGCCATTGTGCCCAAGTACAGAGCAGGAACAGAAGGGCCGGGGCTGAACTAGAGTAAGTGTGGTCCTCCAGCCCTGCAGTCTGGGAGCACCGCTGGTTGCTCTGCAGACGAACCTTCCTGAGCCTCCGGCACCGTCTCCTGAGGACACTGTTCACATTCCCTGCCAGGCAGGGTCCTGCGGGGAACTCCTGGGTACTGACAACAGAAGGGCTTAGTCTGGGCTTGGATGGTTAACTCACGTGACTCTGTGGTTGAGAGGGGAAGGAGAGCTGAGGTAGCCACAGGAGCCTGAGAGGCGACCCAGAGATTAGAAAAAGATAGTAATAATAAGCCCTCCCAGCCTGGGTGGGAGAGTTCAGGAAGGAGGGCAATGTTGAGCAGCCAATGGTACCCAGTGGGGGGTTGGAACATGAGCAATGGGAGCCATAGGGACTGTACCCAAGCCAGACGCACTTACCAAAGTCAGCCCCTGCTTAGAAGGGACCTGGCATCTCTCTCCTGGGTCTGTGGCCCGTGGGAAAGGGAAGAGCAAGGAGCAGATGAGAGAACACACACAGTAACTGGGGACATTGAGTGGCTGTGAGGCCACGTCCCAGGGCCTGGGTCTTGGGAACAGTTTCTCCCAACACTTTAGAGAGGAGCCTCACCCTTTAGGACAGTGGCAGCAGGCTGGTTGGTAAGGGAATGTTGTAGACTCTTCCCTGCAGGGAGCTCTCAGGTACACCGGGCGCGCTGCCATCTTTGTCTGTGGCCGTGTGTTTGGTGTTTACCTGGGGCTCCACTGTGGGTCTCCAATAGTGCGTCTTTTGCTGTTAGCTTTCAGAGAACCCTGTGATACCTGGGCATTGGTTCCGACACTGAGGGGACAGAGAATGAGAGTCATTAGCCTTCCTGAAGGATGACTGGAGAAAGAACTGTGACGAGGGAGCTCACGGTGTGTGTGTGTGTGTGTGTGTGTGTGTGTGTGTGTGTGTGTGTGCCCTAACATACTTCTTTCCTTGGTGGAGATCTTTGTGAGGAATAGGATGCTTTTCCAAAAAGCCATTGTACAGTGAACAGAATATGTCATGCCACACCCGACTGTGGACCCGGCCACCTCTTCTGCGGTTCCTGTGGAGTGGAGCACTGCCCCGCTCCTGGAAGGGCCCTTCAGGCAGCCTCCTCTCTTCTTTCCGTCTCTGGTCCAATGGCCCAGTGCCGTGATGGACACGGGACAAAAGGGCAGTAGGGGAGCATGAGGAAGGCTTTAAGCAGAGTGGGGGCTGCAGAGTGCGGAGGAGGCTGCGTGTGCCGCCTGGAGACAGATGATCTGCAGACGGGTACCTGGGGGATGTATAAACAGGAGACACAGTGTTCGCAGGGGTCCTTGAACCAGCAATCTGAGTGTGTCTTCAGATGCCAGCATCCAGACTTAGCATGAGTTTTGCTCAATGCCCATCAAAACTAGATTTACTCTGACTGGCCTGTTCCCTGGCACAGCTCCTTTCCGGAGGCCACAACTCACCCAGCCTTGGCCAGCCAACCTCTCCGGGACCTGTGCTCACTAGCTGCAGCTGGAGCTGTCCAGATCCCAGCAGCTGGCAGGTCCGCAGGCTCCTGAGAAACGTGACTCATCCAGCCTGTCCACAAAGAAAGGAAAAGTATGTGTGGCATCCGGGTTTCCTGAAAAGTGTAGCCATTGCATGGCACAGCTATGTGGCCTGGCACCCAGTACAACTCTAGGAGGGCGCCCTCTGGTGGCTGCCATGCGCCTGTCCCTTGAAGGAGCTCTCGTCCCTGCCAGCCCAGACTGGCTGTGGCTGTTGGGAGTGAATCACGGAGTCTTCCAGTCCTCGCAGGTCTGCCTGAAGGACACTCCTGCTGTACTGGAGACAATAAAAGCCTTGCTAGTGAGCACGGCATCGGCATCGTTCTCGTTGTCCTCACCGTTTTACTGCTCAAGCCTTCCCCGCCCTCTTTTACGACAAGGTTCTTCCACGGCTGTCCAACTCACTTGGTATCTGAGGATGGCCTTGAACTTCTGATCCTTCTATCTACCTCCACCAAGAACTGGATTGCAGGTGGTGTACGTGGTGCTGAGGGTTGAGGCCAGAGTTTCATGCATGTTGGACAAACACTGTGCTGAGCTATGACCCGAGCTTCTTTGAATTCCGGTTTAAAAGTAGCATTCCACGTTGACAATGTCAAGCTGATGATGATGATGATGATGATGATGATGATGTGGAGAATAATAATAAGGTAGAGAGTGGTAAAGAAAGACCCCTGACTTCTGCTTCTGGCCTCCACATCCGTGCTCACACAGGTACAGCTGAATGCATGTGCAGCAGAAAACACACATATACACACCCGATATACACACATTAAAACATGTTTAAACAGTCTAAAGGGGTCTCTTGTCTTTTTTTAACCAACTTACAAAGCTAATACCCTTCTACATTTGCTTAGATCCAACATCTGTCTCCCTGTCTGTCTGTCTGTCTGTCTGTCTCTTCCCTCCCCTCCCCTCCCCTCCCCCCTTCTCCCCTCCCCAAGCAGTGTTTGTATAGACTCAGGGCGACTGAGGGTGGGTTACAGGAACAGCATCCCCTAACCCAGTGGCTCTCAGCCTTCCTGATGCTGCCACCCTTTAATACAGTTCTTCGTATTGTGATGACCCCTACCATAGAATTATTTTCGTTGATATTTCATAACTGCAATTTTGCTAGTGTTATGAATTGAATCGTAATGTAAAGATCTGCTGTACAGGATATCTGATCTGTGACCCCAGGGATCTTGGCCCACAGGTTGCAAACCACCACCTAGCCCCTTAAGGCTTTATGAAAATAGGTGTTTCCTCCACAGTAGAGCTATCAAGTCCAGGAAACTGATGTCAACCAAGAGTGATTAGCTACACTCGGGCTTTGTTTGCATTCAGCAAAATTGTCCTAATGACATCCTTTTTGGAAGCACCCCAGACATGACCGAGTCTGTGGCCCCGGCTCTCCTGGCCCTTAGCTCCCCCACAGCTCCTCTGTCTCATCTTCCATGACCTCAGTACTTGCCCGGGCCTGCAGCTTCAGGCCACAGCCAGCCATTGTGTGGCGGCCCTCACTCCGGGTGTGCCAGCACTTCCTCATGATCAGACTCAGGGTTGGCTGTTGGCAGGCAAGCCTCAGGCCTGCTTCCGTGTGCCTGGGCCTCACAGCAGGGGCCCGTGACTGTTCCAGCACCTTCCTGGTGATAGGAGCCCTGGTGACTAGCCGGGACCTGTCTGCACAGTGAGGCTCTCCACTTTATTATTAAAGTGTTCGTTTCCCTTTGTGATAAGTCAGCGCTCTGGGGCAGCTACTTAGAATATTATATAAACAACCCTTCTCATCCAACTTTGACTTGCCACTTTTAGCAGCAATCAGGAATCTTGTCTAAGCTGTGATGGGCGCCACAGAGTGACATTCTGACTTCTCACTAAGTCTGCATTAGCAGTTGGAAGGGGAGTCTTTCTCAGGGAAGAGCCGCCATCTTCCCGTTCTCAGGAGCGATGTATTAAGGTTCTGGATTCCCCGTCTTTTTTGTTGGTAGAAATTCTTCACATCCATGGTTAGGATTGTGGTTCCCAAGAGGTTTTCTCAAGTATGTGTGGCCTTCTTGCTTCTTCTTTAGGGGCGTGTCTGACGGGGCCTCCAGCCCATTTGTTTTTTCATTCAAGATTGATCGGGAGGGAGGGAGAGAGAGTGAGTGTGTGTGTTCATGTGCACCACATGCGTGTGAATGTCTGCCGAGCCGAAGAGAGCCTAGAATTCCCCAAACCTGGAGTTAGAGTGCGCCTACTGGTGTGGGTGCTCTCAGTCTCCCCAACCCCTCCTGCCTGCCTCAGTTGTCTCATGTGTGTTCCCGGTTTACAGGGATTTTGGAAACTGGATATTTTGCAGATATATGACTTGCGAAAATACTTTCTCTGTGAGTCTGCTTCACTCTTTTGATGAAATCCTTTGATGCACACAAAAGGTCTGCTTTTGGTGGTGACCAGAACTACCGTAATGTGCTGTTCCTTTGTGGAAGTGAAGGAAGGGGAGGGGATGGAGGAGGTGGGTGCTGGTGATTACAGTTTGTCCTCAAAAGTATGACCCAAAGATGGAGCTGGAGGGGCAGCTGACGGCAGTGACGATGAGGGCACAGGCCTTAGGAACAGCCGGTGCCATGGCATCCGTGGCTAGTGCTGTGCTGCCCATGGGATGTTTCTGCCGCGTTGTCTTTTGTCATCCCTTTAAGATGTCTGAATGAGCCGGGCCTGCTGTGTAACTGTCTGGGTTACAGGAGAATTGTTGAACTGTTTAATTCGCTCGAGACTGCAGACCTGTGAGTGGACCCAGGTTTCTCAGGGGTTGCATTTGACCTGAGAAGGGTACATCTTCCTATCTACCGCCTCATTTTATCCAATCAAAGGCAACCCTCGCTTCAGACCTCCTAGTCACTCAGTTCCCAACTGAATGAGTGCATAGCAGTCGGAGTCCTTCAAAGGAGCCCCAGGTCCCAGAAAATGGCATCCCTGCCTGGCAGGTGAGGTTAGGCCAGCCAGATGCTGGCTTTGGGCCAAGCCTGGGAACCCATAGGTCTTCTTTCCCCTGCCACAGCTGGGCCACAATCCTCTTACTTTGTTGCTTTGATCAAAATATATCTGAGTTTAACCTGTAGATCTCCTGCTGCAGGGCCCTCTGAGGCCAGGCTCTGCCTTCTGGGCTCCAACGCAGCTGATCTTTGTCCTCCCCACTTGCCTTTGGGTCCTATGGGGCAGTGGGCCTGATGCGTTTTTTCAGCGAACTTGATGAGCGGATCCTGTCAACTCCCGAACACGGACTCCAAGAAAGGACTAAATAAGGCCTCCGAGAGCCTGCACGGGCTCATGTAGCCTCTTCAAAGGCTCAGAGATCTACAGATTCTGTACTTCCTGGTTCCAACATTTTGGCTAAAGATAATTGTAGCTGTAGGTTTTCACTTTTCTGTACATGTGTATGAGGGTGCATGCACCCTATCCCTATCTCTGTACATGTCGGGGGGGTACATGCACCCTATCCCTATCTCTGTACATGTCGGGGGGGTACATGCACCCTATCCCTATCTCTGTACATGTCGGGGGGGGGGGTACATGCACCCTATCCCTATCTGCCTTATTCCCTTGAGACAGGACATTTCATTGAACCAGGCTGGGGCTTGGTGTTGGCTCAGCTAGACTGGCAGCCAACAAGCCCCAGCAACCCTCCTGTCGCTGGCCTCTTCGGTGCTGGGGTTATATATATATATATATATATATATATATATATATATGTACAGCCACACCTACTTTTTATGTGGCTCCTGGGGATCCTAACCCAGGCCCTTACGCTTGCAGAGCAAGCACTCAGCACTCCTCTGTGCCTTGGGCAGTAGGATTGCCTGTGACCCAATCTCAGTGGGCTTAGACAGCATTGGTGTGAGCTGAGCTGGGTGAACTGAGTTTATCTTTGCCAAAATAAACACTCTCATGTCACTCACACCCTCCCAACTCCAGTGTCATTCCCCCCACCCCCATACCCCCCAGCCCCGGCGCCACGAGGCTAGGTGTGACCCTGAGTGTTCTGGGGTGACTTGGAGCCGCATGGTTGCCTGAGTCAGGTGGGGAGGGCCAGGCCTCAGAGGTGTGACTCACACACAGTCCCCGAGGAAGGAATAAGGGAGGCCCCAAGGGCAAGTTCACTAAGAACTAAGTGCAGCCCAACCTTTAGAACGCTCTGTGAAATATGACACACTATTTTGCAACTGACAGGCATGCTCTTGCCAGTGTACACACTGCTCCCTGCTCCAAACGGATCTCTCCCTCATACCCCGAGGTTTTGATTGGCAGCAGCCGCTCAAGGACCTGGGTGCTTTTCAGGCCCCATGAAGGTCACAACCCTCCAAGGGTTGAGAGTGAGATTTTGTGAGATTTTGTGGGTATGCCCTCAGTTGCTTTTCCTGCATCTGTGCAATAGAGAAGCAGCTGTTGGGTCCTAACTGTACGTGGATGAGGAAGCTGTGGAGTGGGTCAAAGATCCCAGCTCTCTTCCGGACCACTCTGGAGGCCTGAAGCTTCCTGTGAATGTCTGTCTCTGGATATTCCTAATTGAACAACAGCAGCTGGCCTCCTCCTAACATGCTGAAAACATGGGAAAGTGCTTTGGGGAAGTCTCTCCACACGGGATTTGTGAACACGCTTACCAGGCAGGCTGTGACCTCTGGGTGGGGACACCGGCCCTGGCGGCACAGATGTCACAGTTCTCCGCAGCTCTGCACTAGATTGAGAGACCCTTCACGTGAACGGGTCAAGGTGCCCGAAGTGAGATGGTGATGCACCGTGGGTCTCAGCTGCCTCTGTCCCCTCTAGGTCATTGTGACAACTTTAGTGAAATTTATCATGACATCCAGATTAGCTTCGGTGGTAATGAGGGTTTAATGGCTTTTCTGAAATGCGAGTTTAGTCAAGAATCATTTCTGTGGGCATTCCACAGACTTTTAGATAGCAAGAGAATGAAACTGTCCCTAGCCGTGTCATTTGATGAGGCTAAAGCTCTCAGAGTCCCATCCATTACTCAGTCATGTGGAGGGGGTCTTTTGGGGCTACAGGTGGAGGTTGGATAGCCACCATGGTATCCTCAGCAGAGACTAAGAGCCACACTGGCCAGTTCTGGGTAGTCCCCAACCTCAAGTCTAAAATATGCCCAGCTTACTGGACAGCAGGTGTCTTGGCATGTCTTCCTTGTATGGACACATGGCCAGTCACCATCAGGAATCCCCCAAAGATTAAACAGATTATTTGCATGCTTTAGATTACAGAGTCACCAGGGAGCTCTCAGGACCACAACAGCACATTCACTACAGCCACAGTGCAGAGGTGTGACCTACAGTGTGTGTTGTCCCCAGAGCGTGAGAACACCTCATGTATACCCTGGAGTACAGGACTGCGTCCCTCGCCTGTCTACAGGCCCTTTGACTGCCTGTCTGTGACTGTGACCTCCCCTGGCCCTGCACTGCCATTTATTGAACAGTCTGATTTTTTCCTGTTTTTCTGTAATTGACCTTGTGGCATCCATCACATCTATAAAGCCTGCACCTTTGTGTACGAAGACTCAGGCCTGTGGGCATCGTATGGCCCACTGCAGTGCAGAGCAGAGTTTGACTCCAGAGGTCAGAGAGCTGTCACAGTCCCTCCCTGGGTTCCAGGACAGTCAGCCTGTGCATGCCCCAGGGACAGGCCATGCTGTTGCCGAGAAGCTCCACCTGAGTCCCTGGCCCGCTTCACTGCGGCTGAAGCAACTGCAAGGATCCCATCAGTGCATGCTTGTTCTGTTTCTCTTATGGGATGGGATCCCCGAGCACAGTAATTTCCATCCAGCTAGAGAGAAGACTGACCTACAAGACAAGACAATGGTGCAAGCTGTAAGCACGAACTATCCCAAGGCTGTAGGCTTCAGCGCTTAGCAATCTTTCTTGCTGCTGAGTGCAGAGCTATAGCTGGAAATCTAAGCCGCCAGCGACTGAGAATGCGCAGGAATGTAGCCATGATGCTGCCACAGTCCGTTCATCTCTGCATTTTTGTGCCCAGTTGTGGATTTGCTGTAGAGAGAAGCTTCTTTGTGAGGGGTGAGAACTACAGTTACACCTGAAGATTTAGAGCTAAGAACTCTGTGTGTGTGTGTGTGTGTGTGTGTGTGTGTGTGTGTGTGTGTGTGTGTATAGGGGGTGTTTTCTAGGTCCAGCCATCTACTTACTAATTTCATGATTCATTTTTCTTTACTCCTGAGTAGTAGTCCACTGTGTATACACAGCACATTTTCATTATCCAGTCGGCTGCTGGAGAACATTTCATTGTCAGAGGGACTGCTTCCATTTTTATTTCCTGGCTATTGTGATAAGGGTAGCCGTGAACATTGCTAGAAAGTATCTATGGAGTATGGTGTATCGCTCAGGGTGCGTGGTGGAAGGAGGGAGTGGAAAGATTATAAGATTCAGAAATGTAGAAGTGGCCATATAAACAAGACAGGAACAGTGGCAGCATCAAAATACATGCTAAGGGAAAGTTTTCATGGGGCTGCACTCCCAGACAGAGAGCTACAGACACCTAACGACTGCTGGAGAGCTAGGATTAGCCTCCCGCAGGGGTGAGCCCCTTATTTGTGATGCAATACAAAGTGGTCGGACCTGAAACCACATATATGCAAACAAAAACGGACCAGCAAGCTGTGTTTACCTATTTGTCCATACATTTTTTTGAAGTGTTTCTTTTTTCTTTTTTTAATTGATATTTATTGAGCTCTAAATTTTCTCTGCTCCCCTCCCTGCCTCTCTCCTCCCCCTTTCAACCCTTCCCCAAGGTCCCCAAGCTCCCAATTTACTCAGAAGATCTTGTCTTTTTCTACTTCCTACTTCCCATGTGGATTAGATCCATGTAAGTCTCTCTTAGTGTCCACATTGTTGTCTAAGTTCTCCGGAATTGTGGTTTGTAGGCTGGCTTTCTTTGCTTTATGTTTAAAAACCACCTATGAGTGAGTACATGTGATAATGTCTTTCTGTGTCTGGGTGACCTCACTCAAAATAATGTTTTCTAGCTCCATCCATTTTCCTGCAAAATTCAAGCTGTCATTATTTTTTTCTGCTGTGTAGTACTCCATTGTGTAAATGTACCACATTTTCCTTATCCATTCTTCGGTTGAGGGGCATTTAGGCTGTTTCCAGGTTCTGGCTATGACAAACGATGCTATGAACATAGTTGAGCACATGTCCTTCTGGCACGATTGAGCATCCTTTGGATATATACCCAAAAGTGGTATTCCTGGGTCTTGAGGAAGGTTGTTTCCTAATTTTCTGAGAAGTCACCACACTGATATCCAAAGGGGCTGGACCAGCTTTCATTCCCACCAGCAATGCAGAAGTGTTCCCTTTACCCCACAACCTCTCCAGCATAAGTTGTCATCAGTGTTTTTGATCTTGGCCATTCTTACAGGTATAAGATGAAATCTCAGAGTTGTTTTGATTTGCATTTCTCTGATGACTAAGGATGGTGAACATTTCCCTAAGTGTCTTTCAGCCATTTTAGATTCCTCTGTTGAGAGTTCTCTGTTTAGGTCTGTACTCCATTTTTTTATTGGATTATTTTTTCTTTTGATGACCAATTTCTTGAGTTCTTTGTCTGTTTTGGAGATCAGACCTCTGTCTGATGTGGGGTTAGTGAAGATCTTTTCCCATTCTGTAGGCTGTCATTTTGTCTTTTGACCGTGTCCTTTGCTTTACAGAAGCTTTTCAGTTTCAGGAGGTCCCATTTATTAATTGTTTCTCTCAGTGTCTGTGCTGCTGGGGTTATATTTAGGAAGTGGTTCCCTGTGCCATTGTCTATACATTTATATGTACGTAACAATAAAGAAAAGAGGCTATCCATCTGAGGGGGGCATGGGAAGAGGTGGAAGGGAGGATACCTGGGGGGAGCTGGAGGGAGGAAAGAGAAGGGGGACAGTGATGTAATCTATTTTAATTTAAAATGTATTAATGCTTTTAAAGAACACATATTAGAATACACCCTACACTTGTGGGCTGGGGAGGTGGCCCAGTGGCTAAAGCACTTGCTGTGTGTGCTTGAGGATTGGAGTCTGGGTGCCCAGAGCCCTTGTAAATGCTGGGAGGCTGTGGTGGCCTACCTGGAACTCCAGCCTCAGAAGGTGGAGACAGGATCCTTAGTGCAGGTAGGCTGGTGAGACTAGCCTTATCAGTGAGCTCTGGGTTTGCCTGAAGGACTTTGTCTCAATGAAGAAGGTGGACGAGGTCCTGAGTGTGACTCCCAACACCAGCCTGGGGCTTTTATGTGCACGCACACAGCTCACACCGTGACACACGCACCCACAAGCATGCAAAATATGTATACGTGGAAAAAAAGAAACACAATTTAAATCATTTAGCATTACACCTCTTCCCCCAAATTTTGTAGAACTGGGGTTAGAATGGTGTCCTGTGAGGGTATCTGCTGTCCCCAACCTCACTCCTGTTCCTGGTTTGTGCCATTCAGGACTGTCATTTTTTAAGGCATGATTTAAAATGACCCAGGCCACTTTAAAACACAGTTTCACTCTGTGAGTTCTTCCATCCCTCTTTTCAGGGCTTCTCTCTCCTAAAACTTCCTTAGTGTAGACTTCCGTGCCAGGCCAAAAGAGCTCAGGCTAGACCTTGCCGACTCCTCCTCTTCTCCCCCCTCGGTAGCAGCCAGTGACCCCAAGGACACACGGAATTCTCTTTTTCCCTTCATCTAACTGGTCACCTTCTTAAGTTGCTCGACAAAGACCCCTCAAATGCCCCTGTTGGGTAAGTTCAGAGCAGAGGCCAGAGCTGGGCAGCACCACTGAGTCCTGGTCCCCACAGCAGAGGGGTTGTCTATTCCTCTCTGGGCTTAGTCACCCCAAAGTGATACAAGCTCTTCTTCTTGGCACTTCAAACGCAGGGTCACCTACAAGCCGGTCAGCACTCCTGGCATGTCATGGGCCCCCTTGTGGATGTAGATTGGAGTTTTCAAGACTGGCTCTTTTGCCTTTAGACTTTCCAGCCTGGAGGTCAAAGGTGAAATGAAGACAGTGAACTCTTGAATATTCTTTTTCCCAGTGAACTCACTGAGGCAGGGCCTGGGGGCTTTGACCTGGGGACCTAGAGGGGGCTTTGGCCTGGGGCCCTGTCATAGTATTGTGTGCATGCAGGAAGGAGTGTGGCGCAGAGGGAAGACAGGTCCAGATTCATCTGAATCAGGGTTCGAGTCCATGCCCCCCTGCTCTGACTTGTCAGCCGTCACTCTGACTCTCAGCTGTTCATCTTTAGCTGGCATGGCTATCGATGCCCGCCCTTCAGCCTTACAGGGGCAAAATGAAAAGGCAACTGTGAAGTTGCCCTGTGCCTTGCTTGGCTTGTAAGAGACTCTCGGTAAACTGTAGTTATTACTTGGAGAACAGCGGTGTCTTTGAGTGGTCTACAGCACCCAAATCCCCTCAATCAGCAGCTGCCTAGAACATTCCCCAGAGGTTTAATCACCACCTGCTGAGTGAATGTCACTGTGCCTGCCTCCCTTTGCTCTTTATTTCCCTTAGAAATGGAAACTTGTCTGCTCTTAGTCGGTAACTTTGAGACACCTCTTTACACATAGTCTTATTTTCTGGTGTCAGAATGCTCATATCGTTACCTGGGGAGATGGCTCAGCCAGGGAAGTGTTGGCCCAGAGGCATGAGGATCAGTTTGGATGCCCAGAACCCACATTAAAAGCTGGACCAAGCCTCATGTTCAATATCCCCATACTGAGGAGTTAGGACCCTGGCATCATTGCCAGCCACTCAGTCTAGCAAATTGCCAGGATCCAGGTCCAGGGACAGACCCTGCCTCAAAAAAAAAAAAAAATGAGGCAAACAATTGAGGAAGGCAGCCCACATCAACCTCTAGCCCCCATGCATGTGCATGCAACACACACACCTACTTGTGCGTGCATGTACTCACATTAAAAAAGAACATTACAGCATCTTTCACATACTCTTTTATTAAAACATGCATGTGTGCTCAGTGCGTATATTCATGTATGTTTCCTCTGTGTGTATGCTCAGTGTGTATATTCATGTATGTTTACTCTGTATGAGTGCTCAGTGTGTATATTCATATGCTTCCTCTGTATGTGTGCTCAGTGTGTATATTCATGTATGTTTCCTCCTTATGTATGCTCAGTGGTCCTTCCAGATCCTTGCACTCCACTTCTTATTTTACTTTATTAGATTGTTGTTCATTTCTTTTTTTTATTTTGTCTGGGGATAGATCTTACTGTGTAGCCCAAACTGGTCAGGAACTCTTGATCCTTCTGTCTCGGCTTCCTTAGTGCTACAGTTAAAGGTGTGTGCCAATATGCCTAGATCTCTATAGTTTTAAATTGAGAAAAGTTTAATTTTTGTTTTAAGCAGGGTTTATTTAAATTCTTAAAAACCTAAACGTGAAACTCTAAAATCTGCAAAGTTCATCTTCTGCAGAGTTTCATCACATTAATTTTGGGCCACTGTATTTTCACTACATGGATACCCTGTTACTGTACTGGAGGCCTGACCAGATTGAAGGGCTGGCTTCTGGTGGCCACAGTACTGAGCCACTGGCATCTGCAGCCTAGAAACCTAAAGTGTGCCCCAAGAAAGCTCATCATGACTGGAACAAGGGGCTCACATGGGGAAATAGGGACAACCCCAGCAGCTGTGCCAGGGCTGGTTCCCCAACTTCACGGAATCCAGTACAGCACTCAAGTCCCCACCGTCACGAGGAACTCAGTAGAGATGACAGAAGGGAAGCTGAGACAAAGCTTCCCCATCCCCATCAGAGAGAGAACGAGGGGGCTACCACGACAGAGACAGGCTGGGGCTGTACGGAGAGCAGACAGAAATACAGAATGAGGCAGGGTCTGAGCCAAGATCATAGGCAGCCACTCCACAGCTTGCAGGCCCCACAGGCATGAGATAGCAAATGTGTGTTCCCCTGTCTGCTCTGCACAGTAGCCAAGGCGAGTCCCTGGGGATGGCAGGTCTAGGGCAGGAGCTGACACCCTGGAGTCCCCTCCTGCTGCTGCTTTTCTCTTGGCTGTGACTAACACCTGTCCAAGGCTACTGAAGGAAGGACGTCTTTATTTTGGTTCCGAGTTTCAAAGGGATTCATCGTGCTGGGGAAAGCATGGCAGAGGGATGTTGGGCCCAGTTTGTTAACATGGCAAGAGCCAGTAACTGTCAAAGAGGGTCAGAACCAGAACAGGCCCACCCCTAGTACCTTCATTCTACTAGCTGGACGCCAGACCACAGAGGTCCTACAGCCTTCCTCAACAGTGCCGCTAGTTTAGATTATTGAAACTTGGTTTCTAAACATTTTAGTGTGTGTGTTTCTGAGAATGGGTTTGTGCATGTGAATGCTGGTGCTAATAGAAGTGAGAATTTGAAAAATAAAAATAAAAAAAGAGGAAGGAGGGCTGCTATCTGGTTCCCCTGGAGCTGGAGTAACAGGTGGCTGTGATCTGCATGTCATGGGTGCCAGGAACTGAACTCAGATTCTCTGAAAGAGCAGTACAAAGTACATGCTCTTAACCACCCAGCCATCTTTCTACCCCAGACCGTTAGAACTTGAAATCCTGCCATGACCTGGTCTCATCCTGGCTAACAAAGGTGGCCTCTGGGTCCCAGAGATAGGAAGAGGCTTGTTCAAGGTCACAATGCTACTTAGTAACAGAGCAAGTAACTTTCTTTACAAAAGCTATCAGAAAAGCAAGTTTGTTTCTCTCTCTCTCTCTTTTTTTTTACCCTCTTATTTACTTATAACACATGTGTGAACTAGAGCTTTCATGCTTTGTCAGGTTGGACATTGGGCTTATGGTGAATGAGATCAGCATTCTAGTCTTGCCTCTGTCATTGGCCACAGGAGATTGGTTGAACCTCATTTCCCCATCTACAATACCAGGAGATGAATGAGGTCCCCTCCAAAATCTGAGTTCTGCCTTACAATTCTTAGCAAGTTGTGCTCCATGCTGGCCTGAGACCTGCTGGATCCTAGGGCAGCCCTCCCGCCTCAGAGATGATCTTGCTGTGTTCCCTAGAAGAGATTCAGCAGTGTAGCCCTGGTGCTCTCTGGGCTTCTCCTCGGGCAGCCTCTGGAGCCTTCTAGCTCTCTGAGCCCCGAAGCACATGCATCAAAATAGTTGTGTGATGTCATGTCATAATGGGAATGTGCTCTGGCCAATTGGTGCCAAGAATTGTCTGTACAGGGTGGTTTCCTTTTACAGTCTTCTTAAAGAGACATCACGCTGATCCGCACATGACTAGCAGGCTAGTGCCGGCTCTGCCTACTTGGGTTCCCCTCCTGCTTTAAGTTTAAAGAGAATAAATAACCCGGAGCTCGTCAGTGAGCCGGTGACCTTAACTACATAAACAGCTCCCCTGCAAGGTTCTGTTCGTACCTCCAGTGGCTTCTTGCCTACTTAAGGACAGGCAAGACGACACTCCGGCTGCCGGGAGAGGAGAGGTGCGGCCAGTCAGGACTGTCTTTGCTCAGAAGTCTCAGGGACCTGAGTGAGGCTGCTGAGAGATTCCCTGTGGCTGTTGGGCTGGTCCTGGAGCATAACCCTCATCTCATACTAATCTGAGAGATCGTGGGGAGGGCAGTCAGACCCACAGGCTGTGGCTGAGCTTGACTGCCTCTCGCAGCAGGGTAAGCTGTGACTCCCAGAGATCCTGCACCTGCCAGCTGATGCTGCTCCCCTTCTGCTGAACCCCTGGTCCCCAGCTGTGGCTCATGCTGGTTCTTCAAGTTCTGATATGTTCACCTGTCTCCGCTTCTGTGGCCACAGTGACTCATGAAGCGCTTTGGAAGTCTGAGGGGCAACAAGAAACCCAAGGACCAAAACCGAAGCACGCAGAGGCGCCAGTCGGAACCCCATGGCCTTTTTGGTAGGACCCTGTCCTTTCTGTTTCTCTGATGATCCCATGGTGTGTGTGTGTGTGTGTGTGTGTGTGTGTGTGTGTATGCACATATGTCTGAGTATTGCAAGCTGCTACTTCTTGCTGTGGCATAGCCCTGAGGCAGTGGTTCAGGTAAGAGGATGACCACTGCCCTAACTGGTGGCCTTGCTGCTCCTAGTAACTGCCCGGCCAGCGTCATCACGCTTACTGAAGCGGTTTTCTTTCTCCAGCCTACCTGACCCCGTGGGGTTCAGGGAACAATTGAGATTGTTACTGGTTCAGGAAAAACAGTGGCTTACGGAAGACAGGGGATGAGTGGAAACTGACAGCTTGTGTTGTTCCAAATGGAATGTCGGGTGGGGGGAGGAACCCGTCCATTAAGAGGAAGGGACTCCATCCCCTTGGTCTCTGGCAAGAGATCTGGTGGGCTGAGGGTTACCTGGGAGGAAAAACCCCTCCCGGTTTTGTGTCCCTTGGGGAAAACTGCTTCTGGGACCTGCTGCCTGAGGTTCAGGGGGTTGCGATCAGCCCGGCTGGGAAAGCTGGCCACACGTCTATGCTTCATCTCCTGGAGCTGCGGAAGGGGAAGTGAGTGCGTTCTGTTCGTAGGAGCTGTACAGGTGGAGCCCAAGTGTCTTTACCTCCTGGGGACCTGGATGATATCTGGCCACTCGACCTTGGATGGTAGACGTCACGTTTTAAGGTTCTGAGACTGGGGCTGGAGGTGTGACTCATTTGAGTACTTGCCTAGGGTGTGGTGAAGCCCTGGGTTTATCCCCAGCACTGAGTAAAACTGGGCAGGGTGACACACACCTGTAATCTCAGCACTTGGGAACTGGAGGCAGGAGGATCAGAAGTTCAAGGTCATCCCTGGTCACAAATCAAGTTCAAGGACAGTTTGAGCTGCAGGAGACCCTGTCTCAAAAAAAAAAATGTGACATTTCAACTGGTAAAAATTTTCCACAGGTATGATAGTATGGTGACTTTGACAGGACATCTGGGCAGTAAATATAAGGTGTATATACTATATAAGGTACAATCTGAAAAGAAGAAGGATGTTCTGTCTGCCTGTACCTCTTGCCACAGCAGTACTCCAGAGAACCTCAGTGGTATGAGGAGGGCGAGCATGGACATGAGGATTCCTGGAGTCTAGGAGTTTTCGGACTCATGAAAGAAAAAAAAAAAACTCTGCAAAATGAACCAAACAGTAGAATCCTATTGAGTGTCAGGGTGAATTTACGGAGGAGTGGGGTGCCTGTCTCAGCAGTGTGGGAAGGAAGAAGGGTTGTCTGAACCAGTGAGTCAGTGATTCGTCTAAAAACAAGACTTCCTTTTAGATAACAAAGAAGTAAATGCCCATTTACTCTAGAATTAAATCTGACCCTGTTATTGAACGAAAAGTCTAGTTTTGCTAATGGGGATAGGCATGCAGACCTGTTATTAAACGCCTGGTATGTGCCAGACAGTGGTTTCGGCCCTGGTGTGTGAGATCGGGCTGCCATCCCATCTCCTAAGCTACCGGGATCAGAAATAATATTTTCATCTCCACCAGTACCGTAAGAGCTTGCCTGCAAAGGCTGGCTCTGCCCTCAGGATCAGGAACATGGGAGCTCTCAGGTGCCAGAGCTCTGGGCTCTAGGCTTTCCCTCTAGTTAACACCACACTGAGCTACGAGCCGGGCAGCTCCTCCATAACATCAGGCCTGGACCCCCTGGATGAAAGGAAAAGGCCATGATCTATGGAGGAAGCTTCCTTCCAGCTCTGCTTCCGTCCAGGTCTCCACCCAGGATTCCCTGGGCTCTGAGGAAACATGTCCCCCACAGCTCAAACTGTGTTCTCCAGCCATGCCCCTTCTCTACTTAAAAATGATAATCTAACAATGCCCCTTTCCAGTGGGTCACTCTATCTGTCTAGCAAGTGCCACTTTGATGGAGGATTTTATGTTCTTTGCACCAAGGAGAATTTCACACAAGCCTTTTCTTCTATGGGAGTTTGAGGTGCCTGCCTGTGACTTATTCTCTGGGTCCCCAGAGAAAGCCTTAGGTGGTCAGCACCTGCCTCTTCTGCCCTTTGACTCTCCTCTGCTGCTGGGCAGTTGTCTTAGTTAGGGCTTCTATTACTGCGATGAAAGGGTTTGTGGGGCTTACTCTTCCACACTGCGTATCCGTCAGTGAAGGAAGCCAGGGCAGGAACCTGGAGGCAGGGGCTGATGCAGAGGCTGTAGAGGGGTGCTGCTCACTGGCTTGCTTTCCATGGTGGTTCTTAGAGAACCCAGAACTACCAGCCCAGGGATGGTACCACCCTCGGTGTGCTGGGCCCTCCCCCATCAATCGCTAAGAAAACGTCCTACTGGCTTGCATGCAGCCTGGTCTTACGAAGGTGTTTCCTTAATTGAGGCTTCCTCCTCTCTAATGACTTTATAGCTTGTGACAAGTTGACATAAAACCATCCAGCACAGCCATATTCCACAGAGTCTACTAATCCCAACACGTGGAACTGCTCCTATGGGGACAGGACAGACGCCCTCTGCCTTTCATCCAGGGTCTTCCCTGCCGGCCTCCAGTCAAGTCTCCATGCCTTTGTCTCGCGCACATGCACGCTCACACATACACACGTATACAGATTCATAGGTTCACAGGCTTCCTCCACACTCACCCGTGCACCTGTGCACCCATGCACACTTGCACTCGCCTCCACGCAGCTGTCCTGGGAGCCTCCAGAACAGCTGGAGGGGATTAGCAGCGGGCTCAGGTGGGTCTGCCCTGTCCTGGAGCCATTGACAATGAGCTGTGGGCCTTTCACCAGGAAGCAGGAAGCTGTCACTGGACAATTGACTGCCTGGTCACAGGGTGCTGGACCCGACTGAATGTGGACTGTGATTGCAGTTGCACCAAGGCAAACCTCGCACATGGAGTTTTGTGCTCTGTGGGCCAGGCAAAGTTTCCATGCACACCTTCCTCTCAGTCTCTTCAGTAGAGAGAGATCCAGACTGGGCCAGCAGAGAGCAGCTGGAGATAACAGCGATGATGTTAAAGGAGATTAGGAGGGAAAGAGCGCTACACAGCCTCCTTTCCACCCCCTGCAGGTGGGCAGAGTTAAATAAAACCTGGTTGGCATGAGACCCTGACCTGTGACCACCTGCTGCTCTTCCACTGAGCCCAGCTCAGCAGGATCACGCTGTGACTTTGTGAGAAGCCTCCTTCTTCTACCCTGTCAGCTTCCTCCCCCTATACCGCCAAGCCTTACTGGCACAGCTGTTTGGTCCCGCCAACGTAGCATAGACCTGGAGTGTACGTGGCCCTAGGAGAACATGAAAAGCTCTGCCTCAGAGGTCAAGGCTGAGAAGCAAGGTCTGTCTGTCTGCTCTGTCCTTTCCTCAGTGACATTCTGTCCCATCATGGTCCTCATTCTGTCTCTGTTGTCCATACACCCCACCACACACACCTGCTGGCCCTGAGTGTCTTGAATGAATTTGCTGTAAACACCACAACACAGTCTAACTTTTCATAGTAGGACTTTTCAGTCATGCACAGGCAGATATAGTGGCACCCATTCCCAGGCCCAGCCATCTCCCGTATCCTGACAGTTCCCCTGGCTCCACTTTCTGCTGGTCCCTAGCTCTGAGGACACAGCAGCAAGCAAACATCAATCCTGTGTGGGACGTACAGTCCCGTGAGGGTAGACGCACAGTGAGGCTCTTTGTCTAATGGTGGCAAAATATGCACAGCTCAGCATTTGCTGTCTCTGCCACGTGGCAGTGTGCGACTCAGTCGCATTAAGGATTGCGACCACAATGTCGCATTGCTCTGCAGCGGCCACTCTGTCCACCCCAGAGCTTCTCATCATTCCCCAGAATTCTGTACCCGTTAAATGCCTTCCATGCCCCAGTCCCCGGCCACCCTCATTTTGCTCACTGTCTCTTTGGAATTGATGACTCTGAACTCCTCGTACCAGTGGGATCTTGGGGGAGGTGGGGGATGGGGTGGTCACTTAGTGGATAAAACACTTGCAGTGCAAGCAGGAGGGCTTGTGTTCAGATGGCCAGTGCCTGTGACAACGTGAAGTGTGGTGCATAACTGTTTCTCCAGCGCCAGAGTAGCCTTGGGGCAGGGGACAGGCGGGTCCTAGGCGTTCAGTCCTAGCCAAATCCAGGAGCCCCAGGTTCAGTGGCGAGACCACGTCCCAAACACTATGGTGGGGAATGAAAAGGAAGATATCCAACCTTGGCCTTTGACCCCCCTCACCGCACACAGAACTGGAACCATGCAGCATTTGTCCCTTTGCGAATGACTTGTTAGGGCAGATGAATGGTTTTTGTCAGAGAACACGGTGGTGAGGTCTAAAAGGCGTGTGAAGGGTAGGCTCACAGGGCGTGGCTACAGAGGGGAGCCAGCCTGTGATCCAAACCTTCCTCCAGGAAGAAGGATGTTGAATTGAACCTTTAAAAAACATCTTACAGCCGTGAGCAGGAATCTGGTTTGTACTTGTGTGAGGTGAAGCCCCTGAGTGTCTGGAGAAGATGGCTGAGGTGCTAAGGGCAGGAATTGTGGCTGAAACTGGAATGAGGGGAGGGTTGAGCTGAGTTTCAGCTGGGCCTTCTTCCACATGGCCCTGCAAGCCTGGCCTCTGCCCAGAGCTGGTGTCCATCCTTTCTGTACCACACAGAAGACTAGAGACACAATGAACTTACCGGTTAGGACAAGCGCCTTCCTAGGAGGACAGTAACAGTTCAGTGGTCAGTGGAGCAGTGTCTGGGACTAGGAGCCAGCCACTGGCCATTCATCTTTAGTTCAGGAACCTACCGGGGCCAGGCCCACCTCCTGCCCACCTTGCTCTAGCCTGGATCAGGAACCCTGCCATCTGTGGGCCGTTCCTCTTGCAGAACCAGTTCACAGTAGCCTGGACATGGAATGGGCCAGCTTCCAGTCTGGTTTTCTCCAAGAAGCTGAATCAGTCAGTGGCAAGTAGCAGAGTGGCGGAGGCACCTTCCCTCGGGCAGTTCAGTCCCAGCACCTCCGGGCAGTGATGGCTGGAGGGAGGGTGAAAGAGACCAGGGCCAGTTGGCCTTTCCCTCTCCGGTTCCCCTCCCAGGTGCCCAAAGTCATTGCTCTGAGCAGAGCACTGTGCAGATCAGGAAGATAGCACTAACCCACAGAAGCCCATTAGAAACTGTCCTGTCTGGAGACCCGAGAGAACACAGGACTGTCAGTGAGGAGCATGCTGGGTGGCTTGGGGCTCCCGGGAGCAGTGTGACTTTGGAGGGCAGCTCTTCTGGAGATCCAGGCTCTGAGCAAACTTTCAGTAGTGGGCAAATGGTGCTGGGCCCAGAAACATTGCAGTGTCAGAAGATACTAGAAGGTACTAGAAACTAAAACAAGCCTACCGAACCAAGAAGGAATAGAACGGGGTAGGAAAGGGGAGTTAGAAAAGAGCGTGAGTTCAGGAGACGCCTTCCAGGGTTCCATGACCCTGCGCTTGGGTTAGCGTCTGTCTTGGGCCACAATCAGTCCCTGGTCCTGCCACCACAATCTTTAAACCTGGCCAACAAAGAGCCATGGTGTCCAAGGTGATGTGATCACCCAGCTTCCAGGCCTTGGAAAACACGAGAGCTCAGCTCCTGCAGAGAGCAAGCAGAATCTATCCTTCTGTTGTGATCTGTGCTCCAGGAACCGAGAAGGAAAAACATGTGGATTCTGAACACTCTAAAGAACAAATCAACACTGAGTGTTCTCTGAAGCCGAGTGGTTTCTTACACCACCCTGTATCCTTGGCCCCAAGCCTCAGTGGGCCCTACTTCTTTCCCCTAAACTTCTCATGCAAGGGCTGGGTGCAGTCCTAGTCCCCGGGGAGCATCGCCTCCCCAAGGATCTTAGTCTTCTGTGGCTGGGTGTAGAGGCGGCTTCCCAGGAGAAATGGGGACTGGAGCCATCAGGGTAAGTAGTGAATAGATGGGCTCAGGCTTGGGGCCCAGGTCTTGGAGTCTTGCTGTAGCAGGAAGCCAGTGAGGGCCTCAAATAAACTCACAAGGAAGCTATGGTGAGTTGGGACCTAAGGTGCTTGAGAGGCCCAACCATGAACAGGAAGAGATAACACAAACCAACAACAGCTGATTTCCCAAGTTAAAGCAAACACTAACAAGGCTTAGCAGAAGTCAGCCTTCCCAGAGTGTTCCTGGAAATAACTCATATCACACCTGTTCTTTCTGTCAATGTGAAAAAGAAAATAACAATTGTGAAATAAGAAAACAGTTCATTCTAAGCCCAAGCACCAGACATCATGGCTTGGAACATGGACATAGGCTACTCAGAATGAGGTGGGTCCCCAAAGATCATGGTCCTCCTACAGAGAAATGGCTGAGGTCCACACAGTCCCCAAAGATGGAGACTAGCCAGGAAGTGGGCTACAGAGAGATGAGGAATTTCTCCTCCCGGCTTTTGACGCAGTCTTCCGCTGGGTGAAATACTTTATGCAGAAGCAGTGCCCGCTCATTCCCCAGCCTTGAGGTCGGGACGGGTGAGAGGCCCAACAGCCTAGCTTACATTTGAGGGTCTTATCCAACAGTCACAGAAATTCAGGTCAGAGGCAAAGGCTGATAATAAATGGCTGCCATTGGGGGCCAAAGACCACTCAATACAGCCTGGGCTTTTTCATTGTTTGCTTTTAAATAGGGTCTCATTATCCATCCTCCTGTCCCAGATGGGCCCAGATCACAGGTGTTTCAATAGGGTCTCATTATCCATCCTCCTGTCCCAGATGGGCCCAGATCACAGGTGTTTCAATAGGGTCTCATTATCCATCCTCCTGTCCCAGATGGGCCCAGATCACAGGTGTTTCAATAGGGTCTCATTATTCATCCTCCTGTCCCAGATGGGCCCAGATCACAGGTGTTTCAATAGGGTCTCATTATCCATCCTCCTGTCTCAGATGGGCCCAGATCACAGGTGTTTGCCACCACATGCCATGAACCTTTTTCTCTTGGCCCAATCCCATCTCCCCAAAAGGCTGTGATGCCCCAACTCAGCAGATGGCAAATCATCTAGGAAGTCTTACACAGAGACAGGCTCGTTAGAGAACATTAATCCACACTTCTTCCCTGGAACCTTAAGTTTGCTGGGAGTCAAGCCAGAAACAGCCCACGCTACACCCCTTGACTGTGGAATTCAGAGTTGCCACTCCCATGGGCTGAGTAAAGTGCTCTTCTTTCTGCTTGTACCATGAGAGAGGCCTGCAGAAGAATTTCAGTGACGGAGAAGTTCACCATGGGCCTTTGAGAAACTCTTAGAATCCTTAAAATAAAACAAACAAGTAGATGCTTTCCCATATGTATTTTGTTGCCCAATATTTTATTGTATATACCAATAAGTAGATGATAGATTTGTAGGTTAATGAATGGTAGGAGATAGATAGATGGATGGATAGATAGATAGATAGATAGATAGATAGATAGATGACTGACTACTTTGGTTTCTATTATTGTGTTATCTATTGCTTATGCACTGTGACCAAAAGCAGCTTCAGGTAGGAAAGGTTTTATTTGACCTACATGTCTTGATCACAGTTCCTTACTAAGGGAACTCAGGGCAGGAGCCTTGAGGCAGGGACTGAAGCAGAGGCCAGGGAGGGGCGTCGCCTATTGCCTTACTCATCATAGCTTACTCAGCCTTTCTTGTACAACTCAGGACTAACTGCCCAAGGGTGGCACCACCTATAGTAGGCTGGGCCCTTCCACTTTGATCACTAATCAAAAAACTGCCCTTCAGATTTGTCCAAAGACCAACATGATGGAGACATTTCTCTCAATTGAAGCTCATCTTCCCAAATGATGTCAAGTTGACAAAAGTAACAACTAACCTGCTCAGTAGTGGAATGTACTGATAAATAGATAGAGTGGGCAGGTAAGTAGATAGATAGATAGATAGATAGATAGATAGATAGATAGATGATAGGTAGACAGATAGATAATAGATAGATTATAGATAGATGATAGATTATAGATGGATTATAGATAGATGGTAGATAGATAGCTATAGATAGACGATAGATAGATGATAGATAGATAGATGATAGATTATAGATAGATGATTGATAGATAGATAGATGATAGATAGATTATGGCTATAGATAGATAGATAGATAGATAGATAGATAGATAGATAGATAGATGATAGATTATAGATAGATGTTAGATAGATTATAGATAGATAGATAGATAGATAGATAATAGATGATAGATAATAGATAGATTATAGAGAGAGATAGATAATAGATAGAGGATAGATAGAGATAGATAGATAGATAGATAGATAGATAGATAGAAGATAGGTAAATAGATGACAGATGGACAGACAGAGGCTGGATAGAGATAAACAGATGATGGATTTGTCTATGTCATTTTTCTATTGCTGTCAAGAAACACCATGGTCAAGGCAATTTATAAAATAAATATAAAATAACGTGTTTAATTGGGGGCCTGTTTAGAGTTTCAGAGGGGGACTCCATGCCCATCATGGCGGGGAGCATGCGGCGGGCAGACATGGCACTGGAGCACCAGCTTAGAACTTACATCTGGTCCACAACACTATGCAGAGGAGAGGAGAGGAGAGGAAAGAGAGAGAGAGAGAGAGAGAGAGAGAGAGAGAGAGAGAGAGAGAGAGAGAGAGAGAAGCATACTAGCTGGGAATGGTGTGGGCTTTTGAAACCTCAAAATGAGCCAATGGGGGCCATTCTCATTCAAACCACCACAAATGAGGGCTGTGTGGGCAGATGAATGGATGGGTGGGTGGATGTCTTAGTCAGTGTTCTGTTGTGTGAAGAGACACTATGACCTAGGCAACGCTTATAAAATAATGATTTAATTGGGGCTTGTTTACAATTTCAGAGTTTTAATCCATTATTATGGCAGAAAACATAGCAGCACATAGACAGACATGGTGCCGGAGAAGTAGCTAAGAGTTCTACATCTGAACCCACAGGCAACAGGATGAGAGAGCCACCGGGCCTGGCTTGGGCTTCTGAAACCTCAAAGCCCAGCCATAGTAATATATGTCCTTCAACAAGGCCACACCTCCTGATCCTTCTGAGTAGTGCCACTCCCTAAGTATTTGAAAATATGAACCTGTGGGGGCCACTTTTATTCAAACCACCACAGATAGATGGACAGATGGACAGACAGACAGACAAAACAGCATAAAAGTATAGGAAAATGTCTGGCTTCCCAGGAGTGGGAGACCATTTAGAATGTTGACTTGATCAGTGGAGAGAGAAGTCCTAAGGCCAGATGGGAGAGAATGACCCTGCACCCTCATCTCACACACTCAGACAGTCTGCTCTGTGGCCGAGAGTTTGGTGGAGGAGACCTGAGCATTCTACCAGCAGGAGACAGCCCTGACCTTAATTTTTTAGTCTGGGACAGATGGTGACATTTAGAGAGAGCTCAGCTTCATCCTGGCTGAGGAACACCCAGAAAAGCAAGCCACAGCTGAGCTGTGTGTGAGGCCCCAAAGAACCTTGGGGACCTCAGACCCCTCCCTCTAGGGAAGTTTTTCTCAACCTTCCTAATGCTGTGACCCTTTAATATAGCTCTTCATATTGTGGTGATCCCAACCATAAAATTATTTTTGTTGCTACTTCATAACTGTAATTGTGCTAGTTATGAATCCCAATGTAAATATCTGTGTTTTCTGATGGCCTTAGGTGATCCCTGAGAATGGATCTGTTGACCCCCAAAGGGGTCGCAACCCCAAGTTGAGAACTGCTGCTCTAGCGTCTCTCCCTACCTGGAGGCAGGATCAACTCCCCTCCCATTGCCTTTCTCAGGAAGGAGCCTCCTGCACCATGGGGCTGAAAAGACTTGGGAATTAAAAGTGAAGACAACCAGAGAACAATGAGTGTAGCATCTTCTATTGGGGGTCATTTGGGGTCTTTTGTTTATTGTTTGTGATGCTGGGGATAGAGCCAGTTCCCAGTCTTTTTGATGGTCTTACATATGGGCCTCCCTGAGGGACCCTACTCCCCTCCAGAGGTTACCCAGTTCTTACCAAAGGTTGCCCAGAGCCTGCCCATTATATACACAGCAACCAGTTGGAGCCATGGCTCTGCACAGCTACTCCATGGGGCCCTAGTCACTGGGGGCTGGGACAGACAGACAGACAATCCTGAGGCCCACTGAAAGAGACATCCACAGAAGCCAGTCTTTGTCTGCTCATCCTGCCTTACCTTTCTCCTTGGAAACAAGAGTCAAGGCTCGGTCTGTGCTCTCCTTTCTCCTCTGCTTCTTGACCAGGCCCGATTCTCCTCTTTGTGCCCCTCCCCTACATGGCCATGCCACGCCCCCTCCTCTTGGGGCCTGTAACTGTCTCCTCATCACCGGCCTGACCACACCCGAGTCATCCTAAACCCCACATTTTAAAATACTGCCTCTAAAGCTAGACTCTTGATTTCCTGGCTTTGTGAGTGCAACTGTGGCTCCTGGAGCTTGGCTCCCCCGCCATCAGGTCACAGTTCGCATAGAACGCAGGCTCTGCACCCATCTGTTTGTAGGTGGACACAAGCCGTCTTCAGGCTCATTCTCACAGGCATCCTGATCATCCGGGCATCTGCTGGGCTTGGTCTGGGCTCCCTGGTGGTAGGTGCACTCAGAGGTAGCCTTAGAAGGTGGGCAAGGGGGCCTAGTCAGTAGGTAGATAAGAAGCATGCGCAAAGCAGCCTAGTCAGTAGGTAGATAAGAAGCGCGCGCAAAGCCTCGGATTCCATTCCCACCACTGTATGATTGGATCGCTCTTTCCTGTAATCCCAGCCCTTGAGAGCGGAAGAAGATCAGGAGTTCACGGTTATCATTGGCTACGTAGAGAGTTTAGGCTAGCCTGGGCTATAGGAAACCCTGATTCAACAAACCAACAAAACAGTGCGGTGTCTCAGTATGTGCCATTTGCCTCACTGGCTGGGCCTGCTTGGGTCCCCGCCCACGCCCCTGCCCACCAATCTTCCCAGCGGTGCCCGCCAGCCCCCTCTGCCTATTGTCTAAAGTCTGTGCAAATGTAGGCGAGTCTCCTCACCTGTGATTGAGATTTGGCATCCGTTCCCAGTCAGCTCTCTGGTTCTTCTCTCAGTCCCCCGTTCAGATTCACTTCCTACTAGCAAGACTCAGGCTCAGTCTCCCCATGGCATGCAGACGGTAGGCAGGGACCCCCACGGGCAGGACCACTCTGTTCCCCAAGGTAGCATTCCTGTCAAGACTCTGTGTTGGGATTTCTCTGCGACTGGGAATCTGAGCAGCTCTGGGTTTGTAACCACTCGCCGTCACTATAGCAACCCCTGACTTAACCAGCCAAACGCTAAAAATAGATCACCTCATCCCTAATATAGAAAAATGAAGGAAAATGAGAGAGAGGGGCAGGACTCACCCCATCCGGTTACTAGAACCCGGATCAACTTGGAGAGGGCAGCGGTGCAGCTGCTGGGGTCTCTACCCAAGATAGAAAGACCAGGAGGTAGGGGACACACCTGGAATGTCCTCAGAGCTGCTGTGGATTGGCCCTTCCCCTTGCACCAGGCCTCAGCTGTCCTCTTTCTGTTCTGATAGAGCATAGTAAAGTCCAGTGTATCCTAGGCAGGGGCTGGCTGCAGCCTTTTCTGTTTTCTGTTGTGTGTGTCGGGGGGGGGGGGGGCATTGTTTTGTTATCTAGACAGGCTTACCTTGTACTCCAGGCTTACCTTGACCTCACATTGTCTCCTGAGTTGCAGGTGGGCACCCCCATGCCTGGCTTGTTCCGTTTTCCATCCTAGCTTGTCTGTGGAATGTAAATATGTTTTTGAGGGCAGGGGTGTAATTCGCAGGACATCATGAGAGCTCCTAGTCCTGGCATACGAAATACTGAAAGGCTTGGGAGGGCTGGACACAGCTGCTCCCCAGAGTGAGCCTGGGTGAGCCTTCAGCTATCTGAAAGGCTGCCCACCCTACTGGAGAGAGAGGCTGGTTCATCCTCCGAGGTGGGAAGACAGAACTTGCCACTCTAGGACCAGCCCCTCCCTGTGACAGCACGTGCCGTGACTCTCAGTGGATTTGATTGCACTACCCAAATCATAGACATTCAAGGACATTTCAAAATGCTTCAGAATTGTTCTGGAGAGGGGCTGCGTAGGAAGGAAGTGGAGCCTGTCCGTGCTGGGTCTGAATTGTGCTGTCCTTCTACATGGTATCTGAGAGTGGGGTTATTGGCGCCTCCTGAAGTAGAACGTCCTAGTGAAACTGACCTGTGTCCCCTGAACACCTGTCTGCAGACAGTGGCTGCACTGTAGCCTTCCTCGTCCTTGGGGCAGGCTTTTAAGGTGATAAAAGATGAAGCCAAGACGTAGTGGCACACGCCTTTAATCCCAGCACTCAGGAGGCAGAAGCCCATGGATCTCTGTGAGTTCGAGGCCAGCTCTACAGAGCTACAGAGCATGAGAGCTATGCTTGGAATTGTGCATGGCTTAGATGGTAGAAGTGTCCCCTGCCATAGGCCGGGGACAGCCGGGGTGCTTGGGGGCTTGGGTTTGGGCCTTTCTGGAAAACCCCACTGCCAGGATCCCTTAGGGAGACACCCTTCTTTTCTCCTTGTCTCTCCTCCTCCTATCCCCATCTCTTCCTCTCTCTCTCTCTCTCTCTCTCTCTCTCTCTCTCTCTCTCCCTCTCTCCCTCTTCCTCTCCTTCCTTCCCTCACTTCTTTTTTGTAATGAACAAACAAAACTAAACAACCATTTTCATCGTCTAAAAGCGTTGGCTTGACAATGCTAAGCACATTTGCATCATGGTGACACACCCCATCCACTCTCTACTCTCAGAATTCATCCTCCAAGCTGCGTCCATCACACAGGTACCCCCTCCAGTCCCGGGCATCCCCCAATCTACTGTCTCTAGGCATCTCATTCTGGGGACCTCACAGAATGAAATAGAGCGGTGATGTTTTTCTCTCCATCCTTTTTGTTCAACGCCCTTGGGTTCTTGTGAGCTGTGCCATGTCCGTACTCTGTGTCAGGTCGCCTTATGCTATGGTGGGTTCCTTCCCATGCTCAGGCGGGTTCCCCCATGTTGTGGCCCCTTCCAGATGCCCTTGAAAGCCTGGAATATTCCGCCATTTAGAGGCCCCTTTTATACATTTAGTTATGTGTCATGGGATGTCTGAGCTGTGTCCTGTGTGTCCTGTTTTTTGTCATACCTGCTGGAAACATCAACGTCTCTTTAGAAGAGACAAGTGAAGCAGCAGTTGTCCCCTCCCTCCCAGTCCTTGCAGTGAAAGTAGCAGTCCCTGCTACTGGTAGACACCCAAGTCACACTACAGACCCACTCAGCGCCCCCTGCTGGACCTAGGCCAGAGGCGCTGCACTCCCATCCAGCTAGAGCCACCACAGCCCAGAGGCATCCACTGGGAGTGAGTACCTAACCTCAGACAGCCCAGTGGAAGTTTTGGGGCACACATGGAGTGATATGCTGAGACCCTAGGACCTATAACACCCCCACAATGTGGTGTGAAAGGGAGACATCCAGCTGCACTGCCTCACAGTCCCATACCGCCCTCTGTCACACTGCCCTTCAAGAAGGCCTTTCTGAGACCCCAGCACCTAAGTGTGAATCAGAGAGCCAGGCATACACTCAGGCTTATGCAGGGTCATCATGGAAGAGGTCCTTCGAGAAGAGGAACCTAGGAGAATTCCCAGGAGGGAAGCTGTGGGACTCATGGGCACCATTTGGATGAAGACCAACCCAAATCACCAAGGGCTCACCCAGGCTTCCCAGCCTGCAGGTTCCTGGGCAGCTGGCCCCATGGGAGCTGTAAAGGACAGCAAAGTCAAAGCAGCCATCAGAGCAGTCCTGGGACAATCCACACAGTGCTGGGAAGTTCATCCTGTGCTTTCAAGAAGTGAAATAAACAGGCACCATCTAAGTTTGTGCATGATCTGTGTTAGCATCAGAGATCGAGTTCAGGCGAGCAGATGTAACTCAGGTCATAAAAACAGAGTCCAGCCGCTTAAAGTACTTACTGTGCAAGCATAAGGACCTGAGTTCGATCCCCAGCCCAAACTTTAAAACAATGCATGATGGTCTACCCTTGTGGGAAAGCAGAAACAGGAGAATCCCTAGGGCTTGCTGGCCAGACCACTCTAACCAAAACAGCAAGCTCCGGACCAATGAGAGATGCTGTCTGGAAAAACAAGGTGGACAGACAGACAGCTCCTGAGGAACCCAACCGAAGGGTGACCTCTGGCCTCCATAGGCACGTGTTTGCGTGAACACATATACACATCAGCACACATGTACGGGGTGGGGAGAAGAGGTAGCGTTTACCTATTCAATCCGTTTCCGGTCAGAACCCTCAAGTCCAAAAGCAGCTGGGTATCCCTTGAAGAACCCCAGCACCCCACTAAGCAAATGTACTGCAGGTCTTTCTCCCAGAGACCCACCCCAAGGGGCTGGAGGCCTTTATCAGGACAACTGTGCATCGGGGGAAAGGTCACCCACGTATGGAGAGTGCCCCCAGTACCCTTAGTCAAGCGGAAAGGGCACAGGACTATAGATGGAGACTTTCAGAGCCAACAGGAGAGTTGACAGGCACTTGACAGAGTTGAAAGGACTGAGGAATGTCATTTAATCAGCCACTGGACACTGTCTATCTAATCAGCCTGGGTACGTGTTAGCAGAACACCCCAAATAAGAAAGTGCCAGTGACAGCCGTGGTTGGGTGTGTTGAGCTGTCTGCTGATGGCGGGAAGGCCGCAGCACATGCTCCTGTGCTCCTTGGACCCACAGAGCCTCTCGGGGCAACAGGCCCCACGGGAGCCTTGCTGTTATTTCAGAACGGATGCGGCTCTGCCCACTCCTACCTATGACAGTCAGTTCTTTGATTGGAACAAAGCCTTGTCTTCTGCAGTGAAGGAGGAGCCCCCAGAAGGGACTCTGGTGGGGAATGGGTGGATGGCTGGTGGAGCTTGACCTGGGTGCTGCGGGTCAAACCCAGGGCTGCAGGAATTCTGAGCAGGTGCTCACCACGGAGCTGTGCCCAGGCACTGGGCATGGGCTTCGCTGCAGAGTGAAGGAAAGGAAGCCAAGGGCAGCACACCTTTGAGACGGGGAAGGAAGAACTTGGCAGGCTGTGGGCTGGTAGTGTGGACAGAAGAGGAAGTTCCAGACAGTCCTCTGGCCACAGGAGCTAGATAGCAGGGCTTTGAGCTCTCCAGCTCCATATGGGTGATCACCCTTAGCTTTGCCCCCAGAAGGCTCTAACCAAAGCCTGTGATTTTCCTGGTGTTCCCTTGTGCTGCAGCCATGTGAAACTGTAGCTGTCAATGCGCAGAGGATTCTGAAAGGCTGAAGTAGGTGGGGTTTCGTCATGCCTGCCTGCTTGCAAGTGATGGTTGCATCCGTTCAGAGAAGATGTTCAGCCCCACACTGATGTTTTGGGGGTTGTCTGGACAGCCGTGTGCTTAAATAGGTAGTACACGGTGAGGTTAAAATATTCGAGAAGGGTAAAGAGTATCTGGTAAAAAAGGAGACCTGCAGGCTGGAGCAGAGGCTCAGCCAGTAGAGTTCTTGCTTCACACACATGTGAACCTAGTTCAGCCTTCAAAGCCATGTAAAACGTCTATATGTGATGTAGTGTCTGTGGGGGTGGAGACAGGACATCCCAGGGCTTGCCGGCCAGTCAGCCTAGCCTAATGGAAGCTCCTGGCCAGTAAGTGACCCCATCTCAAAAGCCAAGGGGGAAGGCAAGAGAGGCAACAGCCAAGGCTGACCTCTTACCTTCACATGCACACACAACATGCATGTACACATGTGGATATGCACCCACAAATGCGTTCAGCCAGGCAAAGCACAACAGGGCATATACATAACACGTTTTTCCCTTCTGGAATCCAGTCCGCCTGTCTCTCTGTCTGGAGGGCAAGACATTTCAGGGTGCTTCAGAGATAGCCAGGCACTTAGGCGTTTACTGTCATTATAATAATTTGGTATAAATGATAGCATATTATGCGTTTTGTTCTGCCATGTTCTTTTTTAACCCTGCACAGCAGAAGGAGATTTACTGAAGATGAATGCATTCATCTTTAAGCGACAGAACTCTGCCCCACAGCAGGAAATGCATCTCTTAGTCAACTGGATTCTAGGAGGCTGGGCCACAGGGATGTTTTAAAGGCAGAATGAAGAAGGTAGCCTTGGTTAGTTTTGGTTTGTTTTTTGTTTTTTGGGGTTTTTTTTTTTTTGTTTTTTGGGTTTTTTTTTTTGTTTTCTTTTTGTTTAAATTTGTTTACGAGCATGCTTGTGCAAAGGAGTTTATGTCAATGTAAGCAAGGAGGTCAGAGGACAGCTTACAGGAGTGGGGTTTCTCTGACCACCATGCGGGTCCCAGGGACTGAACTCACATCGTCAGACTTGGCAGCAAGCGCCTTTACCCACTGAGCCATCCCGCAGCAACCCTTGCCCACAAGTGTCATAGCAAGGGTGGTTTTGAGTGTGACTTTGAACAGGCTGCTGCTTGGCAGTTGTCCCTGAAGTACTTTCTATGATAAGAAGGCTGTGGTTCTGACCGTTTTTTTCGTGTTGGTCTATTATCAGACCTAAGCATAAGGCTTCTTCCTTCGTAGTCTTGACGCTCTATTTATTTCATGGATTGTTTTGTTAGATTCTGACCCCTGCAGAGCTATAGATGGACCACTTCTCAGCCCTTCGCTAGTTAGTTCAGAACTGTTGCAACACAGCGAAGCGGGGCGGGGCTTATGATCTCTGCTACTCAGGAAGGTGAGGCAAGAATCACTGGAGCACAGCAACTCAAGATAAGCCTGAGCAGCGTAGTGAGGCTGTAGCTAAATAAATAAATAAGGCCACAGCATCTCGTAGACATTTGCCGTTGTCTGTGGAACAAGATCCTGTGTGTAATCACTGGGTCAAAGAGCAAACGCAATTTCATTTTGATAGATGATGCCAAGTTGTAGACATGGGGCAGGTTCCCTGGGCTCCTGTCATCTCAAAAGAGTCCGATGGAGAGGCTGGAGACTTTCGTCAGTCTTTAGGGGCTGGGAGCTTGTCTGGAAGTGTGACCTCCTCCCGGGTGGGGCCCCAGCTTCAGGGAAGGCCTGAGGCGGTAGAGCTGAACTGAGCTGAGATCTGAGGGTCCAGGAACTGAGCCCTGTGCCCTGTAGGCTCCGCATAGCCAGACTAGGACAGCAGGGATAAAGCAGCGGCCTGGGAATGCCCTGCACGGATCCTCATACAGAGGTTGTGGAGTGACCCAGACAGGCCTGGTGCACCTCAGCACTCAGTAGGACAGGAGGGAAAGTGCAAGTTCAAGGCCCACCTGACTCACACAGTGAGTTCTAAGCCAGCATCTTGAGATCTTGTCTGTGTGCAGAAGGAAGTCCTGAGGGTAAAAAGGCAGACAAAGCCTGTGCTGGATTAATGATTCCTGGGAAGGGCTGGAAAGGAAACAGGCTCAGAGAACCTCTGGGGCACTGGCAGGGGGAGCTACCTAGGCTGATCCTAGTACCCAGTGACTGGAGCAGGCCAGGGCCGGGGGCGGGGGTAGCATCATGGAGAAGTGAGTAGAACACAACCTTCGCCTTCCTTCCTGCAATCCCTCCTGTCCAAGGTTTGAACTCATACCAGACATTGAGCTGGAGCTGCACAATGCTGAGTGAAAAGAGCCAGGCAGGACCACCACCTCTTTCTGTGGGCAGTTGTGCGCCTTCCATCCCATAAGCGCCGTGGAAAGACTGTTCTTCTACTCTGACTCGTGACTCTGAGTAGCCTCTGTGAAGTGCCTGAGCCAGCGTGTTTCCTGATCCCCTCTACCTCCCTAGGCTCAGGGCCACCTACTCAGGGTCTTCATGAGCCCATGGATACGGAGTGATGTGTGGGCAAGGGCATAGGGATCCTCTGTGGGTGAGAAATTGCTTGGTAACACAGCAGGCTGGTGTCTCATGGCAGACCAGAAACAGCAGCCTTTCCTGCCCCCTAAAGGCCTAGCATGAAAGCAGAGCCAAGCTGAAGTAGAACAGGCCTCTCTCCAGACAGGAGACTCAGCACTTTCAGCTTTAGAGTCCAGAAGAGAGGGGTCCCTTCCAGCTTCGTGCCAGGTCTTAGCCGCAGACCAGGAAGCTCACTGTAATAAGTTATAGTGTATCCAGAAATGTATGCAAGGCTATTGAGTGGCTTATAGAGTCTCCAGGATGCAAAGAGAGTTCCAGAGAAGTCCTTGTAGTGGCCTCTGAAGCAGGGACAACAGACACATGGCAGTCCTCTGCTAAGCTGTGGGGTGCAGTGTCTCTCTTAGAATTCACACTGAAGCATCACCTGCAGCGTGACTCTATCCAGAGAGAAGGTTTAATAAGGACACGTGAGGTAGTGAGGGTGGAGGGCGGAACCTTGTGATGGGACAAAGAGGAAGAGGGAGCTTCGACTTCACCATCTGAGAACACAGCAAGAAGGTGGCCATCTGCCGTCTGGGACAAGGAGTCTCACCAGACCTGACTATTAGTTTTTTTGTACCCCAGTAATAAGTTTCTCCGCTGACACATAAACCAGATCAAGCCAAATTGAAAAAGTAGAAGAACAGATTTATTGGAGCAAAGCAACTCCAGGGTGGGTTCTCCAGCCCCAGATATCAAGGCCAGAGAAGTCACGCACACAAACTAAAACAGGGAGATTATATAGCTTGTAGGTGAGGGGTGATGAGGTGTCCACTACAAGCTGGGTTTGTGCCCAAGTGTGGTCAAAAGCTGAGTGCTTTAGGCGGGGACTTCAGTTGCTGTCAGATTTAGGGAAGGAGCTGCAGAAGCCACCAAGAATATGGAACTGGGCTTTTTGGTGTCTTCCCTTTGTCTGGAGATTCTCTGAGTGGGCAGCTGCCACTATGCAGCAGAAGCTGAGTCCGGCTGAGGACATCCATCGGTCAGGCCTAAGGTCCCACTGCTGCATGACATTGCTGAGGAAGCCTCACATCTGAGTCCCTTTTCCCATCCAGGATTCCAGCATCTAGTAATATAAAACAAGGCTGGGATTAAGGAGCTGGCTCTGTCAGTCAAGTCTGGATCTCCAGCACCCACATGGCGGTTTCCTCTATAATCACAGCATTCTGGAGAGAGATAAGCTGTCCTCCAGAGCCAGCCCTAGGGCTCAGTGCCCGGACAGTCTAGAAGAATCAGTGAGTTCCAGGGTCTGTGAGAGACCCTGCCTCAAAAGTAGATGGAGTGTGATAAAGAAATGCAGTGTTGACCTCTGACCTCCAAATGCACACATACAAACACGTATGCAGCCCCACAGCCATACATGCAATATTGGGTGGGCATTTAGAATGACAAATAGCTGTTCAATATAGGGAGTGGGTTTGAGAAAGAGCCCCAGAAAGGTTAAGGCCAGTTGTCCAGAGACCCGTTGCCACCTTGGGGACATTCCTTAGCAGATCGCCCAAGCTGTGACTGTTCACCAACTTCATACACTCAAAACCCTGCTACTCACAGGATGTTCAGCACATCACAGATGCATGTGTGTCAGATCTGGCTCTCATTCCAGTTGGCACCCACATGGATGAGGGCCCAGCAGAACCTGAGGATCCCGTCACACTGTCGGTAGTGACCGGTCCAATCTAGCAGAGGTGTGGCTGGGCAGCCCTTCCCATGATACACAGTTGAAACTCACATTTTATGCCCTTGTCAAACATCTCTTCACTCCCCATACATTTCCCAGAAGGTTGAAGTAAAATATCCTTTCCTCCTTGAGGTACCCCATGTCAAGTCACCCTGAGTGGCTTTTGGGGAGTTCCCTAATTCCCAAGCTGCCCGGTTACCATCTCTTGGGAGCACTCACAAATAGCTCATTGCATCCTGTGTTTTCAAAACTTTATAAGGGCAACCTCTTCCTGGCTTTTACTGCCCCAGATTCTTATGGGAAGGTCATTGCTACTCTCCTTTTCTGTCACACCCACTTCCCTAAAAGGTGGCAGGAGATCTGGGTGTGGCCTGGGTGAGCCTGCTCTGAGCTCTTAAATCTGTGGCTTGGCTCAGAACTGGGAGTTCTCTGTAGGGCGCTCTGTTGTAGAAACCGTCCGCAGAGGAATTCAGACCACTAACCAGTATGGTTTTATTGATCCCGAGGCTTTATGTGAAGCCATGTTACTTCTTGATTGGGTCTAAGCCTCAGTTTCCACACACACCCAGACAATGAGGAAACGATGTCTCCCCTCTTTCACACTTGTGTGTGAAGACCAGGTTGAACTCTGTGTGGAACCCCAGGAGCAGGTGTGGCTGGTTTGAGCCTGGGAACTGCAGAGGCTAGAGTTTTGTGGTTAATCCACTATAGGCTCACTTGGGTTGGTCATCCACCCACAAACCCCTTCCTGGCCCCGGGGTCACCAAAGGGGATAGAAGGACAAGGTACTGCTACCAGACACTCGCTTGGCAAACTCCCAGCTGACTTGTTCTAGTACAAAGAGCTTCACTCACCTCCCTGTATTGCACCAAGGACTGGTGGCTCGCTGTCCACCGGAACCCAGGGGGCTCAGCGGTCCGCAGGTGAGCATGGCTAATCACAGCTGTTGAAATTCCCTGCATATGTATTTCTGGAAAGTGACGGTATGTAAGAGAGGAGGATGGTGGAGCACATTACCTACTAGCCAACTGGGCAGTGACCCAGCAGCTTGGCAAGCCTATTTCCTCTCTGCACACACCCACCTCCCTGCCTGGGGTTCATTTTTATCGTGGGAGTCTGGGGGCGGAGACTGGGGGAGAAACACGCAGGAGGGTGTGTGTGCGGTCAGAGGACAATCCTGGGGGTAAGTTTTCTCTTTCCACTATGGAATCAGGAGATTGAACTCTGACCCTCAAGCTACCACTACGAGTGCTTTTCTCCTCTGAGCCATCTTGCCAGCCCCCGGAATCATTTTGAAACCAGTCCAAGACAGACCTTATTATCTATCAAGGAAACTGTTTCTTTTTTTTTTTTTTAAAGAAAAATTCTTCCTGGAGCCCTTGAAGGCCATCAGATAGGAATGTCACCCTGAGAGCCCGGAGAACTTCTGAGTGTGACATTGTTGTGATGGTGCCTACCTGCCCTCTCCCTTCCTCTTTCCTTTTACTGGCTTCCAGAGGCCATGAGTGCACATAGTGCATATACATACATGCAGGCAGAACACCCTACATACATGCAGGCAGAACACCCTACATACATGCAGGCAGAACACCCATACACATGAAATAAATAATGTATCATTTTAGAAATTTAAGAATGGTTATTCCGAAACTGTGTACCTTCACTTGGGTTTTACACGTTCACTAAAATTACATTTTACGTACTTATCTACCATATAAAAAAAAGAGAGAAGAAAGAAAGAAAAAAGAAAGAAAGGAAGGAAAGAAGTAAGGAAGCAAGGAAGGAAGCAAGCAAGCACAACAGAGTTGGAACTAGAAAAATAATTCACTTTATATCCTCTTAAATGACTCATGCATCCTTCTACCTACATTCCATCCTTTCTTATTATTTAGTCTTACCCTTTATTGGTAATATTATTTTATTTTTAATTGTGTGTATATGTATGTGTCTGTCGTGTGCCCCCATAGTCTGTAAGAGGGTGTTGGATCCCCTGGAACTGTCATTAACAGGCATTGTGTGCCATCTGATGTAGGTACTGGGAACTGAACGTGGCTCCCTCTGCAAGAACAGTACATGCTCTTAACCATGGAGCCACCTCTCTGGTCTTCAACAGAGTAGAGCTGACATTGCCCATTCTTAAGGAGATACTCAGCTTGTGAAAGTCACCTTGATGTGGTCCAAGAAGAGAATATCTTTTCTTCTGTGTTGGTGACTAGCTCTCATTAGGAACTACACCGAGGGACAGCTGGGCCATGGGCTGACATGAGGGTGCTCCACTGGGGGCCCTTGTCAGGTCTCTGAAGTAACACTACTAACTGGGCATAGATGTGAATATTTAAGGAAACTTGACCTGGTGCCTTCTTGCTTATATCCATCCTTCAAAGAAAACAGTTATCGAGAAGGCAAAAAGAAACCTACTGCATCCCCTATTGCATGAATAAAAAAAAAAACTAGAGACCGATATTGGGGTTCAACCTGAAGATCAGAAAGGCAAAGCAGCTAAGCCACTAGAAAGATATTACCTCATGAAATCTTCAGACGAAAAGAGACCAAGTTCCTGTTTCATCCTGCCTTATATTCCTCTCTAGTGCTGGGATTAAAGGCGTGCACCACCATTGCCCAGCCTCTATGACTAACTAGTGTGGCTGCTGGGATTAAAGGTATGTGCCACCACTGTGGCTGTTTTGTATTCTAATCTTCAGGCAAGCTTTATTTATTAAAATAAAAATGGGGTATCACTACATTTCCCATTTTTATCTAAAATAAAAAAGACTAAAACTAATATAAGAAAAACTATATATAATTATATAAATATATATGTATATATAGGCAATAAATACATCAACAATGTCTAGTTCATTTTCATTTGACAAATTCAGAGAAAATACTCCATATCTATCCTCTTCTGGTGAGTCCAAAGTCCTGTACCTAATTTACTTTCTATCATAACTTGCTTTCTGTGCCTGCCTGGTAAACATGGAAAACTATAATATATACAGGAGTGAGTCTTCAACTCCCTCAGAGACCCAAGAAGGAAATAGTATTAACTGAGTAAGCAGGAAATGCAAGGAAATGACTTCCAAAAAGTGTGAGAAATGACAGAAACAGCTGGCTGCCTGGACAGTCACCCAAAGTTCTACTGCAATGTTGGGGCATCCATCTTCAGCCTACAGGCCTAGCATATTTAACAGACTTTTCTGTGAAGCAGGATATTCTGAAAGGTTGTCCCTCCTTGTCTTGACAATGCCTGGCAGTCACTCTTATTTGTGTCCTGCTTCTCCAATTGGGACAGCATACTGTCAGCAGTTGAGGCAAGGGCATTTTCTTGCCCAGTGGCTTACTTTTGCCACAAAAGAAGTAAACTCCATATGGAATTTCTGCAATGCCTATTATCTTCTCTGAAATAGATTGGTGCTTCCAGGAGCAGACAAGTCTCATTGTCAAAACAAAAAGAGCCTATGTTATTAAACATCTTAAATGCCATAGTCTGTAGATCTCTGAAGTGTTTGAAGATGACCTGTCTATCTAAAATATACCTTTGACCTAGAAAACATACCCAATATGACTACAAGTTCGATTGTACTAGGAATTAACTATTTGTTGTAATAGGGGGAGCTAACGCCACTCTGTAGTAAGGAAAGCAAGCTGTTTCCCACCACCTGGCTAGCTTAACCCCCAAAATAACCACACGGAAATTAACACTGCCTGTCCCATTATATCTAGCCTCTTCTTGGCTAAATCTCACATCTTGATTCAACTCATATCTAGTAATCTGTGTATCACCACGAGGTCATGGCTTACCGGAAGATTCTAACCTATCTCGGGTTGAAGAATCATGGTGTCTGCCACATTGCCTTCTTCTCAGCATTCTGTTCTGTCTACTCTGCCCACCTAAGGACTGCCCTATTAAAAGGCCAAGATAATCTCTTTATTCAACCAATGGAAGTAACACACAAACAGAAGACCCTCCTATACCATTTCCCCTTTTACCATTTAAACAAAAAAGAAAGGCTTTCACTTTAACATGCTAAAATTACATATAACAAAACAGTTATCAAGCAAGAATTACAGTTACATTATTTATATCTATTTTATCTCTTATCATAACAAAGACAAACTATAACTATAACCATTCTTCAACTCCATCAAAGACTTCAGAAGGATATAATATTACCTAAGTAAACAAGAAGTAAGCAACTTCCAAAACTCTAAAAATGACAGAGACGTCTCACTGCCTGGACAGTCACCCAAAGTTCCTCTGTACCGTTGGGGCAACCATCTTCAGCCTACAGGCCCATTGTATCCAGCAGACTTTTCCATGAAACAGGAAATTTCAAATACAGTTCAGTCACTTTCTTTTGTGTCCTGCAGAATGTCTCACAGACTCTCTAATGAAGCAGGAACCCTGAAAGACCACTCACCTTTAGGCGAGTTCAGCAGTCCTCTCTCTGTGGGTTCTTTGTGGCCAGTTTATGCAACAGTCCAGGAAAGAGCAGTTTCTTGCCCAAATGGCTAACCAACTCCATAAGGAGCCTCTTTGATGCCCATCTTCCTCTTTAAGTAGATTGGTGCTTCCAGGAGCAGACATGTCTCATTGTCATGAAAAGCCCTAAATTATTAAAACATTAAATGTAGTCTTTGAAAGATATGAAGAATGCCTATCTAACTGAAATATATCTCTATATATCTAGAAAATCTAACTAACATGGCTACAAACTTGACTATTATTGATGATTATCCATTAACAACCTATATTCCCTAATTACACATTACATTTTTAAATGAACTACACAATCACAATACCTTAATCAAGATCAGAAATACATATATAACAAAATTGACCTTAAATTTATGTCAACAAAGCAAAATCCATACCAATGTAAATTATTCATATCTATGTCATATTCCCCTTTAAATGTAAAAGAACATTTATAAACAATATCTGGGAATATGGGCACAGTTTTTTTCTCTCCAAACTGCTTCGTGCTGTATGGAGGTGCTGCTATTCAGGTTTTTCATGGTTTATCTTGTTTGCTAGGTTCCTCTCAGTCAGCAATTGAGCAAAGTAATTTTTTGAGGGTGTTCACAGCAACCTTTCAGGAGGGCATGGTCTATCATACCATATTGTTCTAAATGTAATCCATAGGGTCTCATCCTCTGTGAAAACAAAAGAAGAACCTCTTTTCCAAAGCACCATATCCTCAGACCCAAATTTGGAAGTCATGATATCTTTAGAACATACATGCTGGTTCAGCTTAGCAGACCACACAATGAAATGTCTCTCTGTATTTAGCTCCTTTACAGTCAAAAAAATTCAAAGAAAACACAATATACACAATCCACACTCTCTGTGTATGTCCATCTTTACGTGGCTTATTTTTCTTTATTTCTTTTAATCTATAACTATCTGTACTCTGTCTCTTTAAAGACTTTACCTTTTTAAAGCATTAACTTTATATTATGAGTTTTAAATACTCTTTTTCTTCTCTCTCCCAAGCCTTCACATGTCTATCTAACACTATGAACCATTTAGAGGTCTTTTATGTCTGAATCTGTCCTATTGTATTGTCTTTAATTTTCTACTGTTTTGAAGAGCTTTAAAATGTTAAGCAGCTTGGTTGCAGCTGCTCTGGATGTTGGCTCCACCTTTCTCCAATTTCAAAATGGTGGACATACCATTTCTGCTAGCTCTGGGGCTGCCAGGCAGGAGCTGAGCTCTGTAGTCCAACCCGGAGAATGAATGTGCCACACATAAATCCTTTTTATCTGAGTTGCAGCCAAATCTGTCACGCAAAGCAGTGCACAGCCTGGAAACATCTCTCTGTATGGCGGCAGCATCCTGTTCTCCTTTCCTTGCCTACTTAGGTTTCTGCCCTATCAAAAATCAAGGCAGTTTTCTTTATTCAGCCAATGAAAGCGACACATAGAAAGAATGACCTCCTACACCACTATTAACCTGCATTTCCTTATTGTCCAAAACAGTTGGTAATATTAATTTTCAAGGACTAGAAATTTGCATTACATTGTTAAATGAGCTGCATAGGTACAATACCTTGAACAAGAGTAGAAATGTATGTACAGTATGTTCTAACAAAATTAATCTCAAATTTGTATCAATATACAAAAGTCCAATCCAATGTAAAACATTTTAAAACTAGTGGTTGCTTTTAAAAAGTAGAAACAATAATCTACCTTTTTATCTTATCATCTCTGTATTTCTTCAGAGTAGATTCAGTAATCTACCCTCTTATCATAGCATATCTATATCCCCCTTTTTTCTTTTCAAAATAAGAACTCTAAATCTAATCTCCTTTGTTCAGCTTTCCTCCTGGTCATAACTAGTAACAACTTGTTGGGAGCTGGAGGAATGGCTCAGTGGTTCAAAACACTGACTGCCTTCCAGAGGTCCTGAGTTCAATTCCCAGCAACCACATGTAATGAGATCTGGTGCTCTCTTCTGGCCTGCAGTCATACATGTAGGCAGAATACTATATACATAATAATAAACAAATCTTCTAAAAAAAAAACAACTTGTTACCAACCCCCTAAACAATGACAAATATTCATAAACCATTGAACAACTAAAACCCACCCCACCTCTTGGGAATGTGGGCATCATATTCTTCAATTTACTTCCTGCTGTCTGGAGGCAATGATATCTTTAGAGGATCCTGAAAAAAAAATTGGATTGTCAAGTCCTGGAAGACATAGCTGTATCATTTGTTGTCCAGACTGTGCATAATGGGAAAGTGCAGGGCTTGTCTCGAGTCCTGGATAGAGTAGTCTGTGAGGCTGGGCCATCTCAACATTGTTCTGAGCAGTTTGTAGTCCAAAGCAGATCTTTAGGTGGTGTTTATCAGCTTAGTGGTGTTATCATAGTCCTGGAGGAATCGTCATTGTGGGGCCCCATCTTCTTATGGAGACTTCAAAGGTCACTGTTAGGCATACTTATGGTTCACTGCAAAAAACTGATAGAGACTCAAACCCAAAATCATGTACCGGAAGGTAGGTGAAGCCTTTTTCTAGAATTAGTTAGTACTCTATGTGACGATTAATGTCATGGCAAAAAGTTATCTTACAAATCTTGTACCTTAAGAAAAGCTTTTAAAGAGTCAATATAAAACCAATGGATTATGAGATTAGTGGCAATAATATAGTCCTTAAATATTTGTTTTTCTTCTGTCCCATATCAGGTGGCTCTTTTGACATGAGACAGAGATTTTTGATTTCATTTTTACTGCACGTGCTTGGGTTTAGAGAAGGACAGAGCCACACTCCACCTCCAAAGCCAGCTTTAATCTTTAATTAGACTGGGACTGCAGAAAGACCATTTGCATTTTATGTCTGTAGAGAAAACAGAAACAAACATTTGGGAAGATTCATGAAATTTTATCCTGTTGGAAATGTGATATACCAATAGGCCAATTTACTCTTTTTTTCCTGGGACATTTTTCCCATGACTTGTCCTTTTTCTCAAGAGGTTTCATTTGTCCAGTGGTCTTAAGATTCCTTAGCTGGGGCTGGAGAGATGGCTCAGAGGTTAAGAGCATTGCCTGTTCTTCCAAAGGTCCTGAATTCAATTCCCAGCAACCACATGGTAGCTCACAACCATCTGTAATAGGGTCTGGTGCCCTCTTCTGGCCTGCAGCATACACACAGACAGAATATTGTATACATAATAAATAGATAAATTTTTTTTTAAAAAAAGACTTTTTAGCTGGATACCGACAGAAACAAAGCCCTTCCCTAACCATAACTTTGGGAATATTCTCTTTTGGTAAGTTTTATTTGATCAAATGAAAAGCATTTGTTGGTTTTATAGGTTAGTTTAGATTAAATGGATATGCTGTTTGCTGAACTATCATCTCTTCTAATTAAGAGGTGTTTCTTGTTTATATACAATCTTTATCAGTTTTGATGGTATCCATAGATTTTCTTCTCCTGTGGAAATAAAAGAAAAATTCCTTCCCCAATGTAACACATGTCCTTGTTTCCATTCTGAGGTCAGTACATCTTTAAAGTATATAGACTGGTTTAATTCCATAGTTTTTTCTACTATCCATTGTCTCTCTGCAGCTGTTGTTCCTTGGAATTTAGAAAATTCAGTTAATGAAGCATTATACAATCTATTTTTGGACGTCTTTATCATCCCTTTCTGTTTACTTAGCATAGCCTTTAGAGTTTGATCTTTCTATAACTGTCTAGCCTGTCAGATTATGTGGTATACCTGTAATATTATTTATATTATAATAAGCAAAAAAGGTGCTTCATTTTCTTAGAGACATATGCTGGAGCATTGTCTGTCTTTATTTGTACAGGTATACCCATGACGGTCATCACTTCTAGCAAATGTGTGATTACTGAATCAGCCTTTTCCAAACTCAAAGCAGTTGCCCATTGAAAACCTGAATAGGTATCAATGGTGTGGTGCACATATTTTAGTTTTCCAAATTCTACAAAATGGAACACATCCATCTGCCAGATTTCATTCCTTTGAGTACCCATTGGGTTACTTCCTGCAGGTAGTAGTGTTTGGTTGTATAAAGGTCGTTTCCTTATAATTTCCTTGGCTTGTTGCCATATAATGGAGAAGTAATTTTTAAAACCTTTGCTATTGACATGATATCTTTTATGAAATTCTGAGGCCTTAAGCATATTTCCAATCAATAATTCATTGATTTCTGCATTACCTTGTGCTAGAGGATCTGGCAGACCCATATGGAATCAAATGTGTGTTATGTACATAGAATGATTTCTATTCCTTATTGTATCTTGTAACTGAATAAATAATAAAGTCAATTCTTTATCATCTGGTATAAATTCAGTGGTTTCAATATTCAAGACAACCCTTTCTGCATATTGTAAATCGGTAACTATGTTGAGAGGTTCTTTGAAATTCTCTAGTACCATGAGAATAGCATATAATTCTTTTTTATGCCTTTAGACAGAATCATAAGAGCTTTGATACACTTTATTAAATTTTCTTATTTCTAACCTGCTATTCCAGATTTATTTGCATCAGTATAGAATGTAGGGGCTCCAGTTATTAAAGTGTCCCATACAGTGCAAGGAAGGATCCAGCTAGTTCTCTTTATAAGTTGAATTCTCCTGCTTTGGGGATGATTGTTATTAATCTCTCCCCCCAAAATTACTTCAAGATCTTTGCCAGGGTTCACTTTCTTCCCATAATTTTTCAATTTCATCATTATTAAAAGGTTTAATTTTTACAGGGTCTATTCCTGCTCATTGATGAAGTCTCAATTTTCCTTTTAGAATTAATTCAGAGATCATTTCCACATAAGTTTTTAATTTTTTGCTTGTTTTATGTGGTAAAAAATATTTATTCTAAGATAATATCTTTCCTCCCCATTAAAATTCCTGTACCATGTTTGGAGGGTAATATGACCAGAATGCAATTAAGATTCAGATCTACACGATCCACAGGTACCTTCTATAATCTCTCTTTAATCAAAGCCAACTCTCTCTCAGCTTCAGCTGATAATTCCCTGGGGCTATTTAAGTACTTGTTACCTTCTAAGGTTTTGTTTAAATTAATCAGGTCATTAGGACCTATCCAAATAGTGTGCATAGATGGGAAATGTCTCCTAGCAGTCTTTGGAAGTCATTAAGAGTCTACAATTGATCCCTCCTAATTTGTACCTTTTGGTGTCTATTTTTTTTTTTTTGTAAACCTATTTTATAGCCTATCTCCTCTATATTTTTTTCCGGGAACAATTTGTACTCCCCAACAAGACAAAATTTTCTTTACTTCTTTTTTTTTCTTTTTTTTTTTTCAACATTTTTTCTGAAGTATCTACATTTGAATCAGAAAGCAAAATGTCATCCATGTAATGGTAAACTATAGATTCAGGAAATTGCTTATGTATCATTTCCAATGGCTGACTTATGAAATATTGGTACAGGGAGGACTATTTAACATTCCTTATAGGAGAACCTTCCACTGATATCTCTTAGCAGAGTGAGAATTATTATAAGTAGACACTATGAAGGCAAAATTTTCTCTGTCATTTTCTTGTAAAGGTATAATAAAGAAACAATCTTTTAAATCAATAACTGTAAGAGGCCCATCCTTTAGGCAATAGAGAAGCAAAGGAATGCCAGACTGTAGAGAGCCCATTGGCTGAATCACCTTATTAACAGCTCTTAGATCTATTGCCAGTCACTATTTTCTAGATTTCTTTTTAACAAAAAATACAGGAGAATACCAAGGCTGGTTGATTCTTCAATATGCTGAGCATCTAATTGCTCCTGTACCAGCCATTCTAAAGCCTGCATTTTTCTCTATTGTTAGAGGTCATTGCTTAACCCATACAGGTTTGTCTGTCAATCATTTTAAAGGTAGGGCTGTTGGTACCTTTGAAATAGCAGCAGCTGTTGTGCCCTGTTTTCGTACAACCTGAATGGTCAGTGACTGTTCTTTATAATACCTTGTAATATTCCCAGAAACATATGTTAATTTATGGTTTGTTTCTAAGATTGGGGGAATGTTAATCTGAGTATTCCATTGCTATAACAAATCACATCCCCACAAATTCATTGCTTTATTAACCATGTATGATTTTAATGTTCTTCTTTGTCCTTATAGCCCTATACATTCAACTCATCTCATGCTGTGCTTTACCTGAGATAAAGTTCCGATCTCCAAAATCTAAATATTCACAGCCTGAAGAGGCCAATTTGGATGCCAAGATTCTGATGAAATTATTGTTACATCTACACCTGTATTACCAGACCTTCCTTCAATGACAATTTCATGTATTTGTAATTTTCATTTTGGTCTTTGTTCATTTATAGAAGTTTGCCAAAATATTTGCTTTATGGTTTCTCCTGATTATTTTTTTGTTCTCTTTTCTACAGCTGTTCATTTTCCAGAGCTGTATGGCTTCTTACAATAGGCATTAGGATCTTTAATTGCTCTGGGAAGGTATTTCCTCTACGATGGCAGGAAACAACTGCATTGAATTTGGCATAGGGGCTTGCAAGAGGCCATTTATGGGGTTTCCTGACAACAAAAGGTTACCATGAATATCCCCCATTGAGCCACATTCATTACTCCAAGGACTGCCTTTGCCACACCTTTTGCATAATCCAGAAGGGAGGGGCATTCTAAATGGGTTATACTTAGAAAAAACATTGTTTCTAGGAATGCCCTGTCTACAGTCCCTTTTAAGGTAACCTTGTTTGCCACAACTATAACACTTGACATTTTGATTTCTTTCCCCTCAATCCTCTGGAAATCACCTCTCCTACCGTCATCATTGTCATAGGATTCAATATTTAATTGTATCTTGGACCTATTCCTCCAAAGGTGCTGATCTCGCTTTTAATGGTCTAATTATCCTTTTGCATAGAGAACTGGCATTTCAAAAAGCCAGAGATTCAGTTACTAATTGTCTAGCTTCATTCTATTTACTGCTGAAGTCAGTTTTCATAGGAAATCTGTAAAGGCTTCCTTTCGGACCTGGATAACTTCAATAAATGACTCAATTTTCTTTCCTATTTCTTCAATTCTATCCCAAGCATTCAAAGCTGCTGCACCGCATAAATCCAGGGTGTGGTTATCATGTACAGCTGGCCTTTCTATAGCAGCATAATCTCCTCCAAGAATTTGATCTTGGGAGATTTCTCTACTCTAGCTTTACTCCATTGTTCAATAATCTTATCCTTTTCTCTGAACTAGGTACTCCATTGTAATTGTGGACCAGACTCTACCTTTAACTAATTTTATCCAGTCTTTAGAAACAATTGTATTACAAATTGACCACAACTTTAACATTTGCTTCACAAAAGTGAATGCACGCCATATGAGACTATTGCTTCCTTGAATCTCCTTAAATCTAACACTGGCACAGGAGTCCAGTTAGCTGTAACAGAGCCTCTGTCATTTGGCAATTCCTGTAAGGTCACTGGATATATTAAGGTTGGTTATTTGAAAACCTTAGGCTGTTCCTCTCTATTTTTATTGGTTCGCCATTGAATTCTTCTGTCTGGATTTAAATATCTCTGTGATTTGTTTTATTAGGTTTTTCTGAGACCTGTATCTTAACACTCAGATTAACCAGATTTTTTTAGTGATAAGACAGAAATGATAAAGCTGATAATGTTTACAATTGGCATTATATAAATCCCATCTAAATTAGATATCCTCTCATTTAATTGTCCCATTTTTTAACTGTCTAGCATATTATCATACAGAGACCAAATCACTCTATTGTAATGGTTTTCCCATTTTTTGGTTTTTTGTTTGTTTGTTTGTTTGTTTTTCAAGGCAGGGTTTCTCTTTGTAGCCCTGACTGTCCTGGAACTGGCCTTGTAAACCAGGCTGGCCTTGAATTCACAGAGATCTGCCTGCCTCTGCCTCCACCTCCTGAGTGCTGGAATTAAAGGCATGCAGTTTTTTCTATTTTTTAAATGTAAGGAAAAAACTCTCTCTTTTAACTAATCCCTCCATTTAAGAATTCCCAGTTGTCTTACTAAATCTACTGACAGAGTTGATGAAGATGTAAGGTTTTTTGCTGCTGCATAGAATAGTAAAAGTCTGACTGGATTTCAAGGCAGCTATGTAGTTTGGCAGCAGCCCAAGAAGAAGGTTTAGGGAAAACCCACAACCCATGGTGGAGAGAGAGAGAGAGAGAGAGAGAGAGAGAGAGAGAGAGAGAGAGAGAGAGAGAGAGAAATCCATAGGAGAATGTTCAGATAAAGCACGTGTGTTAGGTTGCTGCCTAATGACACCAAAGCAGAGCAAATCAATATAGGTTGTTTAAGAATTTTTATAATCATAGTTCTTGCAGCTTATTTATTCATATATATATGGAGAGAGAGAGAGAGAGAGAGAGAGAGAGAGAGAGAGAGAGAGAGAGAGAGAAAGCAAGATCTGTCTGTCAGAAAACTGCACAGGAGGGTTGTTCACAAAAAGGCATGTGGGGGTGGGGCTGCCTGGAGCCCAGGTGGTTCTGGAGATTGTTTCAGAGAGGCTACAACAGGAAAATCCCAAACTCACTCAGACTTGGGGAAAAAAGAAGAGAAAGCCTAGCCAGGTGGGGCTGGAGTGCCACACACAGCTCCAGCCTGTTCCAGTGGCTGTTATCCATAGGCAAATGTCTTTTTATGAATTTGTACCCCAAATATTGGGTGTCAAATGTTTATGAAACATAAAAACCCAGAAACAGATATAGGGGTTCAACCTGAAGATCAGAAAAGCAAAGCAGCCAAGCCACCAGAGAAATCTTCAGAGAGAAAGAGAGCGAGTTCCTGTCTCATGCCGCCTCTCTAGTCCTGGGATTAAAGGTGTGTACCACCACCGCCCAGCCTCTATGGCTAACTAGAGTGGCTGCTGGGATTAAAGGTGCCATCACTGCCTGGTCTGTATGGCTGACTAGTGTGGCTGTTTTGTATTCTGATCCTCAGGCAAGCTTTATTTATTAAAATATAAATGTAGATATCACTACATCCCTTAGGTGGCAGAAGGCAGAGGCAAGAGCCCACACAGACATCTCTAACCCCCACAGGCCACCCACTGTCCCTCAGAACCCTTCAACAGTGTGGGTGTTGGGGGGGAGATGGATTCTCAAAATTGTCACCTAAATCGACATCTGTTTGGTGCGGTGAAGAGGTGGGAGATTGCAGCTTCCTTTTTCTTGTTCCATTTACTTATTTTATCATTTTGTTGTACACTCTGGCCTCATACGCGCTAAGCAGGAACTCTACCTCTGACCCAGCCCTAGGAGTTTGCCTCTGACAATGCGGGTGTCCTAGCGGCTGCATCAAAACCCTGTCTTCATGAGTGGAGGCCTTGCAGTTTGGCGAAAGGAAAACTCGGGTTTTCTAGTTTCTTCTATGTGCCCAGGTTGTGTCTAATAAAAATAAAAGAAATCTATCTCTCACATACGAGAGCGAACTGGCTCCGGTCCTTTCAAAACTACTGACTCACAGTGGTTGAAATCTGCCAACCCTAGAATTTAAGCAGGAGGGTCACCTTGAGGGCAGAGATCAGAGCATCCGTTAAGGATGTCCACAAGGCCACAAAGTGACGTGGTTTTGCAGATCAACGTAACCAGGGTCTAAGAAGTCAGGCTCCGAATTCCTTCTCCCTGGCCCCTGTCCTTCTGGAATTTTCCCTTTCATCTTCCTTCTCTGTGTCCTCCGTACTAGTTTACCCACAAATTTCCAAAGTGAATAGGAAACTGTTGCTCGTGGTAGGAGCGGAGAAGACCCTGCACACACCCACCTCGTGTTGCCCTGCCCTGCCTTCTCTGCACACAGCCACTTTCCCATGGACACGGGTGCTCTGTGAATGTGGGGTACCAGTGCGGGGCATGAGTTTGCGCGATGAGGCATCTTTCTCTGAAACATGGAGCCATATGTGACTGTCACTCTATACAAGGCCTCAGACCTTGTAAGAACCCTACAGCAGGAGGGAAAAGGGATTTTCTACTTTCCACAGTTCCTCCATAAAATATGACCCCGCTGACTGAACACGCGTGGTTTGCGCTCATTAGCATACCCCGTGTCTAGCTCCCTTTCTGACGACAGGAACCTAACTTCCCCAGGATTCCCTCCTGGAAGTAGAACCTGGGAGTGGGGTCTCCCATCAGGCAGTAAATGTTCTTGACTCCTCAGCCCCTCCTCACTGGTCCTGCATAAATGTCAGTTCATAGACGTTTTTGCCTTGTGACATCTGTCAGGAAAGGGGGGGACCCTCTCTCCCTGAAAGCTGGAACATCTATTGCAGAGATGTCCCTGTGTGACCATTAGCAACTACCTAGAGCCTGAGAACAGTCATTGCCAGGAAGGAGACGAGATGGTAATCCAGTTCTGTGATCAAGTGCGTGGAATATTCTGGCTTGGTCCTCTTCAGCTGCTGCTGACCAAGCATCTTCCCAGAAGAGGGAGCCCTGCACAGTCTACCCCCCCACCCCGAACTGGGGAGTATCTGGCCATGGCAGGGTGCCAGTAGCGCAAGGGAGGATGGAGCGTGCCACGCAGTCTAGTCACATTATACCACGTGCAGACTGGCTTTGGAAGAGGCCCCCAGAGTCCCAGGTGGCACCTGATACTCAGCTGCCACTGCCTCCAACAGTCACACCCTGACACTGTATCCACACAGCTGCTCTGTCACCTGAGAGGTGGACACATCACCGCCAGAAGCAGCACCAGGAAGTCCTGAGGCTTCTGCCAGGTCTGGGTAACCCCAGAAGGGGGGGCCTCTGGGACTTAAATACTCTGCCTGTCATGTTCTGTGTACTGTAAGTACTCTGTGCCGGGGGCAGTCAGTACTCTGTGCAGGGGACAGTCAGTACTCTGTGCAGGGGATAGTCAGTACTCTGTGCAGGGGACTGTAAGTACTCTGTGCAGGGCATAGTCAGTACTCTGTGCAGGGGATAGTCAGTACTCTGTGCAGGGGATAGTCAGTACTCTGTGCAGGGGGCAGTCAGTACTCTGTGCAGGGGACTGTCAGTACTCTGTGCAGGGGACTGCCAGTGCTCAGCATCTAGCACGGCCAGACCCTGTCCTTAGCAATGCTAAGCCTGTGCGACTTCCTGACCTCTTGGGGCTTACTTGCTAGTGGCAGGAGCAAGTTAGGTATTGTTAACAGAGAAAATGAGCTGAATGAGTCCATGGAGCCCTCTCACTGTGGTTACAGAGGCTGGCCTTTGTGAACTGGAGCACTGGTGAGAGGCGTTCGTTCCGGAGAGGGTGGGGTGTTTGGGGAATGATGGGCCGGCAGTGCCAAGGCCCCTGAAGGTGGAAGCACAGTTGTCACGGTCAACTACAGGAGACCGCAGGGCCCTGCCTAGGCAGAAGTGATGGGAAGTGAGAGGCGCTGAGGCTGTGAGGTTCGGCTCTGAAGGCCAGCGGGTCCGGGTGTCACAGACTCTCTGCAGAGCTTGGAGGCAAGATTAGGGTCTGCTTAGGCAGAACTTACAAGCTACCTGCACTGCTAGGGACTTGTCGTCTGTACTTGCCTGGCATGCGTACGGGGGGGGGGGCGAGTGTTCATATGTATACAGTTGCATATCCACGTGTGTGTATGGAGGCCAGAGGTGACATTCGTGTGCTCGAGTTCCCCGTAGTTCACCAGGCATGATGTCTGTCTCTTTAGACTCTAACCGCTGCCAGTATCGTCTAGGGCATGGACTTTGAAAGGGGAAAATGTGCTTAGCGTGGGTGATGTCGTCTCACTAGCTGAGCCCCAGCAAGGTCAACTCTATGGAGGAAGCTGCTTCTAAATAAAGGTGATGGCAGGTTCCGGGAAGACCCGCTGGCCAAGCCCTGCCTTGCCCAGCTGACTGCGTAACCAATGCTTTCCTGTGCTGTGGGGCCACATCGGCCCTCCTCAGGAGATGCTGGGCACACAATTTCTTCTACTGTTGTCTGTGACAAGAGCATCTCAGGTTTCAGAAGACAATAAATGTCTCACCGGACAGGTCTTGCCAAGGGCGGGAAATCTCTGAATTTATTAATTGGGGCTCTCTGAGGCCATTAAGAATTAAAAGTTGTTCATTATCTGTCTTTACCAGAATTTTGCTCCCTGGAGAACTAACAGGGAAAGCAGTTTGAGGTTTAGAGCCAGACAGCCCTCGGTGTGTGTCCTGCTAAACCAAGTGGCCCCAAATGGCCTCAGACAAGTCTCTGGCCTCCTTCCTGTCCTCTCCCACCTGTCTTCTGGGGCCTCAGAGGGGCTTCCAGTGCACACCCAGCCGGTCACTGTCAGCCTTCCTAGTGTTTACCACAAAGCCAGCTTCTGACTATGCTTGCACCAGCCACCATGGCCACCTTAGGGATTTGGCATTCCCGCAGCAGAGCTGCTCTGAGCCCTGACCAGCCTTGCTCCCACCCCACCCCCCACCCCCGCTTGCCTTGTTTAACTTGATTCTTGATCAGGTCTTTTTATGTCCTGCCTGATGCTGCAGGGAGACACTCCAGGTCATGGTGGCTCCTTCCATGACACTAAGTGACTGGGGTTAGGTGGTGGTATCAGATGGCCTTGCTTCAAAGCAGAGAACTGGATTGCTTATGGAATGCCCACAAAGATAAGGGTAAGGGCACAGGCCACAGGTAGCCAGAGTCACCCACCAGGCCCTCCTGAGGTGGAGGGCTGGACTTAGTCACATGACACCAGCAAAGACCCTGTCTGTGTGACTGACCTCAGGCTGTGATAATTCAGACCCCCCCCCCCCCCCCCCCCCCCCCCCCCCCCCCCCCCCCCCCCCCCCCCCGCCGAGAGACTCCACACGGCCAATAATGTTCCTATCTTTGGGTAGCCTCAGGCTGCAGGTGCCTCAGGGTCCTTTGAGGCTGGACCCAAAGAAAGAGAATTCCTTTCCTGTGGCTAGACATCTTAAGGACACGTATTACAGAACCCAGTTCTGTTGACTCCTTGTCAAGACAGCTAACTCCAAGTGGTTCCTCAGGGCCAGGATTGAGAAGGGGAAGCAGTTACCAAAGGACATCCAGCGTGGAGCTCTGGCTAGGGCCACTATCACTGCACCTGTGCCCATCCCAAAGGCAGCCCCCGTGGGCTAAGTCTCTCCTCTAAGAAGAGAAGAAAGAAGATCTCAGTTTAGCATCTATAAAAAAGCCGAATAATTTGTTTATCAAGCATGCATCCTCTGGAAGCAGAGCAGATCCAGGTGTTCGCCTTTCCATGCCCATAGCAGGAAGCTGGGTCTCTTGGGACTCCACCTCCTGGGTGAGTTGCTGCCCTTGGTGGAGAGAGAGCTTGGACCCTTTCACCGTCTGTTCTTCTGGGGAACCTGACTGGTTATCGCTAGTCAGACTGACGCAGAGCCCTGGTACTAAGCAGGTTCTCTGCAGCCTCGCTTGAAATCTGCTTCCTTCACGCTTTCCCGTTTGAGAGCAAAGGTCAGGGAGGAGGCTGGAAGATGCTGAGCCAGACTCCAGGGTCAAAGGAAGCTCGGACAGCAGCTGTGTGGCCTAGGGCAAGTCCCTGGCTTTCCCCGAGGGTAGGGTGATGTCTGCTGAAATGAGCCCTGTGACTGTGTGTTAGTGCCTGGCCTTCTGCTCAGAGGAAGGAGGCATCTTCCCTCTCCCCCCCTCCTGTGTGTGCACCTTTCCGGTTTGCCACCCACCCCCTTCATCGCCTCCCCTTCTAGCAGGCTCTAGGCTTGAAATTCCACCCTCAACACCAACCTTGGGGGCTGGACAGGTGAAGGCTTGCCCATGGTACTCAGGAACAACATCCATCGATGTGGTACTAGAAAAGGGGCACTCAGAAGCCAGCTCTGCTCCTGAGACTTTGTAATGCAGCTACCCCCTTGTATAGTGTAATCAAAGAGAAGCCCAGCGCACATCCATGATTAGGACCCCAGAACCTGAGCACATTCATTCAAACCCAAGATGTTTCTCTAGGAGGCTTGCTGTGGGCAGAACCCAGACAGGCAGAATAGTTTCTTTCTGAATCGTTGTACAAATATCTCTGCTCAATACCACATCTCTTTCAGTCTGAGAAAGTCCCGTTCTCCGTCATCTACCCTTGACAACACAGTGCACAGTACCCTTGTGCACAGGAGCAGAGCCACACCCATATCCCTTAGCCAGAAAGAAAGGAGGGAAGGAGGGAAGGAAGGAGGGAGGGAGGGAGGAAAGGAAAAGAAAAAATCAGGCAGGAGCTGGCCTACAAGGCCTCCTAATACTCAAGTAGCCAGAAGGAATGAGCCTGGGATCATCACAACCTCCCACAGTCCCTCCCAGATAGACACCCCGACCCCAGTGGTAGAACAGGCACCCCCAGGCCACCTTGCATGCAGGCCCTCACATTGCATCTTCCTGCACAAATGTGCTGAGCTCAGCTCCAGGCCTGGACTGAGGGAGAAGACAGGTAGCCCTTCCACTCTGTCAGTCACAGTTGGCTTTCCAGAAGTTCTGTTTAGTGCTGGACAGGTGTTTGTGTGCCCATGTGGATGTATGTTTACACCACAGGGATAATCCTATCTAGCTGTTACTGCTCTCCAGACAACTTTCCCAGCAGGATTGGCTTCCAGTTCTCATAGATGTGTGTGTGTGTGTTTGTGTGTATCGGTGTGTGTCTGTGTGTGTGTCTGTGTGTGTCTGTGTGTGTCGGTGTGTGTCTGTGTGTGTCTGTGTGTGTCGGTGTGTGTCGGTGTGTGTCTGTGTGTGTCTGTGTGTGTCGGTGTGTGTCGGTGTGTGTCGGTGTGTGTCTGTGTGTGTCTGTGTGTGTCGGTGTGTGTCTGTGTGTGTGTGTTCACTCACATACATGCATATGCACAACAGAAACAAGCTTACAACCCTGTGTTTCTTTGGTGTTCCTCAAAGGGAAACAGGCTTATCTCTTACTGGCAAGCAAAGAACACCAGGTATTCCTGCCCAGCCAACTCTGATAGCAGACAGATTTCCTAAGCAGGGCTTAATCACTTAAATTCTCCCGATGATTTCCAGGCACCAGCACCTCCATTCTGTCTAGGGGAAAGCTTAGCCTGATTTCATTGACTTTTTTATCAGAATGTTGCAAAGTTCTCCTCGGTCTGCCAGTCATCTCGGGTGTGTGCAGTTTGGCTGACGATTCTGGGGTGTCAGTTACAGGAGATAGTATCTGGCACACAGGGAAACCGCACTCGGACTAGGGCTCTTCGTTCTGTGGCTGAGGCTGCAAGAGCAGGGCTGTGGAGCGACAGTCTGAGGGGACAGTTTCTCCCTGGACCTTCATGTGAGCATCTGTACTGGACTCTTGCTTCTATTCGCTTTGCTTTGAAGCTGTCTCTCTTGGATTTAAAATCTGCTCACCAGTCTCCCTCACCCTGCACTTTCCTGAGCATCCTGGTGCACAGAGGTTCCTAACCACCTACCTCACAGGTGGGGGGTGGTGCATGATTTTAGCGGTGTGGGCCTCACACATCATAGATCTCCCACAATGCCCAGCTAGCCTTCTCCCCCTCTTTCTCTCACTGTCATATCTTTTTTGTTGACTAAATACATCATAAAACAAGCAAAAATTCTGGCACAGGCATATAGAGAATGTTCCAGCATCATCTCTAGTAGCCCAAAGAATAAACTACCCAGACACCCATCAGCAATAGAAACAATAAATGTGTGGTGGTAAATTCACATGATGGATGTTCTGAGGAGCTTGCAGCTTCTGAGCAAGAAAGCACTGAGGGGGCCGGAAAGATGGCTCAGCAGTTGGGAGCACTGGCTGCTCTTCCAGAGGTCCTGAGTTCAATTCCCAGCAACCACATGGTGGCTCACAACCATCTGTAATGAGATCTGGTGCCCTGTTCTGGCCTGAAGGCAGACATACAAGCTGAACACTGTATAAATAATAAATAATTCTTTAAAAAAAAAAAAAGAGAGAGAGCTCTGGTGTTAAAGAATACGTGATTCCTTGCCTAGAAAGGACAATGGAAGCAAAGCACAGGTTACATTAGTGTCCTGGCTGCTTGTCTTAGCACACATCTGTTCCGTACACATCTGTTCACTTGTTCCGCCGTGACTTCTTTTGCCACTTTCATGTGTATGTGTTGACAGAGGTTTCTGTCCCACCAGGTCCCACAGTTGTTCAGTACCAAGGAAACACACAGAGAGCTACATTAATTATAAACTGATTGGACTAGTAGCTCAGGCTTCTTATTAACTCTTATAACTTATATTGTTGCTGTTAGCCACGTGGCTTGGTACCTTTTTTGGTGAGGCAGTCACATCTTGCTTGCTCTGAGTTTGGCTTCCTCTGTATCTGGGTAATGACTGCAGACTGAAACTTTCCTCTTCCCAGAATTCTCGTTGCCCTGCCTCTACTTCCTGCCTGGTTGCCCCGCCTATACTTCCTGACTGGCTACTGGCTAATCGGCATTTATTTAAAATACAAGTGACAGGGTACAAACCATTGTCACACAGCATGTGTGTTGTTGGGTATATATGTATATGCATGCTTTGTGTGTGAAGGCACATATGAGAACGCAAGTGCACATGTATGCGAATGCATGGGAGACCTGAGGTTGGCTTCTGGAGTCCTCCACTGTTGGCTTTTCCACCTCATTCAAACACTTAGAGATCACGAATATAGCTAGTTTTGCCGGCCAGCTTGCTCTGGGAATCCCGTATCCTGGCCTTCCAAGGCTGGATTTACAGGTAGTTCGTACACCTGTTGGCATTTATGTGGGCTCTGATCCTCACACTCTGAGCCTCACAGCAAGAGCTTTACTACCAAACCAGTTCCCCAACCCCAAGAAAGTTTAAGTCCAGCGGGAAAGAAGGGAAGTCCTTGGAGTTCATTTAATTATTCAACAACCAAGAAGGACGAGCAGTTGTTGATCCTTCAGCCACAGCAAGGAGAAGAAAAATCACCGTGCTCTGGACAGAGGGCCCCAGAGGGGCACAGGGGCAGCCACTCATTCATTTGTCCACTGGTAGAATAGCTTACCAACACATTGAGAAGCAGCCAGAGGAGTCCTGAGAGCAGAATTTATCACTCAGAGCAGCTTCGGCCTCTCCACTGCACTGTGCACGTGGCAGGGGTCCACTTCTTTTTCCTCCATGGCTTGACACTCATGGGTGAGTGAGCCACAGAATGCAGATGGTGCGGGAAGCCCATGAGACCATCCAGCCACAGGCAGACCGAGGCTGGAAGGGAGGCAGCAGCTAGAGTGCACGGTAGGGAACTGGGCTAAAGAGTAGGAATGGCCCCTGGAGAGGTGCAGAGACTGTCTGTGTGAGGGTTCCCCCGGCCGGACAGGACTGCCGTTGGAAGGGTGGATGCTCACTTGACTTTATTCTGTAGACGTTTTCAAACATACAGCCCTTTGTTTCTTTGGTGTCTCTCAGAAGGAAGCAGGCGTGTCTCTTCCTGGCATGAAAGAATGCCCGGCACTCACACTCAGAGTGTGTGATCCTGTGGACTTTACCTTCCCCTCCTTGGTCCACCCCACTCTCTGAAACATAACTTTGCTACCTTTGGGGGCTGTGTGCCCCAGGACTTTACCCTGGTGTTGTCATGATAAGGCCCTATTATCTAATCATATGACATGAGGCTTTCTCCAGATTGCTTAAACTTGGGGTTCTCAGGCCCATGGACAAAAATGCTTCATCCCTAGGAATGAATTATTGAATGAGTATTAAGCTTTAAAGTCACATTTGCCTGAGCTGAGTGTGGCTGTGGCGGGGCCCTCACGGGCTTGCTGGCAGATGGGGAGAGAAGATAAGCATCCATGAAAGGTAAGAGGAGCAGACGGGAGCCACCTGGCATGTCTGCAGGAGGGCGCTTGTTTTATGGATTAGGTTCTTGGCCTCAGTGTGGACCTGCCCCCCAGCTCACCTCCTGTCGATACTGATGAAAACGTTTTGCTGAGTGGCCTTTCATGTCAAGGAGAAAAGTCAGTAAATGCCTTTTGGTTCCCATTTCTTGTTGACATGGAAGGGTCCTTTTGTCTTTTAAAGAACTAGAACCAAGGATATGAAGAATGTAAAATGGGGGCTGAGAAAATGGCTCAGTTTTTAAAGCATGAGAACCTGATTTTGAACCCCAGCACCCACTTTAAGAAACCAGGCAGAATGGCATGTGCCAGGGCAAGAAGATGGGGCCTGTAGGTTCCTAAGGCTTTTCTGTCTGGCCAGTCTTGCCGGGTCAGTTCAGAGAGAGACCCTGTCTCAAAAACTAAAGTGGAGAATGGTGGAGGAAGATACCCAAGACCTCTGGCCTCCACGCATGTGTACATGTGCCCCTACCCATGAACAAATACACAGAACAAAGAGTATGGGAGTGCGGTTGAGCTAACACTGTGGCCTTTTCTGAAAACCTACTCGTTATTTGTGGCTTCTTACAGAGTCATGTTGGGGCGCTGTCTGCTGGAACTATGCAAATGCGCGTTCCACACGATGCTGTGCAATGTGGGAGTGTCAGGTCGCATACACCTGCTGAGCGCCAGGAGCACAGACGGTACAGCTGTGTCAGATCCCAGAGTTGTTGAAACAAAGCAGCACAGGAGAGGGAGAATCTGGGGAATGTCAGCATTTATGTTCGGAGTCACCCTTCAGGCCCAGGGACTCCGGCCAGGGCCATGGGCTTGTTACGATGTGCTGCCCTGAGCCACAGCCAGGAAGGGCTGGCCATGGCCTTTCTCTGTTCCTGTGTAACCCCAGTGGCACATGAAGGTTATCATCATGATGTATGTCCTGGCCTCAGGACATGTTCTGTGACTTCTTGGGTCCACAGGCAACCCCATGGGCTCCCCATGGATCCCAGACTCTCCCTGGGTAAGGTTAAGGAGTGTGAGAGCGGAAGGTACCTGTGACCCGGATATTGCACAAGAGGTGGCTCTCAGAGCCAAGGTCGCATAACTAAGAAGCTTCTAGTCTTTACCTGGAACTCAGATGACCTCTTGGAGCAGGTGGCCCTCAGTGTGAATCTCAGGCCTATCTTGACATCACGTGAATTAGACAGGTGTGGTGGCACACACCTTAAATCCCAGCACCCGGGAGGCAGAGGTAGGCGGATCTCTGTGAGTTCAAGGCCAGTCTGGTCTATAGCGCAACTTCCAAGACAGTCAGGAGAACACACAGAAACCGTGCCTTGAAAAACTAAAGCAAACAAAAATGCCCAATTCTAGGATGTCCACCCAGCTGCTGAGTCTGGACCTATGGGCAGGCACTAAAAGCTGGCCCAGACTAAAGCTTGTGTCCCTGCTGCATGAGTCACCAGGGACACCTGTGTAAAGATACCCCAGGACTCACTCTGCAGGCCCATGCCAGCCTGGGCATGGCCTTTCTGTTTCACTCACTGGTCTAGTGCCCAGAGCAGAGCTTAGCTTACTAACACAGTGCTTGCCAGTCCTGAACTTACAGTCCTGAAGACCGGAGAGGGGGCTGCTGAGAGTCACCCCACACTCTCTGTGCAGGGGGAGAAGGCACCAGTTGCAGTGACTTAGTCAAAGACTTGTTTGCTACTGAGGCTGAGGGATGAAAACCTCGTTTCTCAGAACTGCACTGCGAGCATCCTGTAGGACTATTTCATTCATCTTGTCTGAGGAAAGTCATGGCTGACCTTGATGTCACCTGTGGAGGATTCTGGCTTCTGTGGTTTGGGACAAGGACTGATGCATGACTGTGCCTCAAGCCACTGCCCCCCCCCGCCACCTCTGCCTTGTCTACCCCTGTTTCCCCCCAGTTTAGCTCAGTCCTAATCCTTCTTAAAGACCAGACTCCTCAAGCACCAGCCCCTCTCTCTGGCTTGTGGTGGACGAGATACCAGCCTTCTTCTCTCACCTCGTGTTCACTTTTGTCTGAATACATTTCTCTGTCTAAAGACTGTGATGTGGCAGGCTCATCCACTTCCTGGTACCATGTCCTAATATCCTAACATGGTGCGTCCTTGGCCGCCTCCTTGTCTCCATTCCGTTATCCTAAGCATAGGAACTATGGGGCTTTGTGCTCCAGATACCTAACTGTACTTTGGGTGCCCGCTGCTACTGCCAATTACAGCCCAGAGAAAAGGGTCCTGAGTCAAAGACTGGAGGTGTTCGAGATGGGCCTGGGCCTGCAGAGAAGGCCTGATCTTGCTTCCCCAAAGCCCGTCCTCTCCCCTGCTCCAGGCCCCCAGAACATCCACTTCAGCAGACCCACATCATGGTGCTGCTGTCCCTGGGCCTGGCTGGGGAGCCTACACCCTTCTCAACAGTGCAGAGGACCGTGGGAGCTATGCCTGCAGGCACTGTACCGTGATCATGAGCTCAGCCCAGGAGTGACAATACCCTAATGCACAGTCAGCGACAGCTGCTTCCAGTCTGTCACAGTCTGCACGTTCAAGGGCATAAGGAAAAGGAACTAGGTGAACCAGGACAGAGGCTGCAAGTTCTAGGCAGCTGTGACAGGGTGGGAGAAGAGGCTTTTATAGGACCCCAGGGCCACTATGGACATGCTGGACAACACAAATAGGAAACCCAGGCCCTGTGGGTATCGAGCCATGAAGAGCTGGTATCATATAGACATAGTGGGACCTGCCTCCTGCCTCTATCAACCCCAGACTGCCTTGCCTGTGCCGGTCACTCAGAGGAGGTCAGTCATCCTCCGGAAGCAGTCCTCATGGTTTCCACCCGTCTCCAGAGAGTGAAAACCCCCAAGAGAGCCTCGTTCTAAGATATGCAGAGATGGCCACTTCCTCATCTAAGGACCAAGCCAGCAACAGTAGCTTCTGCCTAGAACCACTTTGGGCGGTGAAGCTACTTTACTTGCCTTCTGGTGGAGGTGCCCCAGCGCAGAGGTCAGGTGTGTCTAGTCTGTGTCACTGACAGTCAGACAAAAGTCCTTGACTGTAAGTAAGCAGCCTTAGCCAGTGAGAGAGAGTGAACTGGTTGCTGAAGTCCTTGAGGACAAAGGACTCTGCCTACTGCCAGTGTGCTCAAGCTCCTGGTGGTGTCCACCAAGGAAGCTCATAATACCCCATCAAATGCACCCTGCTGAGGAAAGAGCTAGGAGGTGGCAGACATCGTGGTTTTGTTGTCCTATCAGCGGGTGCTGGTTTCAGCTGTGACTTGGAGGAACAGGTGACTTGTGCTTTAATTTACACAACACGGAATCACCAGACTGTGCCGAGTTGTGGGCTCCGTGCCCAGAGACACACCCCCCTCCACCTGTTATGTCACCATCGCAGCCCCACCTGGTGTCATGTAAATGTCACATTACCCTTGGCAGGGCTTCTCAAATAGCACCTCGGAAACTTGGCTGTGGGAGGACAAGAAAACCGGACATTGCCTTGGGCCTGCTAACTGCACCGAGTTCTCTGACCGGGGCTGGGCACCTACACACACTCAGACCCCTGGAGGACAGGACCAGCATTCGCACCGGCAAAGACAGCTACTGGCCAAGAGAGACAGGGTCATCCCAGCAAAGCATCCAGGAGCTTTGTGCTGGGCCTTTGGCATGAGGCCATGGAAATAATGGGTAGACACCTGGTGCGACTGGGCGGGCAGGGTCAGAGGGGAGTTCGAAGAAGCTCTCTGTGTAGCTGTGTGTTAATCAACCTGAAGCAGAGTGGAGATTTTGACACATGGCGAGACAGCATGAGAAAACCTGACACACTAAGCAAAGTAAGCCAGTCATGAGAAAACCAAAGGAGTGTAAGACTTGCGCTTGGAAAGACGAAAGACTTAGGGGATGGACGGCCACACAGTGTGAGTGACATACCACTGCCCTGCACACTCTGAGATGCTAAGTTATACACCGTATGAATGCATTAGATACATTTTACTTTTAAATTACATGTGTATATGCATGTGTGTGTGGTTTAAAATGGCAAATTATACATTGGGTGAGTGTTTTCGATGTATGTTATTTTTAATTTTGTGCATATGTGTATGTACATGAGTCTGATCTATGGGACACCTTTGTTTAACAAGGTCACAAGAAGCATGACTCATGAAAGAACAAACGGCTAAACTATTTATCAGAATTTAAAACATAAACCCAACAAAACGAGAGGCCACAAGTGTTGGATCCCTGGAGCTGGAGTTACAGGCAAGGGTGAGCCACCTGCAGTGGACCCTGGGGACAGAACTTGGGTTTTCCACAAAAGCAGTGTCTGCTCAACTGCTGAGCTGCCTTTTGCTCAATTAGAAATTTAAAACTTTTTTTTTTACAACAAATTAGCCTATTTTCTGTGTCCGATGGTTTGGGTTGCTATGACAGAGTCCCACTGGCTAGCTGGCTTCTCCTGACAGCTAGGCCTCCCAGCAGCAGGCTCCTCCCAGCAGCAGGCTCCTCCCAGCAGCAGGCTCCTCCCACACCCACTACCCCTGCTGCAGCACCCACGTGCCAAGCCGCCCCAGTCAGGAGGATGTTGTGGGTTGTTGCATGAACCAGCCAGCTCTTACTGACTTGTCCTCAGCCATGGGAGCCACTCTGACAGGCACACTGGCTGATGGGGAACCCTGAGTTACAGACTGTCTACTCAGAGACCTCACAAAACAGACTGGGAGCCCAGTCTCTGAGGAGCCCGTAGCTGGCCTATTCTTCTCAACCATTGCAGCCTCTAGGTAGGAGTTCATGGTTGTGCAGCTAGCTCTCTTATCCACGGAGCCGTCTCTCCGGCCCTGAGAGTTCTTTCTGTATGGTGGACATAAGCCTTTAGCACACATGTAATTGCAAGTGCCTTCTCCATGCCGTTTGTCTTTTTCAGTTTCCTTTGTGTTTGTGTCTTAAATTCTGACAAAATAAAGTGTATCCACTTGTTCTCTCGTGAGCTATGCCTCTTGGTAGCCCTGTTAAACAAGGGTGTCCCCTATAAGAACTGCAGTGTTTCTTGAGTGGGAGCAGTGTGCAAAGAGTGTGCCAGGCGGGAGGTATGGTGGCAAGCAAGACTAGCACCATTCGTGCTCAGAGGAGGAAACGAGATACATACATAAAAGATCGCCTGCAACACTGGCACCCTGAAGGCTGGGCTCCAGGGTGAGACCCCGTCTCAATAACAAAGGGCTAAGGATGCAGCTCAGTGGGATAGCCCTTGCCGAGAATACACAGGGGTCTGGACTTCACTCCCCGCTCAGAAATAGTAGCCCCACAGCACACTGATTTTCTGATGTTGGAATGTGCAATGTCGCTAGAAGGAAGAGCAAGCAACACCATAGAAAGCAGAGGAAACTTGAAAAGTTGCACAGAGCAATGATAGAGGCAGGAGTGGAGGAGTGAACCAAAATCATTAGAGAGTCTGATTTCTCTAAGCACAGTGCTCTGGTTCTAGAAATTCAAAGAGAAAAGCGGTATGGGAACCTCAGGTACCAAGAGACCCGCCCCAGTCCCACAGCTTTTGCGTGGCTGTTTCCCTTTTGAGGGCCGTGCTCAGTGACCTTATCAGGGTCAGGCTCCATCAGGAGGCAAGGTTAGGCAAGGTTTGAGCCAGGTATAAGTATGTGCAGAAAGGAGAGCATCAATGCAATGGGTCAGGTGGATATGGAAGGGGGCAGGGGGCTTTGCCACTGTGGAGGCCTGCACATCAAGGGCCAAGTACTCCCTCCCTGTGAGACATGACCTAACAGTGGTGCTTACTGCACATCCGGAGCCGGAAGCATCAGGAACCCAGGCATCCCTGGAAAGGAGGGTCCTTGTCTGGGTTTCTGCCAGTTCAGATGTTACCTCTCTCATTTGAAAACCCTAGGAAAAGATCCAGTGGGCTGCTGTCATCTTTAATGACTTCAAACTCCCACATTGCTACTGCATTGAGGGGCAGCAGAAAGTGCTAGGGTTGAGATCTGGGCCACCTTGAAAAGGCAGTACCTATGTCCCCACTAGGAGATCCTCCATTCCCTCCCATAGGGATGGTCCTTCCTTCCCTGCCTCTCCAGGGAGACTGGCACCCATGCATCACTAAGGCCAGGGGTCAGAACTCACAATCCCTTTCATTCTGGGAAGAAGGAGAACAGCTGAGTGCTCAGAATGGCTCTGAGCAGACGTTGCCTGGACACCTTCCCGGCCTCCCTAGCCATCACACTGGCACCTCAGAGCCCAAGGGCTTGGCAGGCTGTGTCAGATGATGTGTCAAGTCAACAGAGCCCCAGGAGAGCCCTGCTCAGAGTCCCGTGGCAGCTGGCTGTGGCCAGCCTCCTGGAAGGGAATACCCAGCCTGGCCACCAGCCATTGCCCAGAGAGAGAACACCGCGGGGGAGCTAGGCAAGAGAACATTAAGCACAAGCTCCATGGTGCCAGCCCTAGCTTTCTCCTGCCTTTTGAGCGTGGCCCTTAAACCAAGAAAGGCTTTAAGTACTGTGGTCTAGACCCCATGTCCCCACGTGCAAGTGTGTTCTAGTTTTCCCAGATTCCTGCACATTTGGAAAACTAGGGCATGCCTCAGTAGCTCAGAGCCCACCTGGAAGCATCTACCACCATCTCACCTGCTCTGAACCCAGACCCTGGATGATGAGGAGACCCAAAGCTACCTTTCTGGAAGAGGTTCAAAATAGAGCCTTCAGGAGATAGTTCAGGGAGCTGGAGAGATGGCTCAGCAGAGGACCCAAGTTTGGTTCCCAGCACCCACATGACAGCTCACAACTGTCCATAAATCCAGTTCCAGGGGATTTGATATTCTCCTCTGGCCTCAACTGGCTCTGCACTCATGTGGTACACAAACACATATGCATGTAACACATTAGTATAAAATTTAAAAACAACTGGATAGGCAGGGATAATTTGGGAAGCCACACAGCTAGAGGCTTCTGTGGTCTGCAGTGGGGAGGAGCCACCATCACTGGTTCTGAATAGAGACACACAACTGAATGACAGAAAGTGCAGAAGCAGCACAAGGTGTGTTGACAGATGTTTCTGTCCTGCCAGGTCCCATAGCTGTTCAGACCCAAAGAAATACACAGAGGTCTACGTTCATTATAAACTGGTTTGCTTATTAGCTCAGGCTTCCTATTAACTCTTATAACTTGTATTAGCCCATAATTCTTGTCTGTGTTAGCCACATGGCTTGGTACCTTTTACCAGCAAAGCAGTCACATCTTGCTTCCTCTATGTCTAGGTGATGACTGCAGACAGAGCTTTCCACTTCCCAGAATTCTCCTGTTCTGGTTGCCCCACCTCTACTTCCTGCCTAGCTACTAGCCAATTAGTGTTTTATTAAACCAATACAACAAACAAATCTTTATAGGGTACAAGATCATTGTCCCACAGCACTTCCCCTTTTTTTCCAAAGCAAAATCTCTGACTCTAATCTCCTTTGTTAGCTTTTTTTCCTGACTATTAGTCATAATAACTTGTAACCAAAACCCTAAACAAAGACAAACATCCATAAACCATTTTTGGGGAATGTGGGCATAGTTTTCTAGGAAAAATATGTAACGCTTCATGAATTTGCGTGTTGTCCTTGCGCAGAGGCCATGCTAATCTTCTCTGCATAATTCCAGTTTTAGTGTATGTGCTGCTTCCCACAGCAAAGGTGTAATTTGTAGCTTTAAAGGCATGCTCTGGGAGCTTCTGGTGGCAGTTCCCAGACAGCTATCACTCTGGCTTTCTGTCAACTCCTGCCCCACTCTCCTGGAAATAGGCTGTTAGTGTTCAAACAGCTCCTGTGGTTTGAACAGTAGGTCTGTAGCTGGGGGCATTATTTGGGAAGATTTGGGAATCTTTAGGATACAGAGCCTGGCTGGTTGGCATGATCAACTTGAAGGTGGCCTTCAGGTCTGTACCCCAGCCCAAGTGTTCTCTTCATAATTGACCAAAAATATGAACAAGTCATACCATAAACTCCACTACCATGGACAGTGCCCCAGGCATGGTACCTTCCTGCCATGATAGGCTAATATCCCCTGAAACTGAGCCAGAAATAAGCCTCTCCTTTCTGACTCTGCTCCCATCAGGGATGTTGTCACAGCTATGCGAAGATTAACAAACAAGATCTACTGAGGTTTCAGGTTTTGTTACTCAGGCTTGCAGAGTGGACACAGCTCCCGCTGGCAACTGGCACAGTGGGAGTCACATATCTGGTAGGAAAGGACCCATGGGCATGTTTGGTGACTCCTTGGCACACACATTCTAGAAACCAAGCTTTAGGGTTGGAAATACCCTGACGTTATTTCAGAAGCAGAATGAGCAAGGAATGTGTGTGCTGGGGTTCATGTGCGACTCCTTACAGTTCCGAGGGTCCAAGGACTCAGTAGATTAAGAACCACTTCTTGGTGCTGGGGGATGCCTCAGCGGATAGAATGATTGCCCGGCCTACACAATCCTGGGTGCAATTCCTAGCACTGCATAAAACCACATGTGGTGGTTCATGGTTGTCATCCCAACACTGGGGAGGTGGAGGCAAAAGAATCAATCCAAGGTCATCTTTGTGTACACAGAGGCTATCATCCTGGGCTACATGAGACTTTCTTTCTCTCTCTCTCTCTCTCTCTCTCTCTCTCTCTCTCTCTCTCTCTCACACACACACACACACACACACACACACACACTAAATGAAAGAGGAAGGGAGGAAGGAAGGATTTCTTTACCAGTTCCTGGGGAGTCGTCCCAGCAACTAAAACTATGACCATATGGCCGATTCCAAACTAGGAATTCCCAAAAAGGCTAGAGATAGAGCACCCTCCTCAGTGCAGTGAGGGAGCACTACCATGGAGTTCCCCACTCAGTCAGGGACTATCTGGAAAGTCCACATTCGGAGGCCTGGTGGCCACTTGACCTTCCTTGATCTTAGTTCCAAGTTCTCCCACAGCACAGCCCTGTTGCTTTGCGACTTAGAGATGCCTGGCTGCACTAAGTAGCCAGCTCTGCTGTGGCCACTGCCCACTGAATTCTGTAAACAAATGCCTCAGGGGAAGTCAAGGTTACGGTGACTTCTCTGGTCCCAGATAGGCTTCCAGTCTCCCTCTAAGAACACATCTGAAGGAGATCCGTGTCACACGTTTGTGATTCCAAGAGTGACCACAATAGGCCCAGCCAGAGCCACAGCCTGGCACAAAGACTCCCACAGCCTTGCCCAGAGCATGCTTCTGCAGGCATCTGCCCAGCAACTGCCTGGCTCGGCTTGGATTGCTGTCATCCTTGGTAGTAACCCTTATTATCAGGATACGGGTACAAAATTACTTATGGTGCCCTCTGCACTTAGCCTTTAAATTTTTTCCCTGGTCTTTGCACATGCATATAATTTAATATAGCTTGTGTCTTCTTGTAAACATTTGCTGGTCCCTGGAATAGGAGGCAGCTTTTTCATTTCCCAGCCACACAGACTCCCGAAAATAATCACAGAGAAACTATATTATTTAAATCATTGCTTGGCCTATTAGCTCTAGCTTCTTATTGGCTAGCTCTTACATCCTAAACTAACCCATCTCCATTAATCTGTGTATTGCCATGCAGCTGGTTCCTCATGTCTGTCTCTGGCTGAGGCTACACGGCATCTCCCTGACTCTGCCTTCTTTCTCCCAGCATTCAGCACGGGCCAAGGCAGCTTCTTTATTCATTAACCAATAAAAAGCAACACATATACAGAAGGACTTCCCACACCAAGTCCCTATAAATGTATCATTCTCTGGAGAACCTCCGTCCTTTTCTGTTTGGACTGACAGTGGTTGTGACATCTGTGTGTGAAAGCTCTGCTGGCACAGGAGAGCTGCACCTAAGCGGTCATGGGACTGGCCTGGGCTCTGGGCTGAAGCTTCACCTCTGAGCCTGGGTCTCCTCCATCCAAAAGGAGATGATGGGAATGGGCTCAGTGGGTGAAGGCACAGCAAGCCTAACCTAATGACCTGAGTTTGATCCCTAGGACTAGACGTGTGTGGTGGATAAGCAGTTCCTGAAGTTATTCTCTGACCTTCACACAAGCACTGTGGCATACATTAACATGTGTACACACACAAGTAAATGTGATTACTATTTAAGTAGATGAAAATAATAAGCTTGAAAAATAGCTCAGTTGATAAAGTTAGTTCAGTTCCCAAATTCCACATTTAAAAAAAAAGCCAGATGCACTAGTTCCTATTTATAATTTTAGTGCAGGAGAAAAGGAGACATGGGCAGATCCCTGAGGTTATCTGCCATCCAACCTGACCTAATGGAACCCCAGGTCACTGAGAGAGCCTGTCTCAAAAAAAAAAAGTTCATAGCCCTTGAACAATGACAATTGAGGGTATTCTCGGGTCTTCATATGCACACATGTACATGTATACACCATGCATGTACATATTACATGCATGCACATATGCAGTACACCAAATAAATAAAGCAAGTGTTGGGGCAAGTGTGCTCTCCAGGCATTGCTGATTCTAACCCCCCTTGGTCCTCTTATTTTGTCATCCATATTTTGTCACATACACACCCCCAAATGACACCTGTCCCCTTTGTGATTCCACAGATGTTCTGATATCTCCAGCATCCTATAACATCCCTGAGAAAGTCACACATGGACGTAAAGAGCAAAAAATATTAGACAAAACCTAGGTGTTCTTTTTCCACTGGGCTTCTTGGAGTCTGAAACATACCAGCAACCTTTGAGCCTCTGGGTCTGGAAGGAAGGCTTTGTGAAGAGAGCTGGTCTTACCTACCATGGGCCTTCACTTTGGAGGAGATGCTACCTTGAAGTGCCCCACCTAAGCCTGCTCATCAGTGTTCAGCATCTTCCATTCCCATCTAGAGCACGTTGAGGGTTGTGTTCTGTGTCATCTTTGTCACACTTTTGTCTTAACATTAAAATGTAAACACTTCCAGGGAGAACGATGGAGCAACGAGTAGCAGTTATGCACACATGGTCCTTGTCAGAGAGGACCCAGATCCAAGCCATGGTCCTTGTTCTTCATAGTGTTGGGATGTGATTAGCCAAGGGAAGCAGGGACTTCAGTGAAGTAGATACAAGAGATGGCCTGTGTCTTACCATGTGGTCCCAACTGCGGAGCTTGGATTCTCACAAGGAGAAGAGGGTCTACAAGAATCATCAAGGGAGAAAAGGGACAGAATCAGGGTAGAGCACTGGTCCTGATAGTGAGGTCCAAGGATCCTTGCAGTCACTAAGAGTCATTCTCAGACTCTGATGGTTTCTCTATTCTGCCTCTCTGAGGCTATTATATAATGTGTGTATGTGTGTGTGTGTGTGTGTATTACATTGAGAACACATATAATATACAATGGTATATATTAATAACATGTTATATGTTTTATATTACTAGTAATATATGTATTTCATCTAAGACCACATATTGAATAGGCTGAATGAAAAAGCAGATCATAAATCTAACATTTTCTCTTGACCCATATATTAAAGACATTTATAATACCTAAAGATATATAGTACTCCTTTCCCTTTTTGTTTTATTTTAAATATATATTAGTGAGAAATTAATATCTATAGTTCTAAAAACTGACTGAGGATGCCAAGGAGCTGTTGTTTATATGGTCGTAAGTATCTCTATTCATTATATTAGAAACTAAAACCAAGGGGCTGTAAAAATACTGATTCATTTACAAATGGCAAAACATAATTTTAAACAACGTATTTGTAGAGAGTGTAAAGGGTTCCAAAGTCAATGTTTTGCCTGACACAGTGGCAGCAGGCACAGGCTCCTCCCAGAGTCTGGAGCCAGGGACTAGGACAGGTGGAAGGGACCATGATCACTCTGGAGTGCGTCCCACCAAGGCAGGTGATGGCGAAGTGGCCTAGAAAAGTGACCTAGCGACTCAAATTGTAGGTCAAAGAGAGAGAGAATAAAATGACAGAACTGACTTGTGGGAAAACATCACGTGGAAAATACCACTGGGGAAAGAGGGTCTGCTAGCCCAAAAGTCACCTTGACATAGTACTTACCCAGGAACAAACGTAATGGAGCAAACTAAAGCACAGAACTGGGCTTGGTTTTTGGTGTTTGGTTGTTTGGGGATTGGCCAGTTGGTTGGTCTTGGAGACAAGGCCTCACGTATCTCAGTCTGGCCTCAAGCTTGGTTTGATAGTGGAAGATAACCTTGAACTTCTGGCCCTCTTGCCTCCTTCTCTCAAGTGCTAAGATCACGGGCGTGTACCACCATGCCCGGTTTATTTGGTTCTAGGGATAAAACCAGTACCTCGTTTAAAACAGCAACAGAAGCCAGACCAAGTTGCAAAAGCCTATAATCCTGTTACCCCAAAAGTTAAGGTAGGAGGAGGGCAAGTTCAGCTTCAGCCTGGACCACAGTTCAAGGCCAACCTTGGACAAATTAGTGAGACCCTGTCTCAAAATAAAAACTAAAAAGGGGGCTGAGAATATGGCTCAGTGGTAGAGTGCTTGCCTTGCATGCGCAAGGCCATAGGTTCAAATCCCAGTACTGCAAATGAATTAATTAAAAGTCACGGCAGAGCCCTCCCAGAGGGAAGACACGCTAAGCAAATAGTCCCTGGGCAGCTGCTTCTGCAGCTTCCAGACTCCAGTGTCATAAACACTGACTGTGACTCCTATAGGGTCTAGTGGTCTGTGTCCCCTTTGACAGTGCATGGCTCTCCAGCCACAAGGATTTTTGTCCCTCCCTGTTCGTGCCTTTTTTGTCCAGCACCATCCCTATTCCACTGCTCCCCTTACAACCCCTAAACTAAAAACCCTAATCAGGCCCTCATCACTGTGACAGGCAGTTTGTACCTCAGAAAGCCACACTGCCGTTCCCTACCCCCACCCCATGAACAGTTGCTATTCCCCTGGCCTATTAGACTTGCAGTTAACAAAGTGAAGTCTGTCCCCTCTTTGTCTCCCATGTATGAAAAGGCCAATGCTGTCTCATGGCTCCAGCTTGGTCCGTTCGTATAACACGGATCCGAGCACATGCATACCTCTGCAGCACTAGGCTTATTTGTATCTGGTCATATGAGGTGGGCATGCTTCGGGGCCCATGGTGAGTTAGGGGTAAATCCAGGCCCAGAGCTCGGAGCTTCCAAAGCCCAGGCCTCTGCTTCAGCCTTGCCCAGCAGTCGTAAGGGCAGGGCTCTCCTCTCCGCTGGCATCTCTGTCATGCCTTCTCCTCCCACTTCTAGGCCACAGCTCCCACTGCCAGCATGGCCAGCCAGGTCCTGTGAAGTCACCGGCTCATGGCTCCCCGGTGTCTGGAGACACTTGCCTGGCATTCTGTCTGGCTGCCAGGGTCCATTTCAGTTCACTCACTGGGCTTATTCATGGGCTCTGTGGCAGCCGGGGGGGGGGGTCAAAGCTATTGTTCACCCTCAGAGCTGACAACAGCCCTCAGCAAGCCCCTTCAGAAGCCAAGGAGGGCTGCTTCTCAGAAGGAACCTAATGAGGGAACCATCTGGCTTCCTTCTTGGGTTGCCATGCACATCCCCACCTCGTATGAAAGTCACCTGCACTGGAGACCATCCATGCTGCTCTCTAGGTCGGAGACCCCGTCCTCAGATGTTGGAGAGGACCTGCCCCCTCTGGCTACAGGTTGGCTGCCCCTGTCTGCGTCCTTCCTCCATCCGGGGACACATGCATTTATCACAGGGGTATTTGGTGGTGCTCGATCTGCTGTTGGTTTTGCCCTTGTCCCATTTCCTCCACCACACCTGAATTAGGCCTCTGGCTTCCTCATCCTCCTGCACCAAACTGGGCCCCAGAGGCTGCCTGGGAGCTACTGATGTGTAGAACAGGCACTTGGCTCTTGTAGATAGCCAAGTTGTAGTCAGTCTAGTGAGAAAGTACTAATGAGTCTATGTAAACACATCTCAGGAAAGCTATGAATGGAGCCCAACATGATCATAAACTCACTTAAAACATTATGAGATTCTTTTATGATTTTTCTTTTGTAACTTGATTGTGTGGTTATTGAACATAAACTTCATAAACGACAGCAGCCGTCACAACATCTAAAGGCTAGACGGCCGCCCTTTTGAGATGTAAAGGAATGGAGCTGAGAGGCAGTGTTGTCCTTCTTGCCCCTTGATTTACTAATGGGGACACCAAAATTCAAACAGAAAATCACTCAGGAATGTCCTCACCAGCCCTATGGCCTTTTCTAAATAATGACTGAGAAGCCAGCATCCACGTGGTGACAATTGATCTTTGTCCCTGCCAGTTTGGCGAGAAAGCTGCCTGGCCAAGGCCACCCAGTGTGGGGAGCACTCAGAGTCCCAGGCCCAGCCCCTCCTCTGCACACCCTTCACCCTTCTTAGCGCCTCTTCCTGCCTTTCCATGAGCCAGGTATCTCCAGACTCTCTTTCCCGTTGACCTGTGAAACCCTTTCCAGAGAAAGAGTTCACATGGCTGAAACAGAATTTTACGTGATTTTACATCTTTGGTCCTGTCCCTTGATGGCATCTCAATTTCTTTATGGTAAAGGAGTTTGGGAACTGGAGTCAGTACATATGAACTCCGCTATTAACTTGACAAATGGAAGTGGATAAGTAACCAAATGTTCTTCAGCGTTCCCTTTTGTTCAGTCTGGGACACCCAGTCCATGAGATGATGGGAACCACAGTTAAACCTCTCAGGGAACACCCTAATAGACACACCCAGAGGGCATGCATCCCTGGAGATTCTCAATCCCGTCAAATTGACATGAAGGTTAAACATTGCCCATCATACCCACAGTGTAGAGCATGGGAATAGAAAAGATGTGAGGGGACCACTTTCCTTCTTCCGTTTCCTCCCTGGAGACAGACACGTGCAGATCGGCAGGATGCAAACACTGTAGATATAAAATCCTTTTCCCTTCTTCAAAATTCCAGATGGCATCATATCATGCCCAGGACTCACTGCCTCTTCTACTTCCCAGCTTCCTCACATGGAGAGGACAGTGAAGCTGACCCCTTCCCATCAGACACCGTGCTGCCCTGGTTCACTCTGCCCCTTGAAAAGCAGGTGGGCATGTGAACCCTGCTTTCAAAATCAGCACCACAATAACCCATCACTGGGTGAGGAAAGCAGAGCTGAGGAATCAATTAACATGTCCACCTGTGTGAGCATGCAGGTACACATGTGTGGGCAGAGGACAGCCTTGGGTATTGCTCTTCAGGTGACAGCCATCTTAGTTGGGGTGGTTGTTTGGGTTTATTTAGTTGTTTGTTTGTGACAGGGTCTTGCATTTGGCCTGGAGTTTTCCAAGTGGGCTAGGTGAGCCCCTGGGATCCTCCTGTCTCTGCCTCCCAAAACTAGCATTCCAAGTACACAGCCACTATGCCCAGTTTTTGTTTTGTTTTGTTTTAAGTGGTTTCTAGGAGTCAATTTCTGTTGATTCTTGCAAACCAAAACACTTTACTGACTAACCCGTCTCTCTAGTCCCAGATCTGTAGTTTTGATCAACAAAAAAATGGCCTCCACAGAGGACATGCTCTTCTGAGTCTTTGGAAATGTGTTTGTGGATGGGGTTTGAACCAGAAAGTCTGAATGGAGACTAGGTAAAGTTGCAGCCCAAGGGAATTTTGACTGTGTTCCATGGAGACTGGTTATCAGTGCTTTCCATCACTCAGGGCCAGGGAGGCACTGGAGATCACTGAGGACTGACCGCCCCTGTCTTGGCACATGGAAACCCCAGACCTTGGAAGGGTTGCCTATGGCAATCCCTAGGATGTATGTGTGGCACAGGTTTTTTTTTAAGTCCTGACCTACCTGGCCCACCCTGCTCTGTACCTCATCAGCCCCCCATCCCATGCCCATGAGGAGTTAGGCATGACCACCCGGGAAGCACCAAGCAGGGCTGGGTGTCTGGTTGAGACTAAGTAGAGAGAGGAAGGATGAAATATTTCCTGTTTGACACTCACAGGAAGCCTGTTCTGACCTCACTACAACATTTAAAGATTTGGTCAGCAATGTATTAAATTCAGGGCCAGCCACAGGTGTATATGAGACCCTATCAGAACCAAGGCATGGCAGTGCCATGCGTCTTCCACATTATGCGGGGCAGACTCTGTCCCCATCTCTTTTGGCCTCTGGTGTTACCAGCTGTCATTCTTGCCTTCTTGTGTATGCATGCATGTATCATATCACCCTCTGCTCCAAGGATCTCTCTCTCCCTCTCCCCCCCCCTTGTGTGCACACGTATGTAGCTATGTCTCTTTATTTCTTCTCCTCCTCCTTTTCCTCCTCCTCTTTAAAGGCAGGGTCTCACTATGAGCTGACTGACCTGGAACTATGTCAACCAGGCTTGCCTTCATCTCTTGAATGTTAGGGTTAAAGGCGTGTGTCACTGTGCCCAAACACCCTTTCTTTCATCAGGACACTCACTATACTGTTCAGCCATGCAGTCATGTGGTTTCTTCAGCAGTGACCTCAGTTCTGCTGAGCTCACTATGCATCTCCCTATAAGCGGTCTCCATCAATATGGCTCCATGGTGTTTGCTGTTGGCATAAGCCTGTTGGGGATAGAGAAGGAATCATCCAGTATTGACCAAGGGGAGGGCGAGACCGTGTGGAGGAATGAAGAGGCCAGCCCTAATAATGTCAGGACTATGTGAACACCCCAACAAGGGGGCCTGCTCACACCTCAGCATGGATGGCGAGGGTGTTTCTGAACCCTGAACTTCTAAGTGGCTGCGAACACACTTCATAAACTCTTCCCTGATTCCTACATTTAATATTTCAGGGGTTTTGTCTCTCAGCACCAAAGAGTCCCCTCTTCCCTGCCGAGGTTATACTCCTAATAAGTTCTGTTATCTCCCTGCAGCCTCCAGTGTCTCCTCTTCTCCATCAACACCCACCCAAGTGACCAAGCCGCACCCGTTTCCCCTGGAGTCCTATAAGCAGGAGCCTGAACGCCTAGAAAACCGCATCTATGCTTCCTCATCCCCACCGGACACTGGCCAGCGCTTCTGCCTGGCCTTTCAGAGTCCAGTGCGGCCTCCACTGGCATCCCCCACACACCATGTTCCTCTGAGAACCGTAAGTCTGCACCTTCTTCCCAGGGTGGGACTGGACTAAACTATGGGAGGGAGGATGGAGCTTCCCCACACCATTTGAGCTGCGCACTGCTAGCATTTGTGAGTTGTATTGTCATAAGTCACAGGCTGAGAGAAACATACAAGGTCCAGATGACATGATAGAAATCAAAGGAGAAGCTGTCATCCTCTACTCCTTAAAACTTTGGAAACACCATTTGGACTGGTGCTAATCTGTCACTAGCAAATGTTGATGGAGCAGCGGGGCGCTTCCCTGCCGCCCCAGCTCCCAGCTGCCAGCTAGCTTATGCCCCGAAATAATTACACGGAAACTGTATTCTTTTAAACACTGCCTGACCATTAGTTCCAGCCTCTTATTGGCTAGCTCTTACATATTGTTCTAACCCATTTCTAATATTCTGTGTAGCCCACGAGGTGGCTTACCAGGGAGGATCTTAACCTGCGTCTGTCTAGAGTGGGAGAACCATGGCGACTCCCTGATTCAGCTTCTTTCTCCCAGCATTCTCTTCTGTTTACTCCACCCACCTGTGTTCTAACCAATAAAATGGGCCAAGGCAGTTTCTTTATTATAATTAACCAATGTCCTTCCTCCATCATTTCCCCTTTTTCTGTTTAAACAAAAAAAAGAAGGCTTTAACTTTAACATAGCAAAATTACATATAACAAAACAGTTATCAAGTAAGAATTACAGTTACAATATTTATATCTATTTTATCTTTTATCATAACTAAGGAAAACTATAATTATCTATTCATTCTTTAACTCCATCAAAGACTCCAGAAGGATATAATATTACCTAAGCAAATAAGAAATAAATGACAGAGACATCTTGCTGCCTGGACAGTCACCCAAAGTTCTTTTGTACCGTTGGGGCATCCATCTTCGGCCTACAGGCCCATAGTTTCCAGCAGACATTTTCATCAAGCAGGAAATTCCAAAGACAGTTCAGTCATTTTCTGCTGTGTCCTACAGAATGTCTCGCAGACTCTTTCATGAATCAGGAACCCCGAAAGACCATCTCACCTTTAGGCAAGTTCAGCAGTCCTCTCTCTGAGGGTTCTCTGTGTTCAGTTTATGCAACAGTCCAGGCAAGAGCAGTTTCTTGCCCAAATGGCTATCAAACTCCATAAGGATCCTCTTCGATGCCTATCTTCCTCTTGAAGTAGCTGGTGCTGCCAGGAGCAGACGTGTCTCCTTGTCATGAAAAGCCCTAAGTTATTAAAACATTTAAAATGCCATATTCTGTAGTCTTTGAAAGATATGAAGAATGCCTATCTAACTGAAAGATATCTCTATATATCTAGAAAATCTAACTACATGACTACAAGCTTTATTATCATCGATGATTATCCATTAGCAACCTATATTTCCTAATTATACATTACATTTTAAAATGAACTACATAATCACAATACCTTAATCGATATCAGAAATACATATACATATAACAAAATTGACCTTAAAAATCCATACTAATGTAAATTATTTATATCTATATCATAAATGATGGAGGAAGGACATTGGTTAATTATAATAAAGAAACTGCCTTGGCCCATATTATTGGTTAGAACATAGGTGGGTGGAGTAAACAGAAGAGAATGCTGGGAGAAAGAAGCTGAATCAGAGAGTCGCCATGGTTCTCCCATTCCAGACAGACACAGGTTAAGATCCTCCCTGGTAAGCCACCTCGTGGGCTACACAGAATATTAGAAATGGGTTAAATTAATATGTAAGAGCTAGCCAATAAGAGGCCAGGCAGTGTTTAAATGAATACAGTTTCCATGTAATTATTTTGGGGCATAAGCCATGCGGGCGGCCGGGTGCCGGGGACGCAGCCCTGCCGCTCCTTCAACAAGCAAAGCAGGATAAGATTAAAAAGAAAAAGAAAGAAAAGAAGAAACAAAAAAGGCAGGAAGGCAGGAAGAGAGAAAGAGAGAGAGACAGAGAGAGAGAGAGAGAGAGAGAGAGAGAGAGAGAGAGAGAGAGAGAGAAGAGAAAGAAGAAAGTGGAGGGAGTGTATTCTAGAGTTTTAAGATCTGACATCACCTGACTCGAGTTGAGGTAGACTCTAAGATTGTCACTCAGAGGAAGTGACTATGTCTTTGTGGCTGTCAGAGGATTAGCTGAGAAGGCCTGGGGTTGTTGATGGAGAAGGCCAGATTCCTTACACACCCCTGGATATTGTCCAAGCTGGCACAGTACCCCTAGCATGGAGACCCTACCCTCAGTAGCCGGTTTAGTTTGAATTCGGTCCTCTCAGAGCCCCAGAGCAATCCTTGAGCTCAGTGAGGATGCACCAGCATAGATGGAGCCATGCCATTCGGTCATGTTGGTCCTTTTCCACCAAGGGTACCAAGATCCTTGTGTATTTAATCCCCTTTATAAAATGGCATGGTTTTGAAATGATGCCTAGACACGTCCCCCTGTAGATTTTCTTTTTTTTTTCAGATTTTTTTATTGAAAAAATTTCTGCCTCCTCCCCGCCTTCCATTTCCCTCCCCCTCCGCCCACTACTCTCCCCCTCCTCCCACGTCTCTCCCCCTCCCTCTCCAGTCCAAAGAGCAGTCAGGGTTCCCTGCCCTGTGGGAAGTCCAAGGTCCTCCCCCCTCCATCCAGGTCTAGGAAGGTGAGCATCCAAACAGTCTAGGCTCCCACAAAGCCAGTTCATGCAGTAGGATCGAAACCTAGTGCCGTTGTCCTTGGCTTCTCATCAGCCTTCATTGTTCGCCATGTTCAGAGAGTCCGGTTTTATCCCATGCTTTTTCAGTCCCAGTCAAGCTGGCTTTGGTGAGCTCCCAATAAATCAGCCCCACTGTCTCAATGGGTGGGTGCATCAATCACGGTCCTGACTTCCTTGCTCATGTTCTCCCTCCTTCTGCTCCTCATTTGGACCTTGGGAGCTCAGTCCGGTGCTCCAGTGTGGGTCTCTGTCTCTATCTCCATCCATCACCAGATGAAGGTTCTGTGGTGATATGGAAGATATTCGTCAGTATGGCTATAGGACAGGGCCATTTCAGGCTCCCTCTCCTCAGCTGCCCAAGGAACTAGCTGGGGACATCTCCCTGGACACCTGGGAGCCCCTCTAGAGTCAGGTCTTTTGCCAACCCTAAGATAGCTCCCTTAATTAAGATATATACTTCCCTGCTCCCATATCCACCCTTCCTTTATCCCACTCATCCCATTCCCCCAAGGCCCCCCCATCCTCCCCTTCTCACATTTCTCTTCCCATTTCCTCTCACTCCCATCCCACCCCACCCCCAAGTTCCCAATTTTTGCCCAGCAATCTTGTCTACTTCCAATATCCAGGAGGATAACTATATTTTTCTTTGGGTTCACCTTCTTATTTAGCTTCTCTAGGATAATTTGTGACCCCTGTAGATTTTTAAACCATCTTTGGAAGACATCATGGTCAGTCTATTGCATCACATAGACAGTCCTTACAAAGCACACATAGCCAGTGCAGAGACAGTCCTGCTCCAGATATTCCCAGTCTGCAGTCTATTAAACCTGCAGGTGCAGAACCTGTGCAGAAGAGAACCAAGTATCCCACACACTGGAGGCTTGAAGCAGCACATCGCATTTCCCCGCCGTTCTGAAGCTAAAGTCCAAAGCCGGTGTTTGGGTGGGGCCTCGCTTCCTCTAGGCTTCCAAGTGCCTCCTTTCTCTCCCAGCATTGAGCAGCCTGGATTTTTCTAGGTCCTCACTGTATCTCCTAAGCCACCTTCCCCTCTGTGTCTGCTTGTACCCCAGTGCCCCTCTTCTTAGGACACTAATCATCCTGGATAAGAGTCCATCTCAATGGCTTCATGTGGATGTAGTGACATCCACAAAGACCTTATTTTCAACTAAAAGTCCCATTCATGGGTATTACACTTAAAACATAGCATATCTTCTCGAGAGATGCAGTTCAACCCGTACCAGTTGATACCTTTGGGGGGAGGGGGGATGTGTTTGCCAAGCAGAGTACATACCATGATTGCCCCTCCATTCATTCAAGCGGGGCTTTATTAAAGGGGGCTTGTCAGTGTCCATGTGCATGGCCAGGGTTAAGCTGCCAGGCATTGTCTCTGCCCTCCAGAGCTTACACACTTGCTGGCAGTGTGTTGAGTAGTACTCAGGCAAACAGCTAAGTCAGCGTGGAAAGCTGATGGCTGGGATAATGGCTGGAGCTGACACAGTACCAGCTGAGCTGGAGTGATGGTGAGAGTTTAACTAAGCAGAGCGGCAGGAGAAAACCTTCTAGAAAAGAAAATGAGCCGTGACCGGCTGTGTGGCAGACAGACACTTGCTATTGACAGGGGTAAGCCCAAGGTTGTCACGCTGAGTGAGATAACCCAGACACCAGGGCAAGTACCGCTGTGATCTGTTTACATAAGGTCCCCATGCTCGTGGTCTCTTTACCGAAGGTCCCTATACTCGGCGCTCGTGGTAGAGATGGAAAGTGGAGTGGTGGCTTTCCAGGGACTCGGGACATTTTCGTGAATTACTTTTCGTTTATTTGGGGGGGGGTGTAATGTGTGTCATAGCATTTGTACAGAGAGGTCAGAAGCCATTTTTCCAGTCTTTTCTTCCACCACGTGGATCTCAGCAATCAAACTCAGGTCCTCTGGCATGGCAGCGGTCGCCGTCACCCGCTGGACCATCTCACCAGTGCTGGGGGGTACTCTTACTGGAAGTTTCCCTTTGGGAAGATGGAACAGTCTGGGAGATGGGTGGATCCACGACAGCGTGGGTGCATTTATCTCATGGAACTGCGTGTTTACAACTGTTCTCTGCTGAGACCTGTAATGTGTGTACCTCATCACAGCAAAAGAATGCTCCTGCCCATGGTACTCATGTACTTAAAGCTGCAGAAAACCAGGGTGGCCACCCAGGGCTCCCCGCTTGTGTTTTGAAATGATGTGTTTCAGGAAGTGGAAAAGAAGGGCTGAGGAGATGGTTAAGTAGGTTAAGTACATGCCACACAAACACGAGGACTCAAAGTCAGATCTCTGCACCAATGCAAAAGTGGGGTGCAGTCGAACAAATCTGTAACCCCAGTCCTGGTTTGGAGTGGGGACAGACAGACTGCTGGAGATTGCTGGCCCTCCAGTCTAACTTGAATTAACTAACTTGAGATAAGCCTCAAGTTCAATAAAGTGGCCCTGTCCCAAAATATAAGGTGGAGAAACCCAGACGAGTCCATCCGATGGTCACCTCTGGTCTCCACATGCACGCTCACACATAAGGTGCACACACTCATTGTAACACACATGTACATGCATATATCACAAACAAAAAATTTGGAAAAGGATGTTCCCACTGGCTCCTTGCCTTTAGCACATCTAACCACCTATAAATGTTACCCTGGGAGGGCTGCCCCCAGCCCAGTGCAGCCAGAGGGTCTGCAGCCTCTGCAGCCACAGTGGAGCAGGTGGTGTTTGAAGTTCATACAGAATTTGTCCCTTTATAATTGGATTTTGTCGGATGTCTTTAATTTATGGGCTGCTCTTTAAGAGCTTGACTGATTTTGTTAATTTTGCTACTGGCATAATCTTCCTGAAGAGATACGAGCTGCTTAAAGATTTCTGGGCCCTAAAAATATTTCAACATAATTTATCTCTGCTCTGTAGCAGAGGGACTCTTTCCATAAACAGGGATCATTTTTTGTAAAGTCAGCTCCCATGAATTTTATTCTACAGTTGGAAAGGAACGAGGGTGAATATTTGTCTTTAGTGACAGCACTTATCGAAATCATTTCTTTATTCAGCGAACAAATGCAGGCTGGCGATGTGGCTCAGTGGGTAAAGGGCTTGTCCTGAATGCAGGAAGCCTGGTGTTCAGGCTTCAGCACCACAGAAACCAGGCTTGGTGGAGGGTTCTTATAATCCCAGTATTTGAGAGGTGGCGACAAGAGGGCCAGAAGTTCAAGGTCATCCCCACCTACCTAACAGTGGCTGTTACGTCACCCCACTTCACCATGACCTGGGCAACACTGCCTGGACCCCTGTATGGCCAAGGGCCAAAGACATAGCCTGGAGTGGGGATGGGAAGTAAAGAAGTGATGATAGGTATGGACTCTCTCCAGCAGCTCGATGTGGGGTCACAGACATGCTCCTGTGCTTGCTCCCCTGCCTAGGGAGTGGTGCTGCCCATGGCGATGACGCGTCCCATGCCAGGTAACTTAATTAAGACACAGGCCAACCTAGTGTAGACAGCCCCTCCCTGAGACCTTTCTCAGGTGACTCTAGGTTATGTCAAGTTGACCATTGAAGTGTGCCCATATTCACAAGCACACGCACATGCGTGCGCACATATACACACCCATCTCTGCTGCTGCTAAGCGAGCACTCCACTGCTAAGCTACACCCTTGATCTTGGAATTTTACTTTGGGGCTGTCTTGACTCAGAATCCCTGCAAGCAGAGTTTGGGTTATGAATATTATTAAGTATCAGAAAGAGGGGAGGGGAGGGAAGACCCTAAGCCATGATATGGTCCCAGAGGAAATTGAACTCTGCCCCGTGAACTTGGATCTCCAAAACTGTAAGGCAAGTTATACTTCTCTAATTCCACGGCAGCTTGTGCCGGGTGTTCTGCTGTGGCGGCACAAAGCTGATTAACGCAGAGTCCAGCATCAGGGATCTGGAGGGTGTGGTCTCTTGGATCCCTCCCACCTTGATCCGAAGCCTCTTCACCTGTTTGCATCCTTCATATCCCTCCCCACTTCTTGTAAGGATCTCAGTCCTTTTGGGCTACTCTGTGAGCTCATCCAACTTCCCTTTCAGGGCTGGGGACTTGGCTGGCAGTCTTGTGATTTCTAAGTGTGCATCTAATCACATTCCAAGCCCCCTCCTCTAACCTTAACAACCGCTTCATAGGCTCTGTCTCACAGAACAGTAGAGCAAAAGATAATCTTAAAAACACACACACACACACACACACATCAACCAACTTCATTGGCAAGATCTCTAGTTTACCTAGCCTGGAATATTGGGAAGGACCCCGACCTTATATTTTGAGACAGAGTGTCTCACCAAATCTGTGGCTCTCTTACTCAGCTAGAGTGGATGGCCAACAAGCCTTGGCGATCCTCTTGCCTCTGCCTCCCTAGAGCTGAGGTTATAAAGGCCTGGTTTTTACGTGGGTGCTAACACAACAAGAACCCTGTGGATGGTGCCTTCTCCTCCACACAGGCTTTTATTTTGTGCTGTTCTTCTTAGGATCAAAAAGCTCTTCACTGTGGTTTGCTCATTACATACTGTTTACCTGTGGCAAGCCATTGTCCTGTGCCCATAAATGCATGCAAACATGTTCCAATTAAAAACTTTCCCAGACAAGGTCTCATATATCCTAGGCTGTCCCCAAACTGTGAGGCTGAGGGTGACCTTGAACTTCTGATCCTCCTGTTAATACCCCCTAAGTGCTGGGATTATGGGTCTGCTCTCTGTGGTGCTCAAGATCAAACCCAGAGCTTTGTGCATGTGTGACGAGCTCTCTACCAAATGAGCCGCATAGCTGCCCTACGCTGTTTTTTAATTTTCAAAGAACAGCACTATAGGGTTAGGCCAGCCTCTAAGGGGGCGGGTTTGCCTCTGGCAAATGTTTACTGATAAATTGGGTGTGCAGGAGCCTGCACACCCCTTTCTGTTTCCTGTGCTCCGCGGGAACCTTGGTTTTGTGAGTCTGATTTTTCCATTAAAGTTATGTTTATATTTATTACAATTTGTCTGCATTAATCTAATCTGCCATATTTGGCGCCCAATGTGCAAGGGAGGGCGCTAGCTCGATCTTTACCAGCCTTGCGAGCAAGATTAGCTACCAAAGCTCAGGAAGTGTTTGAAATCAAGCGGGTAGCCCGCTGCGCCCACAGCAGGTCCCTAAAAATCTATAAATGTTTCAAATCACATGACATTGAGAAGTTTTCGTGTGCACTACTTGTTTTTATATTCCCGTCTACCACTTCAGATACCCAGCGACGACCTAATAAGGACTTGCCCTGAATGTGTCTGTCCAGAGACAGCAAACTAACGTTTCTATCGCTCACTCCGCACTACAGATTAGCTACTTTAAAAATAGTGCGGGGAGGGGGGGGGGACTGACATCAGGTCAAGAAGCAGGAGCTGCTGAGAGGGTCACAGAGATGGAGCTTCCGCAAGTGTCACTGTGACAGACAGCCAGAGAACAGCTTTCCTCCTGGCTACTAGAAGAGGATTTGAGGCTGCATTCTTTCTGGGTCCCTGCACTGTCCAGAAGCAGAAAAGAAGGTGGGGCCCAAGAAAGGAGCTCCACCCATTTCCATGAGCAATGACAGGTCTTCAAGAGCCTTGTGTATTGTTTTCTTCAGGACTGAGTGCCAAGGATATACTAAATCTTAAATCTCTCTCTGTCTCTCTCCCTTTCTCCCTCCCTCCCTGTCTCTCTCCTTCCTTTTCTCACCTCCCTCCCTCCTCCTCTTCCCTATCTCTGAGTGGTGGGGTGGGATACAGGTAGGTGTGTGTGTGTGTGTACTTGCATGCATGTGTGCATGTATGTGATAACGAAACAATCACAAGAGGGAAAGAAGTCTTGAAGGGAGGTTGGTGGTGGAGAAAGGAAAGGAAAATAGGATACTCATGACATCCAGGGAGAAGGGTGGGGAGGGGCCCAGCGGAGGGGCAGATCCAGAGTCTGGGGAGTCAGGGAGAAGCCTAACCAAAAATAAGTATGAAAATGTCATAACAAAGCCCATCAAAAGTGCAATAATTGTTTTAATGAAATGAAAGGAAGAAGAAAGAAGTGGGAGAAAGATGGGAGAGGAGAGAATAGAAGGGAACAGAAGGAGACGGAAGAGGAGAAAGGAAGGAAGGAAGGAAGGAAGGAAGGAAGGAAGGAAGGAAGGAAGGAAGGAAGGAAGGAAGGAAGGAAGGAAGGAAGGAAGAATTATAGTCCGAGCCAGGGTTGGAAGCCAGATGGCAGGGTTACTGAGAGAGAGCAAGATGGCAGAGCTCGGGCCGGGAATGTGGGCTACAGTGTTACCAGGCTCGGTGTGAAGAGAAGTGAGGGTGAGCCGGGGGAGACAAGGAAAGATTTCTCTGTAGTGATGAGGGTGGCCAGGCCTGTTAACGAGCTGAAGAACGGCCTGTACAGGTCCTGTGCCTGCAACCCCTTCACCCTGTGCCGCGGCTAGAGGAGACATAGTGCTTGCCTCAGACTGTGACAAGGGCCCAGTAAGATAATCGCGAACAATTACTCATCTAAGGGCTCAGCTGCTAGCAGATGCAGACACCAAGATTTAAATCACAGCACTGGGCTCCACAGCCATGTTCTTAGCATAGTTTATACCCTTTGAAGACAAGTACTGGAATCTTCCCTCTCCACCTCAGGGTGACTCATCCTCTCTGTTCGTATACCTAATTCAGGGCTTGGCCCACCCTGTCCCCTGATATCTGGCCCATCACTTCGTTTTATGACGTTTGATTGGCACATGCTCACCCTCTCACCTCTTCCCTGTGTCATCTCACGCTAGATCCACAGCTCTGCAAAGCCTATGGGATTTCCCTGTGGCCTTTCTTCAGAAGCTGGCTAAGCCTTCTATGCCAGAAGCTTCCTTTTATACGGCTGTGCAATTAATTGTGAAAAAGCCCAACAAAGGGTACAGTAAACCTGGTCCCCAGAAATACAGGAGACAAGTAGGCGAGCTTTGCTCTGAGGCTGTGAAGCCAGGCCCACTCAGCACAGGACGCTGTGGGCTTGGCTGCTACTCCTGCCTGCCGGGAGATCCGTCAGCCTGACTGCACAGGGCACTGGGGAGCCAGCAGACAGTCTGTGCAGCTAGGATTCGAAGCCTGTGACTCTTCTCCCCCAGAACATTATAAAGTAACACGAGTCACTTCAAAACTGGTGGAAGAGATTAAGTAACAAGGTTTGGGAGGAGGGAAGGGATTTGCATGTCCTCCAGTAGGAATGGGCTCATTTGAAGGTCAACTTGTCTTTGTCTTCTCTTGCATGGTTTTTAAAGAAGAGGTACTGTTTAAATGCAGAATGTCACTCAGAAACCCCTGTGGTCAAAGGCTTGGTCCCCAGAATGGTGTCGTTGTTAGGTAGCACAGCCTTTAAGAGATGGAGCCTTGCAGGAAGGTGCTGAGGTCACTGGTTCCTTCATTTGAAGGAAAGTAGCAGGGCCCAGCCCCTTTTCCCTGCCTTTTCCCCTGGCTTACAGCATCAGTGGTGTGACTCTCTGTTGCTTGCTCCTGTCATGATGAGCCACCTTACCAGGGACTCAGGACACTGAGCCAACCAGCCGCACACCAGAACCTCCCAAACTGTGAGCCGAAGCCGTTATAAGCCAGTGATCTCAGATGTTTTGTTGTAGGGATAGAGAGGTAGCCAACACAGGTGCGTGGGCTACACTTGCCTCTGGAAAAAGGACTTCTCTAGGGACTAGGGACATGATTCAGTGGGTAGAACACTTGAAAGGCAGGCACGAGGACCAGAGTGTGGATACCCAGAATACATAGATGCTAAGTAGGTGTGGGGACCCACATGTAATTCCAGCACCCAGAAGGCTGAGATGGGTTCCCCAGGGCAAGCTGGCTAGCTAGACTAGTTGTACAGGCAAGATTTGAATTCAGTTGGTAGACCCTGCCTCAGATAACATGGGAAAGCAATCGAGGAAAACTCTGGGCACCAGCCTTGGGTCAACACATCTGCCCACATATGTACATGTGCACATGCCATAACTCATGAAGGAAGCTGCCATGGGACAGCCGTGTGCTACACGGAGGCTGCAGGGGAGGCACCTTCTTAGAGGAAAACATTCATTTGAAAATCATTACGTTATGAGATCGCCGGGCTAGGTGCCGCCCAGTGGGGTAGCATGTGGGAGGAGGGCGCACGGAAGGGTACGTGACATTGTCATCCAGTTCTCCAGGAAGTACATTGGGGGAAAGGCAAGCGCGACTGGGCACTGTTGAGCGGCTTCTCCTGGGGAGATGTTAACAAGCATCTCTTCACCATAGACAGGGTGACCAAAGAGGCCACCCCACCCAAGTCTAGCTTAGTAAACTGTTGAGTTTATTGAGGTTACTCAGAGGCTCATGGGTGACTCAAGGCAACCACATCACTGAAGGTCACTAGCATGGACATGACTCAAGAAAACTGCATCCCTAGACAGGCAACTTCAGAAGAAGCGAATTTCCTTAGGGAGGGGTCCTGTGACTCTTGTAACTTCAGGAGCTTCTTCAGCCCCACGGGTTTCCTTAGCTTCCCAGACTTCCCTTCTCCCTCTAGGACAGAATATTTGGGCAAGGAAATGGTTCGCTTTTTTTTTTTATTCCTTTGGAATATCCAAGATATCAGGGGCCAACATCTTTAAGTCTGAAGTAAAGTAGACTGGGGGGGGGGGGACCATAAGTATTTTACCTCAGATTAAATCATAGGGATCAGAGAACAGTGGACAAGGAAACAATTAAATTCTAAGAAGGGAGACCTCTTTGCCAACATACTTGTGTGAAAACGCACTGGGGTTGGGGGTGAGGGCTGGGGCTGAACATTAAATGGTGGAAAAATTGCTCCTGCCCACTCATGCCCCACGGACGGCTTGCCTCAATTTGCATCTAGATGAGAATTCCTCCAGCTCAGAACTAGGGCTGTCGCCTCACTCCCGGCACTTAGGAAAGCATTAGCCGGAGCCGGTGAAATGTCGTTGGTACAACAGCGAGACAAACCGTAACACCGGTATTCAGAGTGTTGCCTTAATGACGCTGTGGAAATGAGCCGCGGCGGCGGTGGAAAAGTTCAGGACAGGCCTCCTCTGCCGTGCCCTGAGCACTCAGGCATGCCTGGTTAATGAGTGACCACCCATTCCCCCTCCCTGGCTACAAGAGATGGCCTTGTAACCCATATTTTCCTCATTCTAATGCTTGGCAGGGGACCCTAATACATTGCTATGTGGGGTCCTGAGGTCTGTGCTGCCCTGTGTACACATAACTATAGAAAGCCTCTTGGGAAAATCTGCATCTGGGATTTCCTTCTCCGACACAGGCCTCCTGGATGCACCCTGTAGCAGGCCCACTTGCCTCTGCTCTTTCAGAGCCTGGAGCGGTTACTCCGTTCTCACGGTTGGATCTGATGGAGTGATTCCTTTGCTTTCTTTGTGTTTAAGAGTACTTATGTTAGAAGCCTCTGAAGAGTTTTTCATTCTTTTAAAAATACCATTCTGAGGGCGGGCAAGAGGACCCAGTAAATGCAGGTACTGCCACTGAGCCAAATGACCAGAGTTCAGTCCCTGGACCCACGTGGTGGAAGAAGAGAAATGACTCCCACAAGTTATGCTCTGACCTCCATAGGAGTGCCAGGGCACATACACGCCCGCACGCATAAGCATACACACATACCCAAACACCAAATAATAATAATTTGCAATAAACTAAGAATAAAAATAACATTCTGAGCCCACACCTGAAAATCTTAGCACTCTACAGCTAACACAGGAGGATCAAGAGTTCTAGGCCAAGGCTAGGTTGCATAGCAAGGCCCTGTCTTGATGTGGGGGAAGGAGAGCTGGAGAGATGTCTCAGTGGTTAAGAGCACTTGCTCTTCTTCCAGAGGACATGGGTTCTAGTCCCAGCACCCATGTGCCAACTCACAACCCCCTCTAACTCCAGTTCCAAATAATCCAACGCCCCCTGGTGTCTTCCACAGGTATTGCACACATGGTGCACAGACATACATGTAGGCAAACACTCATACATAAAAAATAAATAACAAACAAAAAACTTACACACATAAATAAATAAATAAACTTTCTTGTTTTCTACAGACTGTACTTTGAGGCTCGTTTCTCTATTTCAGTGTCAGCACTGCTCTCCTGTGGGTAGTTCTGGGGGTGTTGGCACACAGTGTGACCACTTCAGCGTTCCCCTTTCTTATGGACAGAGTTCTGGAGGTGTTGGCACACAGTGTGACCACTTCAGCGTTCCCCTTTCTTATGGACAGAGTTCTGGAGGTGTTGGCACACAGTGTGACCACTACAGCGTTCCCCTTTCTTATGGACAGAGTTCTGGAGGTGTTGGCACACAGTGTGACCACTACAGCGTTCCCCTTTCTTATGGACAGAGTTCTGGAGGTGTTGGCACACAGTGTGTCCACTACAGCGTTCCCCTTTCTTATGGACAGAGTTCTGGAGGTGTTGGCACACAGTGTGACCACCACTGGCTGTGCACTTGAAATGTTAATGGCAAGTCCCGTGCTCTATTTTACCACAGTTTTTAAAAATGTAAATTTTGCTTGATGGCAGAGAAAAAATGCTTAAAGAATAAAACCAGAACTTCCAAGCAGATGCAACACTGCACTGTGATGTCTTGCTGCCTGGTATATGTTGTCCCTTCATCAGAGATACAGAGAATAGATAACAGTGTGCAGCCTCCTAGAGACTATTTAGAATATCATCTTAATATGTATCTACCTATTTATTGAACGGTAAAGTTTAACTGTGTGTTCCAGACTGGCCTCTGACTCACAGTCCCACATCCTAGCCTCCTAAGAATCAGTTGGCAGATGTCATCACCACACTGAATGCTCTAATCAGGCACTGGTCCTCCTTGGTTGTCTGGAGAATGTTTTTGTTAAAAAGCCTCTATTTCGTCGAGTTTGGTCAATACTCAATACCGAATAAGACCTTGTCTTGTTTAAATTACTCAACTGGTTACTATTCCTATACAGCACACCGGTAAGATGGATGGATGGATGGATGGATGGATGGATGGATGGATGGATGGATGGATGGACGGACGGAAGTCGGGGGTTTCCTTAGCTATTCTTATTCTTAGAGTTGAACTGGACTTGGTCATTCCCCGTTTTTAATGTCTAGCAACTAAAGTTCAGCTTGAGGAGATCTCACATTAGGCTGTGGAATTGTAGCAACTAATGGTCTGTTTTTCTGTTGCTACTAACACAAGACCAATTGAATCTTAACAGAAATGGCCCAGCGTTCTGATCCAAGGTCAAAGGGGGTGCATCTGATGATCGCCTTCTTACTGGCAGAGTCCTTCGGGTGGCACAGGACACATGTGTGTTCCCTGGAGCCTCTTCCTTCCTCTTCCTCCCCCACCTCCCTCATCTTCTTTCTCCCTTCTCCTATGCGATCTCATTTCCCAAACTAATGTCAAAATGGCTGTGTAGCTAAGAGTGGACTTGATCCCCCTGCCTCCACCACCCAAATACTGGGATTACAGAAGCATTCCACCACACCGAGTTTTCTGCTGCGCTGGACATAAAACCCGCACCATGTCTGGTCTCAAAACCATGGCTTCATGCATGCTAGGCAAGCACTCCCCCTGGCCCTTAGTCCTTCTCTCACGTAAAGCCACCAAGATTTAATCAGGGTTTTCCACCCCTGGTTGTCTAATCCAGGCCCCACTAGTAAATGCTAAATTGGATTAAGTCTCCACCCTTTTAAGACCTCACAAGCTCCACGGTGAGATTTGGAAGGAACAAGCCAGATTGGCCCACAGCACTGCCAGCATTTCACAACCCTCAACTTTAATAGAGTATTAGTGCAGCTTGCCTGTTGAGGATGGAGGCATGAGCTATAGAAATAACTTTCTGCTAATTGTGTTGGATGTGCTTGAGCACAGCTGTGGCGTACCCCAAGGAGGCTGTGCCTAGCGCTCCAGAAGTAAGCACAAGTGTCAGCCTCATACAGCTTGATCTCAGCAGCTCCAGAATACCATCCTGTCGACCGCCTGGGCACACGGCTGTAGAAGTGGCTGCTTGCACACCACCCGCCTACCCATTCAACCTTCCAAATGGGCAACTGGAGAAAAGGGCTATGTCCCACCAAGTGTGAAGCGTGGACCGTTCAACCATTTGTTAGGTCTGCAGGCAGCTGACGTGACCAGGCACAGACCCCTGGGTGAGGACATCTGTGTGATGGGAGAGGAGAGCTCCAGCATCAGCACTTACCCATTGCTCTCCTCTGAGGCAGAAAGGCAAACAGAAAGGGCTTTCAGAACTTGTGTGTCTAGGAACTCAGCCTCTGAGTGCAGAGTCAGCAGGTAGCTCGTTGACAGGACTTGAAAGGGAGGGAGTGTTTGGGCTATGGAGTCCACTCAATGAGGCAAAGTCCATTTTCAGTGTTTCTGAGATAGTGGCAAGAGCTAGAAACGGCAGTAAAACAGGAATGTGTTGTGGGGGTAGGGGAGTCAATCTTTATCTACGTAAAACACAAATGTAGGTGGCAAGAATGTTTTTTTTTTCACTTGTATTTATTATTTGGGAGGGTCCATGTGTGTGGAGATAGGGGACAGCTCTGTGGAGTCAGCTCTCTCCTTTCATCTTTATGTGGGTTCTAGGGATGGTACCCAGGTCACCGACCTTGTCCAATCATTTTCACCCAGCAGCCGTCTCTAACCACCTCTTTAAATCACCACCTAGATCAATGTCAGAAGATGAAATTGCCTTTACACGTATATGTTTGGGGGCTGTAGCTCAGGTAGTAGGCTGGTCTGGCATGCACACAGCCCTGTGTCCGACCCCAACACCACAGAAACTGAGTTGGATCACTTGCGTCTGTAATCCTTGCCCTCTGGGGTACAGGCAGGCAGATCAAAAGTTCAAAGTCATGCCAGAAATGGTGGCCCACGCCTTTAATCCCCGCATTTGGGAGGCAGAGGCATCTCTGTGAGTTCTAGGACAGCCCCGTCTATATAGTGTGAGTTTCAGAGCTATATAGCAAGACCCTGTCTCAAAACAAAACAAGAGTTGAGGTCATTCTCAGCTATATGTGGAATTCAAAGTCAGCCTGGGAGATATAAAACTTTGTTTTTAAAAAAATAGTATTTTATCGAGTTCATTAGGAAAGGTCAGATCTGTTTGTTTGGTTTGGTTTTTTGAGACAGTGTTTCTCAATGTACTTGGCTATTCCAGAACTCTCTTTGTAGACCAGGCTGGCCCTAGCACTCACTGAGATCCACCTGCCTCTGCCTTCCAAGTGCTGGGAGGAAAAAGTCAGATCATAACAGGCTCATTAGATCAGGGTTGATTGCTCCGAACCCAACAGCATCACTAGTAAAGGTGACAGAGACAGCAGACGCTGCAGCAGTCCCTACAGGTTAGGAGAGCCACAGGCTCTCATGAGGCCTCTTGTGAGGTGGTCCCAGGACCCGTGTGCTAGTCCATTCTAGTTCCCATCTTATCATCTTACATTCTGGTGACTCAGATTGTCATCAGCCAGGAATTAGAAGATACTGTGTCTCATTTCCAATTTAGATTTACGTTATCAACAGGCAGCCATCAGATCATGCCATCTGTCCCCTCATCCGTCTACTCCGCAAATAACCAGATGTATCTGTTGGCTGGTCCGGAGCCATCTCCACGTGCATTCCTCACGCACATGGTGAGGACAATCATATTTCATTCCGTGAATGCTGAAAACCATCCGATAATTTTGATGGCGAATGATAGATGAAATTTCATGTTCTTTCTCATGACTGTCTTCGGTGGGCTTGGAGAGTGCCCAGGACCACTCTCGGCTGCCCTGGGATCTGAGGCACAATTTTTCCACAGTTCTTTGACTATAATGTTGTTTCTTTTCTTTCTTTATAAGTAAATTTAAAATGTTCTGCACGCTTTACTTCTTAAAGCAAAAGACAGCCCAGCTCATCACTGGCAACTGCAGCTGGTCCCTCTTGCATGGTTTCAAGATAGGAAATAAGAGCTGTCCATTCACGCCCACTGGTCCTTGCTGCTCGGAGCCAGGCCTACTAGAACCCTTGAAATAATTACTTTTACTCTCAGGCCTGCAGAGAAAGTATGATTATTTCTACTCTGACAGGTAAAGAACCAAACTTCAGAAAAACAGAATCTGACCCCGGTGTGATGAGCAGTGAGTGATGGGGATCTGACCTGAAGTTCACATCCTCTGTTTTGTCAGACTTAGCCCGCCAGAGCACTGTGCCTGGCATGCAGCCCATCAGTGCAGGGTGCAGAGTGGCTCTGCCGCACCACTGCAGCCAAGGCTGCATGTGACTGGGCTCAGGGGAGACAAAGAAATGCAGCCTCGAGTCACCTCCCCCTCAGCACGGTTTATTCCGTGCATCTTTACATACATTCCAGCTACTCTTTTTGGACTGGGGAAAATCTCTAGGGTGCAAACTAAGATTAGCAGCGGGATGTGGGGTGGGGTAAGTGCCCTCTTAAGAGGTAACTTTGGCCCTTCTGGGTTCCATGTTGTTGCTTGAGTTAAGCTGCAGGCAGTGCAGTCAATCACATGGGATTCCTAAATCAGGAGACGGCATTGAGAATTTCTACTCTGTTCGTGCCGACCAAGTACAACCATCCATCCTTCAAAGACTTGTGCTTAGCTAAATATATCATGGGGTTACGCTTAAGTTTTATTTTACGTGTATTGGTGTTTTGTCCGTGTGTCTGTGAACCGTATGCTTGCAGTGCTCTCAAAGGCCGGGAGTCGGATCCCTTGGAACCGTAGTTATAGGTGACTGTGAGCCTCTCTGTGGAAGTTAGGAGCCCTCTGCAAGAGCAGCAAGTGCTTTTAACCACTGACCATCTCTCCAGCTCCAGGAAGCCTGTTTCGTATTGCCATCCTCTATCAGTCTTTGGTGACACATTGGGTTCCACGTCTATATCTCTCTATCAATATAATAAACAATGATATGTTTATTCATTTTAGAATCTTAGAGCAGGGTCAGTGAAATGGCTCAGTGAGCAAAGGTGCTTGCCATTCAAGCCTGACAGCTTCAACTCAATCCCCGGAGTCTACATCGTGGGAAGAGAAAACTATCTGCCAAAAGTTGTCCTCTGACCTGCACAAGCACACACTGACACACATGTATACAACATGATAATAAGAAAGGAGTTTTGGACGTTTAATTTCTTTTAAAATGTTTACTTTTTATGTGGATGAATATTTACGTGCACGTATGTTTGTGCATCACTTGCATGCCTGGTACCCATGGAGGTCATAAGAGGGCACAGGATCCCTAGAGCTGTGGTAGATAGTTGTGAGCCACCATGTAGGTGTCAGGAACTAAACCCAGGTCCTCTGGAAGAGCAGCAAGTATTCTTAATTGCTACACTACCTCTCTAGTCCCATAAGGATTTTTTGTTTTGTTTTGTGGTTTTTTTGGTTTGGTTTTTTTTTTTTTTATCTTTTCCTAACTAGGTTTCTGTTGCCGTGCTAAGCTCAGGAGGAAAGGGTTGATTTCAGCTCACAGATCCCATTCTATCATGAAGACCTCAGGAAGAATTGATGCGGAGACCATAGAGGAATGATACTCACTGTCTCGCTCTTCATAGGTTGTTCAGATTGCTTTCTTATACCCCCCGGGACCTTGACCAGGAGTGACATTGCCAGCCGTGATCTGGGTCCTTCCCCATCAATCATTAATCAATAAAATTCCCACAGTCCTGCCTACAGGCCAATCTGATGGAAGTGCTTCCTCAGTTGAGATTTTTACCTTCGCATATATATATCTAGGTTTATATCGAGTTGTCAAACTAAACAGCACAAACTTTTTTTTTTTTTTTTGATTTTCAAACCAGCACAGATCTTAACAGCAATAAGCATTATTTTGACCTACTAACATTTCAGGTTTAAAAAAAAATCAGACTTAGTTTTCAGTTATCACACAGATTCCAGCTTAAAAGGCAGTTCATTATCGGACATGTCAACTAGGTAAAAGTGAGTTTGACCATAACATCTGTCTATTTCTGTATCCCCAGTGAAGTGGTTACATTATAGCATGTGTGTTGAGTCTGTTCAGGATGGCCTGGCCTAAGATGCAATCTGGGTTAGTGGAGTGGAGGGTGACACTGTGTACCAAGCTTGCTCTCAGGGTCTTGCTGTTTCTACTTGTCCCTTTAAAGGTATAAAATTACAGTTGTTCTCTTCAGAAAACTGCCAAGGAAATAACGCACGGCTAGGAAAGTGAGAATATAATCACAGGTTCACAGTTTGCCAGAGTGATACCTGTGGCATGGACAGCTCGCTCTCCTCGGGTTTAACTCAAGAGCTTCTCATTTTCAAGACCAAACTTGGCCACAATATGTGCCAATCTCCTCTGACGCGTCTCCTCCCCCGTTATTGACTGCAGTGTCCTGTCTGGCCCTTCCCCCCTGTCAGACTGAGCACAGTAAGAGTTAGGGGGAAGGTGATAAGGCCCACCTATCTGCCCCACCACGCTGCTGCAGAGGGATCTCCCAAGTGAACCCTTTTGTCTTTGACTCTGAGTGACAGATCTGCTTGAAACCTGTGATCTGGCACCTCCAGAACTCCAAGGGTTTTGTGGAATGTCCCTGTGTTCTTCACTGACCCAGCGCCAGAGCCTGTTGGGCTTTCCCGGTGCAGCACCCCTTGCTCAGAAGCTCACAGTCTGGGGGAGCACTGAGGAGATGACGGCAGTGAGGGGGGCAAAAGAGAACAGAGGCAAATTGTCTGGGGTAGGAAAGCCTTTCAAGAACATCTTATAGCCAGACTGAGGGACATAGGCTCATAATCCCGGCTACTGGGAGACAGAAACCAGGCATCAGTTCAAGGCCAAGACCAGCTTGTGCTTGTGCTGCAGAGTAAGTCGTGGCCACTCTGAGCAACCCGAGGAGAGCCTTTCTCAAAGTAAACTTTATACATTTTTAATTAAAACTAGAGCTACGAATATAACTCGGTGGGAGGGCACTTGATTAGCATTGCCAGGGCCCTATGTTCAAGTCCCAATACTGGGCTCCTGCTCCAGAAAATCTCCTATTTGATTGAGGTTTTTTTTTTTTTTTTTTGGCGGGAGGGAGGAGGGATCTGATACCAGACTTCTCTGCATCAAGGACTATGGAAGTAATACCACCCAAAACTTCAATTGTGAGTTGCATTCCCTTTAGGAGAGTTATGAAAAAGACTAGAATTACAGAGTGCAGCCACAATGCTTGAGCCCAAGACAACAAAATGTATTGGCAGAGACCTTGGATAAAGAGCCCCAATTAGACAGCTGTGGCGGCTTCTCTCGGCAGGGTCTGTGACCCTGGCCACGGTGCTTTCCCTCCGTGAGGACTGACTGCTGCAGCCAGAGGCTTCCTTTGACAGGTGCCTCCTCGTTCATCTTTCCTGTAAAGCGCACTCTGTGGAAAGGAAAGCACAGGGACTCAGGCTTGAAGGCAGCAGCTACCCCTCAGACTTGAGTCTGCAGGACAATTAATAAACTCAGGCACTTGATGTCACGGGAGGGTCAGTTTGCTTCCTTAATGCCTATGCAGAAAGATAGCTTCCCAGAGCAAAGATTAAGGGTTGGGTTTTTGCATGCATGAGGCCCTGGGCTCATTCCCTAGCACCACGCACAAAAGAGGAAATGGCACACATGCCCTGCAATATGTAAAATCATCACAGGCCAATTTAAAAATATTAGTAAAGTAAGTAAGATAGACTTAGCTATAAAATGAAAGATTAAAAACCATATGTGCATCCCATCAGAGCACCCCATCAGCCCCTGTGCCCTCTGCTTTTTCCCCCAAGTGGTCCCTGTTGTACTTGTTCTCAATCCCCAAGACCCAAGCAGGAGCGTGGGGGATTGTTTCCCTTTAGAGGATGGAGCTGCAGGTTTTGAATTTGTTGCCCTACACTAGAGAGAAATCTACATATTACATATCAACAGTTCACATCCTAGAGAACCCCAACCTCCTCTCTAGGAAGCCCCATTAAATGAAGCTAAGGAGAGCAGGTGTTTAAGGAGAACCCCCATCACAGCAGAAGGGAAAAAGGCAACAGAAAATAGTGAAGGGTAGCCCAGGGTGGCACCTCTGCGAACAGGAGCAGGATGTTATCAAAGTAGATGATAAAGTGGATCACACTGCCTGGAAAGTAGAGCTCCAAGACAAAGATAAAAGTCAGCTAAGGGGCCAGGGGCGGGACGGCAGCTCTGCTGATAAAGCACTTGCTATGCAGGTGTGGGGACCTCAGTCTGGACTCAAAATAAACTGTGTTTGATAGCATGTGTCTATCATCCCAGCATCAGACACAAGGATTCCTGTGTATGCTCGCCAGCCGGGTGGTCTAGACTAATTGGTGAGCTCCAGGCCCAGGAGAGACCCTTCAAAAGAGATGGGTAGCATTTCTGAAGATGATACTCAGGTTGTCCCCAGACCTCCACATGCGCACGTACACATGTCCACATCCACCTGCACAAATGTATATCTCCATCTGCAATCGCACACACTTCCACCCGCACAAGGACACATGTATACCTCCACCTGCACATGGACACATGTGCACCTCCACCTGCACTCACACATGTGCACCTCCACCTGCAATCATACACATGCACCTCCACCTGCACATGTGTCCATGTGCACCCCCACCTGCACTCACACATGTGCACCCCACCTTCACTCACACATGTGTACCTCCACCTGCACATGGACACATGTACACCTCCATCTGCACTCACACATATGTACCTCCATCTGCACCCACACATGTGCACCTCCACCTGCACACATGTGCACCCCATTTTCACTCACACATGTGCACCTCCACTTGCATTCACACATGTGCACCTCCACCTGCACTCACACATGTGCACCCCCACCTGCACGCACACACACTTGATTAAAGAGAAAAGGAGAATATCAAACCAGGAGGCTCAACCTCAAACTACCATGAGTCCAGCCAAAGGAATCATGGAAGGGAAGGTGCAGGTCAGGGAGAAGAATGAGAGCATCTCCCATCACAGCTCAGATCAGAGCAAAGCAAGAAGAAAGGCCAGTACACAGTTACAGGGCCATGAAATTTCAAATAGGAGAGATTTTTCAAATGAGCTGGAAGTTACATGAAGCACTGCAGTTGTGAGACCCAGCACCCCAGAGCCAGAACCAGGATCCTCAGGTTCAGCTGCCTAGGTAGATGGGCATGGATCTGTGGGCTCTGAGTTCAGCAAGATGCTGCCTTAGTAAATGAAGGAGAAAGCGCACACTTGTGTGCTCACACACACACACGCACACACACGCACACACACGCACACACACGCATGCATGCGCCTTAAAAAGATAATGTTGGCCTGGCGGTAGTGGTACACGCCTTTAATCCCGGCACTCTGAAGGCAGAGACAGGTGGATCTCTGTGAGTTCAAGGCCAACCTGGTCTACAGAATCAGATTCCAGGACAGGCTCCAAAGCTACAAAGAAACACACACACAAAGAGAGAGAGAGAGAGAGAGAGAGAGAGAGAGAGAGAGAGAGAGAGAGAGAGAGAGAGAGAGAGAGAGGTGAGAGTCTGTCTAGACCTTCTGCGGAAGAACTAACCTATAAATAGAAATGACCAAAACCAATAAGTGGGGAAGAAACCGATCTGCTGTGGTTTAGCTGCAGGGAAAGGGTGGCCATGGACAGGGCTGTTGCAAACCCCACTGTCCTCATCGTCGCTGTTTGGACTTCACATTCATGGCGAGGTATTTCTCTGAAGACAGTGCTAACTAGAACAGCTTTGCCTCTGCTTAGCGTTATCTGTTTTCACTGCTGGCCACACTGTGATTATTTCAGAAGGATTGGCTTGTTTATCCAAAAACAGATGAGAAAACCCCAGTATTTACAAAACACTAATAAGTTCACATTTCAAAAACAAAATAGTGTTTAAAATAATAGTGAGAAAGTAATAGTTTTTACCTCTTTAGTCCAAGCACTTGGGAGGCAGAAGCAGTCGGATACCTGAGTTTGATAGAACAGCCAGGGCAACACAGAGAAACCTTGGGAGGGGGAGGGGAGAGAAAGAAAGAATATAATAATAATAATAATAATAATAATAATAATAATAATAATGTTAAGCAGCTAAAACATCATCATAAGGAAAGTATCTATCAAATTGGATTCTCTTCTCTTTTTACATGTACATACATGAAGGCAAGCACTCAGACACATAAATATCTTCTAAAATTTTTACTGTTTAAAAGCACTGGCTGCTCTTGTGGAAGACCCAGGTTTGGTTTCTAACACCGACATGGTGGCTCATAGCTGTCTGTAACTCCAGCTGCAGGGGATTCAACATTCTCTTCTGGCCTCCATGGACACCTCCATGCATAAATAAAAATGAAACAAATCTTATTTTTAAAAATGCAGAAAGAATTGCCATACCTCTTCTGCCAGCTCATCTGTCACACCTCACAAGCTGTAACGAGGATCCTGGTGAGCCAAGGTCCTACAGGGCTGTCCTGCCAGTGGGTGGGATAATTGTCTTTTACAAAACAGTGGGGGTGCACGTGTGTACAGGTGTGCTGTGGTGTGCAGGTGTGTACAGGTGTGCTGCAGGGTGCATGTTGTACAGGTGTGCTGTGGTGTGCATGTGTGTACATGTGTGCTGTGCTTGCAGGTGTATACAGGTGTGCTGTGGGCTGCAGGCGTGTACAGGTGTGCTGCAGGGTGCAAGTTGTACAGGTGTGCTGTGGTATGCAGGTGTTTACAGGTATGCTGCGGGGTACAGGTGTGCACAGGTGTGCTGTAGTATGCTGCGGTGCACACGTGGAGAGCAGAGGACAAGGTGGAGGAACCAGTTCTCTTCTTCCATCAGGTGTGATTTAAAAGAATACAGTTTCCGTGTAATTATTTCGGGTAAAGCTAGCCGGTGACCCGGAGCTGAGTTGCGGGATGCAGCCCGATGCTCCTACTACACAGGTGGAACCAAACTTAGACTTGGCAGCAGTACCTTTACCCGCTGAGCCATCTCAGAGTGGCGTGTCCTGTGCTGTTTAATTAAACTCTGAGGTGTTAAGAGAGCTCAGTGGGCTTTTCAGGTCTGCCTCTGAAGCCTGCTTCCATATGCTGTTGTGGTTGATACACATGAAGAAAACCCGGCCCCACACAGACAGGCACCGCGAGAAGGGAGGACTGTGTTCAGTAGCCTTGTTTGATAAATATTGACAGTCTTCTTGACAAATGGAAGTTTTGCTTCTGGGACTTTCATTATTTTAAATTGACGATTTATATACTTTATGAGATACAGTATAATCTCTGTCTGCATTGTAGGATGATTGAATTCCCCTAATTAACACATATATAAGCTCTTATTATCACTTCATGGTGAGAACATTAAATCCTTTCCAGAAGTTTCACACTGTGTATTATTCTTACCTATAGCCTCCATGTAGGAGAATGGGTCCCCAAAGTCATATACCCTACGGTCCCACACTCAGCGTGTGGTAACCACTCCTACAGTTTCTGAGGGTTGCACTCTATAAGAATCCACACAGAAGTGGGATTTTGCAGGGTTTGTCATTCTGTGCCTGGCTTATTTCACACTGTCCAGTGATTCATGGCACCCTGGGCCAGCCTCAGAAGATCAAGCTCAGGGTTATTTGAGTTTGGAATCTGAATCTTACTAATGAATTTTCCATGAGCCCCTCGGCGTGGGCTTTCGTCCTGTAAGTCCAATCGGATCCTCACAAGACAGAGTGTTCAAGGGTGGTGTTTTGCCCTCTGGATACCTTTTGTACCATCCCAGAGCTGCACAGGTGGTTTCTCTTCAGTGTGGAGCTTTACCTCCTTAACCATTGCATCCTCTTTCTTGGCACCAACCTCAGTGTTCTCCTGACCGAAATTTTCTCTGCCAAACAAATTAGCCATTCTTCTTAAATTCATCTTCTCTCATGTTCTCAGGACACAAATAGAATGGATCCAGATTCTTGGCTAAAATATAGAAATAGCTCCTATTGCAAATCCCAGTTGAGTCTCCATTCCCCCTCTGGAACTCCCCAGCTGGGCCTCAACGGCCGGTGTTTCTCTCAACATTCTTATCTTCCCAAGTTCCCACTAGAATGCCCCTTTAAGCTCCGCTTCCAGCATGCTGTTCTTTCTAAACTTTTCCACATTCCAGCCACAAAACAATTCCAAAGGAGGGGGGGAAATCAAGTTTGCCACAGCGGTTGGCCATGTGCAGATCAGAGTGGTACTTTCTCTTAGAGTCACTGGCCTGATGTTGCTGAAAGTGGCACTCTAGCTGATGTAACCCTTACGTAGGATGTGGCTGTCTCTCGCTGGTCTGATCCGACTCATGGCCACCACAACCCCTTTGCAGTAGACCCAGGCTCCCTCCTCTGGCCTTGTAGTACATCAGTGTACTGTAGCACAAGGAGTTGCCTTCAGACTCCTGGGGACAGAGCAGTGCCATCTGCTTCTTCCTCTTGGCCAGGAAGTTCCAATCCATTCCAGATGTGAAGACATGACTGCAGCTCTTCTAGCTATAGTGGCTGGATGCTCACGTACTGTAGAGCCATTTTCTAATCAAATGCAGCTGTCTAACAATATTCTTTGCCACTCCTATGGGCATACGTGTGCACACGTACACGCATGGGTTTCCCCCGACCCCAGGGGTATGCAGAATTATAACCCAGAGGATGCCTCTAAAACCATGGTGGTCCACTCCTGTAATATCAGCATTTGGGAGGCAGAGGCAAGAAGATCAGGAGTTCAAAGTCATCTCCCTCCAGCTACAGAGTTGTAAGCTAGCCCAAGCTACATGAAATCCTGTCTTTAAGAAAAATAAAAATAAAAAAATCACCTCCACCATGGCAGCAAGTAGCAGCCTAGTTTTCACTTGGTTATTTGCTGACTTAAGAATGAACAAGTTTAAATTATTCTTTCCCCCAGGCCTCATGTTGCTCTCTAATACAGAGGCTACTATTTATCGTGGAGAAAGAAAGAACACACTGTGCAACAATTTTAACAGCACTCTAACTTGCATCCTATGTGTACATAACATTCTGTGGAAATGAAAGGCCACAACATATATGTTCCGTTTCCTTCTTTAGCACACATCAGTGAACAAAAGAAGGAATAAGTAAGAGAAAACGTTATCCTGCCATTCATAAATGTGTGAGTGTGTGTGTGTGTGTGTGTGTGTGTGTGTGTGATTAAGTCAAGTTCCTCTGTGCAAGTTTTACCCTAAGTCATCTGCAAAGCAAATCACTCTTCCCATCCTCCTGTGTTGAAAGTAAATAAACTATTGTTCTATGGTGATTGGCCCAGTAAGTGCCTTTCACCGTCCATGAGTAGGTCACACTTTATAGTTCAAAACCCAGGCTTTGACTTCTCGCTGCTTTGTTTCTCATGTTCCCATTAAAGTCAGGGAGGCCTTAGTGGAGTCAGGCACACTTCCATTTCTTCCATTCCTTCTGTTTGTTTGTTTATTTATTGTATGCACATGCAGGTCCTGATCTAAACCTTCACACAGTTTCTCAGAGAATACTCCTGTCTCAGCCCCTGGCTGCCTGCCTGTGGTCTGGACTTTTTCTGTCTGCCACAGCCAGATCTGAAGCGTCTCCTCCTTTTTACTCCCCTCAGAATCCACACAGGGCCAGCAATATGGCTCAGCAGCAAAGGCTTTTGCCACCAAGATGACTTGAGTTCACACCCCAGAACCCACATGGCGAAGGCAGAATTGACTCCTACAAGTTGTCTACTTGCATGCATGACACACACCAAATAAACAAACAACCAAATAAGTAAACAAATAAAATTTTTAGAGTGACCTCAATACAGCTGTGTAGGAAGCCCCATTCCAGAAAGTTCTTCACCGTCTGCACCCTCCCTGCGGGCGGAACTTCTTTTCTGTCAACTTCTTGGTAATGTTTTGTTCAGCATATGAGGATCTCCGAATTCCAGATTTTCTTTCTTTTTGTCCTGGAACTAGCTCTTGTAGACCAGGCTGGCCTTGAACTCACAGAAATCTGCCTGCCTCTGCCTCCCGAGTGCTGGGATTAAAGGCGTGCGCCACCACCGCCCAGCCCAGACTTTCAATATTCTCTCCACCACTGTCCCTGACTTCCTCAGTAGCTCTCAGCTGCACGTCTTCCTGTGACCAGAGATGATGATAGAGACATGCACACTTAATGTAGAGCTCACCTTTAACTCTCTCCCTTGGAGCTCCGGACAGCTCCAGAGAGACTGTAGCCACGGTTACTCATGTGTAGAAAGGATGTAAACCCTAACATTCTGAAAGGGAAGTAGTGTCATTGGGTTTTTGTTTGCTTATTTGTTTGTTTGTTTTTACTCTTGGGGGGCCCACCACCCAGCTTCCGAATAAATACGCAGACACTTATTCTTACTTATGAATGCCTGGCCTTTGCTTGGCTTATTTCTAGCCAGCTTTTCTTAGCCCATCTATCTTTTGCCTCTGGGCTTTTCCTTTCTCTATTCTATATGCCTTTTTTCCCCCTTCTTACTCTTGGTTGGTTATGGTCCACGGTGTCATCCTCTCCTTCTCTTGCTCCTCCCTCTTCTCTCTTCCCTATTTATTCTCTCTGCCTAGAAGCCCTGCCTGTTTCTCTCTCCTGCCTGTCTATTGGCCATTTAAGCTCTTTATTAGACCAATCAGGTGTTTTAGACAGGCAAAGTAACACAGCTTCACGGAGTTAAAAAAAAATACAACACATCCTTGTATCATTAAACAAATATTTCAAAGCATGAATGAATGTAACACACCTTAAGATAATTATTAAATTCTTAAGATAAGTCTTAAGAAAATATTCCGCAACAAGAAGAGTAATGGAAGCCAGGCAGGCAGCAACCGAATCCTCTGCCACAGAGCAGTGTGCATCCAGAGGGGGCACAGCTCGTACAGTGTGCACACCACCTTTGTACAGTAATCTGTGCTAGTTAGCACATGCAGCTGAGTTTAAAATAGGAAAACATTTTCTTTTGTATTCTGCATTACATGTGCTGTTATAATACATATACTATACTTTGTATATGTATATGAACCTATGCCATATTCTAATCTGAATAAATATATACACACATAGGATTTAAAATTTTTCTAGTTATCAAGAAACTAAAAGACTATAAAGACTTAAAGGTGGAAGGCGCTGAGTGATGAGATCTCATGTAGAAAAACCCAAAGGCTTTATAAGCAAACACTTTTCAAGGAAGAACAGTGTTTCTGTAATTCCAGTGCCTGGGAGACAGGCAAGAGGATCACGAGCATGAGGCCAGCCTGGGCTACATAACAAGACCTTCTCAGAAAAAGAAAGGAAGGAAGGAAGGAAGGAAGGAAGGAAGGAAGGAAGGAAGGAAGGAAGGAAGGAAGGAAGGAAAAGAAAGTCAGAGAGGAGAGAGAGGAGAAAATAAAAGGAAGAAGAAAAAGAGGGAGAGGGAAAGAGGGCAGGAGAGAGGGCTCAGTAGTTAAGAGCACTGTTACTCTCACAAAGGACCTAAAATTGAGTCCCAATACCTACATGGTAGCTCACAGTTCCAGGGGGGTTCAATACCCTCTTCTAGCTTCTGTGGGCACTGTATGTACACAGTGCCTAGACATATGGTGCATGCAGGCAAAATATACGTGCATATGAAGTAAAAACATTAAACTTTTTTAAAGAGGAGACATAGAAGAAGAAAAGAGGAGAGGAGGAAAAGGAGATGCCAAAGGAAGAATTGGAAAGGTACTTGATACTTGAGTCCAAGGTGTAGCCTAGAGCCACAGTTTTCAGACCGGTGGTTGTGATAAAAGCATAGATTCAGATGAGTGAACGAAGCAGAGTGCTCAGAAATAGATCACACACACACACACACACACACACCTGTCAACTAATTTTAAATAAAGGGTAGCCATCACCTCGACGGGAGAGGAAACTGTCCAGCAGCCATGTATCATCATGTGTCACAAGAACCTGAATCAAAACAGGTCAGAGATGAATAGAAAAGTCAAAGGTAAGATTTCTAGGAGGCAGGGACAGGTACACATAGGTGAGGAAGGCCAGGGCCGGGAAACCTTGCCCCTTTGTGTTCAGAGAGTGTCCTAAGCTTTCAGAAGGGGCACTGTGTGTAACTCAGAGGACCCAGTTCTCTGGGGGAGTGGCCAGGCCTCTGATCCAAATACATGAAAGCAAACAGCACCTGGTCAAGAGGAAGGAGGCTCCTGACCTATGGCCAAATCGCTGCATGTAACTTGCATTGCAGGCAGCAAACCGGAGCACTGGATATAACAACGCACAAAGAAGCCCCATGGAAAGGGGAGCCCAGGAAAGGAGGGGAAACCCAACACACCATTTCTTTCCTTGCTGCTGTGACAAAGGCCTGGCCAGGCAGCTTGAGGGTGGAAGGCTTTCTCTTGGCTCACAGTCAGAGGGTGCCGCCCATTGTGATGGAAAGTCACAGTGGCAAAGGGGAGGTCACTTTCATTTGCCTTCCGTGAATGCGGTGTTCGGCTGACTTTCTCCTTTGAATTCAGTTTGGTGACTCAGCCCTCGGGATTGTGCTGCCCACATTTGGGGTGGATATCCCATCTTTGTTTATCCAATCTAGAAACATCCTCACAGACATGCCCAAAGGTTTGCTCCTGGGCGATTCTAGATTCTCTTCAGCTGACAATATTAACTACCATAAATGGAAACAAGGAAACAGTGTCAGCCCACCAAGAAAGAAATGTCCTTCTTCAGTGACCCCAGTGGGCAGGGCCTCCCATATTTAATCAAGAAAATGCCCTATAGACTCGCCTACAGGCCATCTGATGGAGGCATTTTCTCCACTAAAGTTTCTCTTCCCAGATTACTCTAACCAGTAGATGTGAGACCCCTGCTACCTGGAAGATGCTAGAGCCCTGGTAATGCTGTGCCAGGAAAACAGGCTTCTACTCCCAGAACTTTCTCTCCCCTATGGGGGAGACTCAAAAGGAAAAAAAAAATTGAAGCTTCTAGAAGGATGTTAAAGTAAATCTTCACAGCCTGAGAGGGAGAAGGCAAAGACACAGAAACACAAATCATAGGAGCAGTGTCAGCCTGGGAGAGACAGCTTAGAAGAGGAAAGGCTAATGGTGTCTGGCTTCAGTTCATCATGGACCAGACAGCATGGTGGGGCATAGCATAACAGCCTCTGGGGGGGGGGGGGGGGGGGGGGG
>NW_026068098.1:632263-677766 GCF_014885135.2 Alexandromys fortis | reverse complement strand
TTATAGGTAATCCTCCACGTATATGGTTTTGTTGTTCTTTTTTCAAAGATTTATTTATTCATTTATTATTTATTTATTTTATTATGTATACAACATTCTGCCTCCATGTATGCCCATATGCCAGAAGAGGGTGCCAGATCTCATTACAGATGGTTGTGAGCCACCATGTGGTTGCCGGGAATTGAACTCAGGACTTCTGGAAGAGCAGCCAGTGCTCTTAACCACTGAGCCATCTCTCCAGCTCCATTGTTGTTGTTGTTGTTGAAGATGGGGTAGCTCCTGTTGCTCAGGAGGTCTCTCAGACTTCCAGGCTTAAATAGTTCTCTTTCCTCAAATTCCCCAGTGGCTGAGACTACAGGGGGAGACTGCACACCATGGTGCCCAGGGGCAGGGGCCATAGCTCAGTTGGTAAACTGTTTGCTACACATGCCTGAGGACCTGAGTTCAATTGCCAGCATTCACGTAGAAAGCCGGACATAGAGGCAGGTGACTATAATCCTTGCTAATGAAACAGACGGGGTTCCTGGAGCTTACTGGAGAGCTGGTCTGGCCCAAGGGAGCTCCAAGTCTAATGAAAGATCATTTATCAGAAACTAAGGAGGAAGACTTCCACTGCTGACCTCTGACCTCCACACACACAAACATACGTACACACATGCCACAAACTTCAACAGTGGCCTGAACCACATGTTTATCACTCGTGGTTTCTGTGGGCCATGCTCCAAGGATAGCTCAACGGTGACCTGTCTCAGGGTCTCTCACAAAGTGGCCCCAGGAAGTCAGCAGGCACTAGCTCTCATCTGGAGGAGACTCACCTGAGAGGGAACCCATCCCCAAGCTCCTGTGGTTGGTGGCACAGGTCAGTTCGCTGCAGGATGCCGTATGGGAGCCTTGGTTCCTGCCACGTGGGCCCCTCCAACATGGTGGCCTACCCCTTGTAGTGAAGAGGCGAGCAGGCCTGCTTTTCATCTTGCCCGGCTCCCACATGGTTAGCTTTACACCCGAAATAACAACACACAAATTGTATTCATTTAAACACTGCCTGGCTCATTAGTTTCAGCCTCTTATTGGCTAATTCTCACATCTTGATTAACCTATTTCTAACAATCTGTGTAGCATCACGAGGTGGTGGCTTACAGGGAAGATTCAGCATGTCTGACCTGGCGGCTGGCTCCATAACGTCTCACCTCACTTCCCTTCTTCCCAGCATCTTAATCTGTTTACTCCGCCTACCTAATTTTCTGTCCTATCAAAGGGCCAAGGCAGTTTCTTTATTAACCAATGAAAATAACACATAGGCCCTCCTCCATCAACCTCTAACCTTCACTCAGCACCAGCAAGAGAGAAGAAGGGCTGGAAAGACCACATCTTATAGACTCTTCCTCTTATAGGCTCTTCCTCATGTGGGCAATGCCCTGTCCTCTTTGTTCTCTTAGTTAGAAGCAAGATGTAGATAGATACAGCTCGGTTAGTCAGTAAGAGCAGAAAAATCCAATCACAGCTTGGGCAAGCACAGACTCACCTTACTAAAGATGTGTGAATGGCAGTAAACACGTGAGATGGTGTCACTAGGGTTCAGTCCCCTATGCAAGGTAGGTGAGATGAAACATACCTGTGATCCTAGCACCTGGGAGGCAGAAGCAGGAAGCTCAGAGGTTCACGGTCATCCTTGCTACCTAACAAGTTTGAGGCCAGTCTGGGCTACATGAGACCCTGTCTCTAAATAAATAAATGTATAAATATATGCAATTAAGGAAATATGTTGAAACTACAATACGGATTTAAAAAAAAAAAAACAACCAAAGTTAAAGATCTGAGTGGTCAAGATGACTTCCTACCAAGCCTGATGATCTTCCATCCCCAGAACCCACATGCTGGAAGGGAAAACAAGCTCCCACAAGTTGTCACTATGGGCACCTTCCTCTCTGCACCACGGCAAAGCCCATACCCACACCAGGACCACCACCCTTAAACACTCCAGGTTGTAAAGATGGCAGGCGTTCCCGCGCTGTGGAGGGCTTTCTTTTCAGTTCAGGTAGTAGTACACTTGTTTTGAATCACTTTGTGTGGAACAAAGGAAAACCAATGGGGAAATAGTCTCCCCCCCCCCTCCGCCCCGTTCAATTTTATAACCTTTCACCAATTTATGGCCAGAGCTTCCACAAATGATGGGATTAGAAAGGGTTAAATATTAACAAAAATCTATTCTGAAGGTGTTGACAAGCAGGTCAGTTGTTGGGCAAAGAGTAGAAGGCAGTGGGAAGACAGGCTCTGGTGAGGATATGGTATTCTGCCTGTTGTTTTAGAGCCACAACACTTCAAAGTGACATTTTGATGCATTCAGAATCAAAAAGGTATTTGGTGACCAATACATCGTCATTCACAAAGTTGTCTCTAAGGCCCTCCATCTAGGAAGATGCGGGTATTTAGTCTTGCCTTTCATCCTAGAAGCCCAGAGGCAGAAACACGTGGATCTCTAAGTTCAAGGCCAACTTGGTCTACAAGTTTAGACTTGTTTTTGAAAGAAAGAGGCAAACCGTATTCTGGACTTTGACTAATGGGCTTCTCAGAATCCGATCTGAAGCGTAACAAGCTGTGCCTGCTGGCCCTGTGGGGTGAGGGAGGGGCACATTCAGGTCTTTTCTGCCAATTTCTAATGACGCCAGCATAAGTTCAAAAAATGGGTATCTTATTATCAACCACTATGTTTCTTTCCTGTCTCATAGCAAATATCAAGATAAGCGTTCAGAATAAATGACCGTCTCCATAATCTTAGTGGTGTCTTCGCTTTGGGAAGTTAGAAGGCACTTCAGCCCAGAGAATCCAGATGAACCCATTTTCTCCACCTCTTATGTTACCACATTTCCCTGGAGTGGGCTTTCAGTTGACTCTCACTGTGGGTATTGGTTGCCAGTCTCTCCCGAGACACTGCAAAATAAATTCTCTTTGGAGGACATGTAAATTAAGGGTAGAGAGGAAATAACTTGGATAGCATTTGACTTTTGAAAAGTACCAAAGTGAACAAAACCTTGCCCTCAAGTTTATCAGTCCGAAGGCATCACAGTTAGAGTTAAGTGTATTTTCTTCATTCTTTTGGCAACCAATTATTTACATGTAATGGGACGTAAAGTCTCTGTGTGGGGGGAGGAACGAAGCAGGGCAGCTCCTCCCACCGCCTCCAATTGGAGGGGATCTATGGGCAAAAAGCATTTGCTGTCATTGTTTCTTATCAGTCAAGGGAAAGCAATGCTCATCATTTCTAAAGAGGAAGAGGATCCAAGGGAAGCTTGAGCAAATGGAACGAAATAGCCTCTCAACCCACCCATGGCCCCACAATCCAACCTTAGACGCTGAGTCTCCATTGGTTGAATAACAAGGACCAGCTCGCTCATATGTGTTAGACACGGGCCTTGCAGACATGAGCCACCCTTCCTCTGTAATGAGCTTCCAGGCCCTAGAGGACACACAGAAGTAATAAGTCCCTACTCTAGGCCCTACAGGAGAGACGTGTGTTGACCTGCACACATACATACAATTAAAATATAATTGTTTAGATACAATAAAGAGAAAAACTTTTAGGTTTTTATATATCTGGAATTTAAGAAACTATATATGCAAATGTAATAATTTCATATAGAATTCTTTCTTTTTGTTTTTTTGTTTTTTTTATAAAGAGGGTCTTTCAGCCGGGTGGTGATGGCACATGCCTATCACTTGGGAGGCAGAGGCAGGTGGATCTCTGTGAGTTCGAGGCCTTGTCTACAAGAGCTAGTTCCAGGACAGGATTCAAAACTACAGAGAAACCCTGTCTCAGAAAAGAGAGAGAGAGAGAGAGAGAGAGAGAGAGAGAGAGAGAGAGAGAGTCTTTCTATGTATCCCTGGCTGTCCTAGAACTCTCTAATGTAGACCACGCTGGCTACAGAATCACAGAGCTCTGCCTTCCTCTGTAGGGTTATTTCTTAGTTTTATTTTTTATTATGATTAATTAGGTGTTTGTGGGTGGGTCTGTGCATGTGGGTGCTGCAGAGGCCAGAGGTGTCAGATCCCCCTGGAGCTGGAGTTACAGGTGCTTGTGTGCCACCAATGTGGGTGCTAGGAATCAAACTCGGATCCTCCAGAAGAGCAGTAAAATGCCCTTAACGGCTGGACCATGCCCTCCTCATATAGCATTCTTAAATATTGCACTGGAAATTAAATCATTTGGTTATGGGTAAATTAAAAAATGATCAGAAAGAAGCAACTGACCAAAGTATGAAGAAGAGAAATGTGTTAGTTCCTGTCATATCTCTGTGAAGAGACACCATGGCCAAAGTAACTCTTTTAGAAGAAAGCATTTAACTGGGGCCTTCCTTCCAGTTTTAGAAAATAGTCCACAGTCATCAGGGCAGGAAGTAGACAGGCATGGTGCTGGAGCAATAGCTGACAGATAGCTTTAACATCCTGATCTGCAGACGGGGGGGGAGAGAGAGAGAGAGAGAGAGAGAGAGAGAGAGAGAGAGAGAGAGAGAGAGAGAGAGAGAGAGAGGAGAGAGAGGCGAGAGAGACTAGGACTGCTGTGGGCTTTTGACACCTCCAAGCCCACCCCCCAGTGACATAGCTCCTCCAATAAGTCACACCTACGCCAACAGGCCATTCCTTTAATTTCCAAACAGTTCCACTAACCAAGGACAAACCATTCAAACATGAGCCTGTGGGGGACATTCTCATTCAGACCACCACAGGAGGGCAGGAGGGAAAGTGGGGGTCAGAAGGGGCTCCCTGGTAAAGGCAGTTCTTAAAGGAATAAGCGGGGCCATCCCAGTTATGGGGAAGGAGACTAACTCTATATTGTCATTCCTGCCCTGCCTAGGCACATGGCCTATTCCAGGAACAAGCAGGACTGTCCAGCCTTGACAATGAATCGGATGCTATCATCTACCAGCAATTGAGTTACAAAACAAAAACCAAAAAGCCAAGCTTGGTGGCACACATCTTTAACCCCAGCATTAGGGAGACAGAGGCAGGCAGATCTCTATGGTTTCAAGGCCAGCCTGGTCTACACATCAAGTCCGGGCCAGCCAGGGCTACGCATTGAGCCTGTCTCAAAACAAGAACCACACATCTCATACTGTTTTAAGTAAGATTGGGATTTTGTGTTGGGCAGCATTCACAGCTTCAGAAGCTGGGGCAGCCCAGGCTAGCCCCAGGCTGGCACACTGTGTGTGAGGCAGCTGTTTAAGAAGGCAGGAGGGAGAGAGAAGCGAGTGCCGTCTGGACACCAGAGAGGGTGCATGCCTGGCAGCCAGAGCTGCTCAGAGACAACTGGGGATGATTAGTGACTTCGGTCCATGCACTAAATTATTGAGGAGCTCCTTTTCCTGTATTTATGGTCGATTTATTTCTTGCAGTAGCTATTTCAGGATTTTTTTGTTTTTTAAGGCAGAGCAACCTCTCAGAACCTTGGTGCATCAGGGGGTGCTTTTTCGGTAGTCGTTTTATGATTCTGCATCCAAGGTGAAGCTTTTCCTTCCTAGAGTTATTCAGAATACTCTATCTTGCGGTCCCCAGGCACAATTATGTAAGGTCGATCTTAATAATTCAGCACTCTTTGCCAACCAGGACACCACATCTGTAGTGGCTCCATCTTTTGCAGGCATCCCTTTAGTAAAGCCCAACTCAGAGCAGACAGTGCTAACCCACTGGAGCCCTGGAGCCTCAGATTGGCTGTGGAGGCCAAAGGCATACAGGTAGAAAGGGAAATCCAATGCCTAGCAAAGTTTGTCTAACCAACTGGCCTGACAGCCAGCAATGGATGGTGTCAGGAGCATACATCCCTCTTCCTGGAGCAGGGCAGTACTGAGCCCTTCCCTCCCTCTTTCTTGCCCTGGCTTTCTCTGGCTGTCCAGAGCAGCTAAAATTAAGCCTGGCAACAAGTCTGCTGAAACTTTAAGAAAACATTGCCATAGAAGGGCAACTGAGGACCACCAACTTTAAATCATTTCTGTCCATGAATTGGCCTTCCTTGGACCCTGTCGAGATTCATGCGGGTGCCTAGGAGCTTTGAAAGCCCTTGACTTCTTGGAAAGGACTGTGTGATGGAACAGTATTTCATCTGTCTTTTCCCGCTGGTCTATAGTTGTCTGTCTGAGAAAGATGTTTTCTTGCCAAGTAAAAACCCAAGGCCGTAAATTTGACTTCACTGACTTATTACACAGAAATTCTTACATTTCAGGCCACTCCTGTGCATCCACTGTCAGGACAGTAACAGGAGCATAATACTGCAGTTTCCAGTCTCTGTTAGTTGAGGACCACTTTGTAGGGAACACAGCCCCTGCCTCTTTCCTGTCTGTGTCTGTCTTCCAAGAAGCAGCTCATCAGACTGACAAGTGACATTGATGGGGCTTCTAACCAGAAGAACCAGTAAGGGGGTTGGGGGCTGGAGAGATGGCTCAACAGTTAAGAGGGCTTACTGTTCTTTCAGAGGACCCTGGTTCAGTTCCCAGCACACACATGGTCACTGACACCTTCTTTAAGTCTACTCCGGGAAATCCAGAGCCCTCTTCTGGTCCCTGCAGGCACCAGGTACATTCACAGTACACATACAGATTTTAAGGCAAAGCACTTGAAATAAAAATAATCTTAAAAAAAAAAAAAAAGAACCAGTAAGGGATTTTTAAAAACTATACCAACACTACCACAAGAACAAGAAAGTGAAATCTGAAGTCTGAGTATGTTCGACACTTATATACTTATCACCAGACTTGTTCTTTTGCGCTAATGGTAGACTTAGGTACTGTTGCTGCAAGATGCACTCTGGAGTTGCCCTGTGTCTTTCATGGAGGCTGGAACCTCATATACTGCTGGCAAGTGCTACAGCCATGGTGTAGACCAATTTGGCAGTTCCTCAAAATGTTAAACACAAAATTGCCATTAGAATATGACCTAGCAACTCCATGTTTGGGTAGTTAACCCCCCAAAATGAAATGCATGTCCACACAGACATATGGACATGAACGTTCCTAACAGCTAAGCAGTGGGAACCACCTAAGTTAAATGCTCACCAGCTGAGCAATGGACTAAATGTGAGCTAGATCCACACAGTTTCAGAAAACAGTGACAAAAGACTCCATAATGTATGACCCCGTGTGTATGAAACACCTAGTGGAGAGACCAATAGAGACAAAAGGAGATTAGCCCCAGGGTGGAGGGGAGCCGTGAGCAGGTGGTAAGAAAGTGCTTCTCTTTGGGATGGTGGAAAGGTTGCAGACTTGGTTACATGACTCAGAATACACTGCAAACCACTGCACTAAGTGGACCAACTGTTTTTTCCAATAAATACAGTTTTAATCCCAATTGTCTTTTCTTTTGGAAAATTGGCTTGGCTCGTGGAGAAGGAAGGCAGTATGACCTCTTAAGCCGGATGTGGATGCTGACACAGGCAAGATTCAGAACAGGTCCATCACTATCAAGGTCCCTCAATTTGATCTTTTATAAAAGCCATAGTCACCTCGGTGCACCCTGCCCTCTAACCCCTAGCATCCACTAATTTGTACTATCTCAGAGCATACATGAATACAATATATTATCCTTAGAAATGGCTTTTATTTGACTCAGTGTAATTCCCAGGAGACTTGTCCAAGGTTTACTTGAGACAAGGTTCACTGTGTAGTTCTGGCAGGCATGTAACTCACTATGTAGTCTAGGCTGGCCTAAAATTCAGAGATCTACTTATTCCTGCCTCCTGAATGCTGAGATCAAAGGTGTGCACCTCTATACCCAGTTTGTCCAACATATAATTGATTGACCTTTTGTTTTGTTTATTTCGAGACAGGGTGTCTTTGTGTAACAGATGTAGATCAGGCCGGCCTACAGTCACGGAGATCCACTTGCCTCTGCCTCCCAAGTGCTGGGATTAAAGATGTGTGCCACCACCACCATGCTGGTTGACCTTTTGAAGGGCATCACAGTGTTCCATGGTATAGATGGTTTGCTGTGTTTTCACCAGTCATCCGTGAAGTGGCACCTGTAACGGCCAGTTGAGGCTTTTACAAGGGCAGCTGCTGTGAATACCCAGGTACAGCTCTTCTGTTGTACACAGACACCTTTTGTAGCCCTGGGATAAAGTAAGGACTCAAGCTGTGCATGGCTCCTTAGGAAACTGTCAAGGTGTTTTCAGAAGACTCTTTTTATTCTGGATTCCATTTCAGATTTGTTTTTAATTATGTGCATGTGCGTATAGGTCTGTGCACATGAACGTATAGGTCTGTGCACATGAGCGTATAGGTCTGTGCACATGAGCGTATAGGTTTGTGCACATGAGCGTATAGGTCTGTGCACATGAGTGTTTAGGTCTGTGCACATGAGTGTTTAGGTCTGTACACATGAGCGTTTAGGTCTGTGCACATATAGGTGTGTGCACATGAGTGCAGGTGTCCTCAGAGGCCGGGGAGCCAGATCCCCTGGAGCTGGAGTTATAGGCAGTTGAACTTAGGCCTTCTGGAAAAGAGCAGCTCTCAACTGCTAAGCCATCTCTCCAGCCCCTCCCTGTCTGTATGGAGAAGGGGTTCTGTTGGGTTTCTTCCTCACCAACATTTGACACTGGTACAGTTTTGACCTTAACCATCCTAATGAGTTTGTATTGACATCTCCGTCTGACTTACATCATCCTGAAGGCGGATGCTGAGCCTTCCTCTTGTGCTTGGTGCCAAATCAGCACTGTGTTCCACCTGCTCTCTGGTGAATTGTCTCTTCACTCATTTTGTCTGTGTCCTGACTAGATTCTCTCTGAGTTTTCAGCATTCTTTTTATATTCAAGACACCAGTCACTTGTTGACTATGTGGTTCGTAAATATTTTCTCCCATTTTGTAGATTTATTAATTTTCCCCTTTTATGAAGAATGTTTTTAATGTGAGTCTCTACCTAATCCTAGGGACCAAAGATTGTCTCAATTTTTTTTTTCTCTAAAAGGTTCACATTTTATTTTATCCCTGACTCAAATTGAGTCAATTTTTGGAGAATTTGTGAGATTTACATTGGAATAGTTTGGGTTGTTTTCTTTTGCTTGTTCTGGCGTTTGATGACCAGAGCTCCACTGGTTAGGAGTGCGGGCCACCCTTTTGCATTTCCCAAAGCTTGGCTTGACACTGGCTTGGGGGCTTGTCTGGCTGCTGTGGCTTACTGTTTCTCTGCTGACACCACACAGTCCTGATTACTACAGCTATACCCGGAGCTTTTCTAAAAGATGTGTTGTGTTTTGATTTGTTTTGTTTCGTTCTGTTTTGTTTTGCTTGGTTGGTTTTTTGAGACAGGGTCTTTTTTTGGTTTTTCGACACAGGGTTTCTCTGTGTAGACCAGGCTGGACTTGAACTCACAGAGATCCTGTCTTTTTCTGCCTCCCAAGTGTTGGGATTAAAGACACATGCCACCACACGGGGCCGGTTTTTACTTTTTTAAAAATTTATGTGCATTATGTGTCTCTTTATGGTTTTGAGCAACATCAGTGCTTTGCCCTGGAGGCCACTGGAGCTGGAGTTGTAGACAGATTAAGCCACCTGATAAGGGTGCTTAACTGTAAGTCTCTCTGCTGGAGAACGGTGGACCCTCAACCACCTGAACAATCTCTCCAGCCCCGGCTGCAAGCTTTCCTTTTGGGAATCATGACTCTTCCCACTTCATTCTAGGTTTTCAGGTATTCCAAAGCTTGTACCTTTACACAAGATAATCAGCTTATCTGTGTCTACGAAACAGAGTGCCTGGGATTTTGACAGGACTTGAAAGAAATCCAAAGATGACCTTGGAAGATAACTGACTTTTTCTGTGGGGTCTTCCAGCCCTAGAATGTGGGGTGCCTGCGTTGATTACCTCTGTGTAGGTTTTTTTTTTAACTCTTGGGGACCTGTCATCCAGCTTCCAAATAAATACATGGAAGTGTACTCTTTTTTTTTTTTTTAAAGATTTTATTTATTTATTATGTATACAACATTCTGCCTCCATGTATGCCCGCATGCCAGAAGAGGGCGCCAGATCTCATTTCAAATGGATGTGAGCCACCATGTGGCCGCTGGGAACCGAACTCAGGACCTCTGGAAGAGCAGAGTCCTAACCACTGAACTATCTCTCCAGCCCGGAAGTGTACTCTTATTTATGAGTGCCCAGCCTTAGCTGGACTTGTTTCTAGCCAACTTTTCTAACTTTAATTATTATTATTCCATTTCTCTTCAACTACACTTTGCCTCTGGGCTTTTTACCTTTCTTTATATGTCTTTCTTTCCTTCTTACTCCGAGGCTGACTGTGTGACTGGGTGCTGGCCGCTGGCATCCTTCTCTCCTCCTTTTCTGGTTCCTCCTTCTTCTCTCTTCTTCAGAGCCTACATTTCTCCTATTCATTCTCTCTGCTTGGCAGCCCTACCTATCCCTCTCAGCCTCGCTATTGGTCATTCAGCTCTTTATTAGACCAATCAGGTGTTTTAGACAGGCACAGTAACAGCTTCACAGTTAAACAAATGCAACATAAAAGAATGCAACAAATGTTCCACAGCATAAACGAATGTAGCACATTTTAAATATTCCACAACACCTCTGTTCACCGACAACCCCTCATTGATAACAACCTCATCCACACTGTGCAGTTTTTTTAGAATATAAAGTCTGTATATGGTTTCTGCTTATTTTACATACTTTCTTTGCAGAGATTGTAAACAGTATTTGATGTCAGCTTCTGCACATTTATTTTTATTATACCAGATGCACTGTGTTGATCCTATGACCTCACTGATCTTCCCGTTTGGTTTGTTTGCAGTCTTTGGGATTTTGTACGTAGATAGCCTGCCATTTGAACCGTTTCATTTCTTCCCAAGAAGCATGCCTTCTTTGCCATTTTTAATTTATTCTTTGAGAACTTCATACATGCATGCATGCAATATATTTTTTAAATATACATATTTTTAAATTTTGCCTGCATGTATGTGTGTGCACCACCTACAAGCAGTGCCTACAGAAGCCAGAAAGAGTGCCATATCTCCAGGAACTGGAGTTAAAAGACTGTGGGTGCTGTCCTGTGGGTGCTGGAAACAGCTCTGCAAGGGCAGCAAGAGCCCCTAGCCTAGCCACTGAACCACCTTTCCAGCCCCAAAACAATGTATTTTGATCATATTCCATCCCCTTCCCCTCCAGCCCTTCCCTCATCCCCCACCCCAGGCCGTCTTTTCCAATCTTCCTTTCATCCATTGTACTTGGTTGAGCGAGAGCTGTGAAACCGCTTGCTCCTGAACTTAGAAGTTAGTCTTCAGGTTTTCACTAAAAGCATGACAAAATGCATAATTTTTATCACAAAACATCTTATCAAACTTTTTTTTTGAGAGGGGGGACATTTAGATTTAGCTATTGACCCATTTAAAGTGACTAAAGAGGTCTCTACTTCCTGCTTCTGTGCAGTAAGAATGATAAGTTCCCGCCGAGGTCGGTGACCCCGCAGGTGCTGGCCGTCTGCAGCCTCGGTCCCCTGCCTGCGGGCGCTGTTCGCCCGGATAGCAGGCGGCTGCCAGCCTCGCCGCCTGCCAACCCGAGCTGGCGATAGGGAAGTCTCAGATACCCAAGTCCAGGGCGACGGGCGTGCCCGGGGCCTGATTTAAATTGTGTGAACTTCTGGCAGCAAGCTGCGGCGGTGAGGAAAGAGCGAGCTGCGAGCGGAGGAAGCCAGTTCAGAGATCCGCCGCGCGGAGGCTGGGGGAGGGACTGGAGAGCGCGCGAAAGCGCCGGCGAAGCGCGGCCCCGCGGGCGGCCTCTCCTTTTATGGGAGCGGTGCGCCGCCCGCGCGGGGCCCCGAGAGGGAAGCGCGTCCCCGCCGAGGGTGCGGCGGGTGCCCATGGGCCCACACCTGCGCGAGGGCGCGCGTGCCCGTTGGCGCGCGCGGCGGACGAAGCGCTGGGACCGCCGCTCCCCCTTCCCACGCTTGCTCGCGGGCCGTACCAAAGGCGCGGGGGGAGCGGAGCGTGCCATCGCGGCCCACCTGCGGCTGCCCGGCCTGGGCGGGGACGCGCTCCGCCCTGGCCTGCCGCGCGCTCCCGCCGCCGCGCGCGTCCGCCGCCGCTGCAGGCCCCTCCTCCCGGGGCGAGAGAAGCCGGATCGCCGCGGCCCCTGCTGATCCGTGTCCTCCTCCTCCCCCTCAGGCGGCGCTGGCGGCGGCCCCGGGACCCGCGGAAGCCGGCATGCTGGAGAAGCTGGAGTTCCAGGAGGAAGGTGAGTGCGCGACCCGCACCCTGCGCTGCCGGTGGCCGGCACCGGGACTGCAGCCCGGTCCGGGGGAAGCACCGGGCTCCCGGGATGCAGCCCGATTCCTGGGGACGCAGCCCGGCTCTGGGGAAAGCACCCAGTCCCAGGGAAGCAGCCCGGTTCCCAGGGACACTGTCTGACTGCGGGGTTGCAGCCCTATTCTCCTGATTGCAGCCTGGTTCCGGGGATGGAGCCGGGTTCTCGGGGACACAGCCTCGCTCCGAGGATGCAGTCCTGCTCCGGGGAATGCAGCTCCGATCCAGGGGACGCAGCGCCGCTCCCGCGAACGCAGCCGGGTTCCGGGGGACGCAGCCCCGCTCCCGGGAGCGGCCGCCCGCGCGCTCCGAGGGATGGCCCTTTTGTCCTCGGCACCCGAACTCGAGCGAGAGCCAGGTGTCATGCAGCCCTAATTGTGCATGTCACCGCGCGCTCCGAGGACACCCAGGAATCACACGGACAGCCCATGCCTTCAAATAACAAACCGGTTCCCTTCTCTGTATTTGTGGAAATACCTCCAGTAGGGTGTGTCTCCCCCCAGCCCCCAATGGGTAAAGTTAAATCGGCAGAACCGAAGTGGCTGATTGAACTGGTTTGAGTCCGGGCGACCCCCTCACACTTGGTCATCCTGTCTCCTCTCCTGTCGCCTGGTTTTTCCTCTTCCTGCCCTATTTTCCAATTGTATCTTCTTACAGGTAAATAGCCTGGATCTTATTTTGAGGCTGCTAACATTTAAACGGGGAAGTCGAAAATGAACTTTATATAAGATGCATGACCATTTGGAGACTATAAAAGGCCTTATGCAGTTTCGCGTAGTTCCATGATTTATTTAGCGGCTGCTCTTTTTTTTCCCCCAAGAGTACTGACAGAATGAAGGGCCTGGAACAAAGAATGTGCCGTGTGGATGCCGTCCCTTGTGCCAACTTTACTTTAATACCCCTGTTCATTTATGTTCAGACAATTACTTAAATAAGCATGCACAGCCAGCTGGGGAGTGCTACCCTGTTAGAGTTAGGCCGGTTCTGTTGTAGCTTCGTGGAAGCACTTCACAGATGTGCTGGCCTAAAGATAACGTGTTTATAACGTTATAATGTCTTCGTTTTTAACAAATGGTGCAATTCAAACTCTTTCTGGGCTTCGTTTGTGTTTTGTCCTCCTCTCAAAAGGTAAGCCTGTGTCTTGGTTAGGGTGCACCTCCTCATCCCTTGATGTTAGTATATTGCACAGCAGATAGTGACCACCGGCTGCAGGGTTGATGGTGTGAGCTATCCAATGTTTTGCAGATTAAAGTGAGACCTCCCAGAGTGGCGCCTCATTCATATCTCGCCTCCATCTCTTACTGGGTCCCCAGACAAGTGGTGTGAGTTCTCTGTGCCTTAGTTTCCTCTTGTATAGAATGGAGCTGATGTCCTAATGCTTCCTCGAGGGTTAAATGAGACCATCTGCACTGTGGTATTCAGACACTGCAAACCCAAAGTCAGTGCTTTGTAAAAGTTACTTTTACTAAGTGCTATTAGCCATGTGGGAAATCAGACTTTTAAAGGCTTTTACTATTGAATCACATGGGGATTCTGCTTAGCACAGGCTTCATGGCTCTTCTTCTTCTTTTTTTCATGTAATTTCATTTTGTGTGCATTGATGTGAGGTTGTGGGATCCCCTGGAACTGGAGTTACAGACAGTTGTAAGCTGCCGTGTAGGTACTGGCAGTTGAACCTAGGTCCTCCGGAAGAGCAGCCAGTGCTCTTAACCACTGAGCATCTCTCCAGCCCCTTGCAGCTTTTCTTTTTCCTTGAGACTTACATCATTGCACACTTCCCAGAGTTAGCTCTGCACTCTTCCGCCTCTGGCTCGCCTCTGCCTGTGTCATGAATGTGCAGTATTAAAGCTAAGCATGTGAAAATAATAGAGGAATGAGTGCCCCCTTTCCACCCATCTATTTTTATCTGCCTTGCCATCGTTACTTTTAAGCACCCTGGATCCCACGAATAACCCTGTCAAATGTTTCTAGATTCTTAAGAAGGCAGAATGTTAAACAATTACTTGGAAGCTGTCTGGTGGAGCTAGAAGAGGGAATGGTGTTGGCGGAATCGTCCAGAACACTGCTTTGTTTCCCTGGAACTTTAAATGGTTGGTTTATCTGGAATTCAGGAGAGCTGCTTGTTTGAAGGGAGAAGGAAGTTGCAACAGTGAGACATCACACCTGCAAGACACCGGGAATATGTGTCCCGATGCTAGTTGTTCACAGAGCAGGTCCTGATTGACACTGTCCTGTGGTCATTTCTCAACTTCCTTGTTACCCAGTTGATATCTTCAGTTACACATTGGCTTTTGGAGGCATGGCGTAGAGGCGATAACATTTGTTATACATGGAAGTACATGATAACCGGTAGTGTGGTACCCAAACTGTTTCTCTACTTCCTAAGAAATCTCACCTCTGTTCCAGTTCTCAGAAGACATCCAAGGGCATTAAAGGAGCTCGGAGGGAAGGAGAGGTGGAAGTGGGGCCTACACGGCATGGTTGGAGCTGTTGATCACTGCAACTACGATGGGACCACTGCAGTGGTGGTTAGGGAGATGCTTCTGCTCAATGCTCTTGTGTCTGCATCAGTGTAGACTGGGCTTGCTCTCTGCTGTGTCATAAAGAGTGAGGCTCCAGGTCATGGGTCATCAGCTGCAGCAAAGGGCCTGGCCTTGTGGACTATATGGTCTCAGGTTTTGTCACAGCTGCCCAGCTTGCCCTTGATGCAAGAAAGCAGCCCAAGGCCAAACACAGTGGGTAGGGCTAGGTTCCAAGAAAACTGATTTATGAAATGGGCCAAATCTGGCTCCTAGACACAGCACGCCAAGCCCTGCTGCACATGCCCCTCTGCATGGCTGTCACCCTTCCTGCCTCCCACCAAGCTTACTATGACTTCCAGGTGTACCCCAAATCTGTTCTCTGAGGCTGTCCCTCTATGTTTTTTCCCCTATCTCCCCATTCTCCGCTTCTCCTGGTGTCTACCGCTAAGATCCCAGTGGCCACCTTAAATGTCTGTACTGACTTTATGATGTTGGGAGGATTCAGTGGTCTGATGAGTGCAAAGCCATGAGAACGGAGCCTCTCTGGAGCCATCGCTTGACGTGTTTGCTTTTTGAATTTTTTAAACTCTGGGACCAGTCACATCGTCTCAGCATTTGTCTTTATCTATCTTAGCTGCCTTGGGTTTGTTTCTTGGCTGGGTCTCGGCGCCCGAGCGCAGGCTTGGCTGCTTTAGAAACCATCTCCCTGTGGCTGCAGTGCTGGCCATTCAGCCTGCTGGAGCCTGGCACTCTTCTCCAGCTGGACACCTTTTTGGCTTTGGCTCCATCCTTGGCTTCCGTCCCGGCATCCCCTACAGTCTGGGGAATTGCAGAGGTTAGGTTTAAGGTGACTAGCTGCCGTCGTCTTCCCATCTCCTTACCCTTCATGATCTGTCCCATCTGTACCCTGGCTTCCATCCTGCCCCCGTCTTCAAGCAGTTTTCAGACCTCACTCACACACAGTCTTGTTTTGGGAAGCCTGGCTGACTGAGTCTAGAGTGATCAAAAATAAGAAGGGGCGGAGGAGATAGCTCCGTCAGTAGTGGATTTGCTGCTCAACCGTGGTGCCCTAGTTTCCTCCCTGCTGCTGTGACAGACACCATGGCCTACAGCAGCTTGGAGAAGAAAGGGTTTATTTCATCTTGCAGCTTGTTGATCACCATGAAGGAAAGTCAGGGCAGGAACCTGGAGGCAGGAATTGAAGCAGGCAGAGGCCATGGAATAATATTACTTACTGGCTTACTTTCCGTGGCTCACCCAGGCCACTTACCCAGGGCCAGTACCACCCACAGTAAACTAGCCCTCCCACATCAATTATTATTGTGAAAACGCCCCACAAACTTGCCCGCAGGCCAGTATGATAGAATTGTTTTCTCAATTGAGGGTTCCTCTTCCCAGGTAACTCTGGGGTCAAGTTGAAAAAAACTAAACAGCAAACATGAGCACCTAAACTCAATCCTCAGTATCCACATATAGGAGCCAAGCATGGTGGTGCAAGCCTGTAATCCTGCATACTGTGAAGGTGGGCAGATCCCTGAAGCTTGCTGGCCAGCCAGACTAGCTCCACAGCACCTCTGGCCAGCACCTCTGGCCTTCACCCATGCACCCAAACACTTAGATGTGTGGACACATGAATACTTAGACACAAGAAAGAACAGGAGCTACTCGGTATAGGAGGGTGAGCATCATTTTCTAGTCAAGCTTCTCAGAGTTGAGGCCCTTCACATCAGGGATAATCCACAGAGCTTCCTGAGGTTTTGTTGCAGTGTTGTTATCATTATGGACTCTCTCTGCCAAACATGGGCCTGGCACTTGGAGATCACTTGCTTGCTTTCCATTCCTGTTTGGAAATCAGACTCCAGAGCATCCAATGACCAGTGTACAAAAAAAAAAAAAATATAACTAATAATTTTAGTTATAAATTTTATAACTAGTTTAGTTATAACAGCACTAATAACCCAGTGTTAGCCCCTTGGTAGACAGCACATGTTGGGCAGGCAGTGAGTGAGGATGGGCTCTCCGTGCAGTGTGTCTCACAGGTCACCATGCACGAACAGGTACAGTTTCCACATGGTATTAAATAAATTCTTATGAGGATAGGAAATTAAGCCATACAGATGGCTCCGCCGCCTTTCGGGGAGGGAGAAACCTATGAAACTGTCCCTTCTCACTTGCCTTTCAGAGCTAGAAGAGTGAGGCGTGGCAGAGTCAATCTGCAGATTGTTGCCTGTGACGTGAAGGGTGCTGACCTCTGGTGGTAGACGTGTCAAGTAACAGGTTCAGAAGGTCTGTGCGCTGAACTCTTGCTGTGTTTGTAGGCCAGGAATATATTGATTCTTGACCACAAGCTTAAGTAAGGTTAGATGAAATATCTGTAGTTGGATTTTCTTCCTGCCTAGCTCTCCCTGTATTTAACATGTTGCCACATGTTTTTAGTACATCTGAAGTCAGGTTCTAACACACCTTGATGATATCTTAGACTTAAGAAGGTAGACTACTTGCCTAGTAAACTATGCTCTGGAGGAAGTTTGCACCCCCCGCAGAAGTTTCTGGGATGAAATTTTGGCCCCCATGTAACATGGAAAGGTGGTGGCTCTTTGAGAGGCCCCAGTGAAGTACTGAAGCCTCTGGGCCACACTCTCAAAAGGGATTGGTTAGTTCTTCCAAGGGCAGGCTATAAAGGAGCCAGCTAGCCCCACCACTCTGCTGCTTCTGGCCATGAGAGTCTGCTCCCTCTTGTACCAGTTGCCATGTGATGCCCTCCCCTGTTAGACACGGTCAGACTCGGCAGACATGGACACCATGTTCTTTAGCTTTTCCCACCACCAAAATCAAGAGCCAAATAGATATACTTTCCCCCAGAATGTGGAATTCCGTTCAAGTAGCACAAAGAGGCTAAGACAGACAGACAGACAGACAGACAGACAGAAAAAGGTTGTGTTGCCTGGAAAAGAAAGATCCATGGCCGGTTTAAACAAACAGGAGAGTACATAGGAATATTTGGGTATTGGAAAGTGGGACTAATCACCAGGCTTTGCAAGTGCCTAGAACCAACTAGAAAGTCATCAAGAACCAAGGCAGCACCTCTGGTCATACACTAGGGTCACGTGAGCTTCCTTCCAAAAGACTGTGTCTTGCTACCCTATAGCCCTGGTGGGAAATGGCCTCCAGGTGCCGTCACTGTCCAGCTGGCAAACTGGATCTGTGGTTTGACCCTTGTGGCTCCCAGCTTCACCTGTCACGTTCAGAGAAGAACAGTGGTGTTTGTACAGCAGCATTGGCATCACTGGAACATTGGAAGTGTTTTTACTGCTCTCTTCTCCTGCATCTGTAATAGTTGCTGGTATTACTGTGGCACCATGCTAAGTCTCAGGGTGACTCTAAGGCAAATCCATTACCACCCCATCTCATAAGAGAAGGAAACTGAGAAGGGAAGAGGGGAGGTGTCCCCCCTAAGATGGCATGCTCTGCACAGCTGAAGTCACACTCCAGACACATGGTACTCACCTAGAGTCAAGTCCTTGTTGGAGTCCACTGTGAGGTCATCGTCCCTTCAGAACACTCTCTTACCCATGGTCACCTCCTGTTTATCCTTTGCACCAAACTTGCCATGGTTAGTAGAAGCTTCTCTTGCTCAGAATCTGGTGCGCAGCATCAGCCCTCACCCTACTCCTGACCGGTAGTCCACAGAGTTGCCCTCTGCCCTCTTCTAGAAGCTCGCCCTTAATTTCTGTGACCCAGCTGGAGCAGCTGCTTGGTCCTTGGTGGGTTCCTCACCATGGCTGGCTGTTGGTTCTCTCCCTGGATTTTTTTCCTCCGCCTTTTGCAGCAAATGTAAGATGGTGTGACTCAGCTCCATGCAGCAAATGTAAGATGGTGTGACTCAGCTCCATGCAGCAAATGTAAGATGGTGTGACTCAGCTCCATGCAGTCACCCTTCCTTCCCGAATGGAAGATGCCAGCTGTTCCTGTGGCTCCATCTGAGGCTCACTCCCTGGCTCTGCCCAGCATGCGTGCTGCCCAGCATTTGATTTCATTACCAAGAAACCTGAGTGTCTAAGGATGACCAGTCCACCTCTCCAGCCGGGCCTCTGTCCTGCACAGGTGCCCACCTGTCAAAACCAGTCATGATCCCCGTGCTTGATCCCCACAGTCTGGTTTTCTTGCCTTCCTTATCTCTTCCTCCCCGTTACCCCCCCCCCCCCTCTCTGGAGGAAAGGATTTGTCTTACAACTCCCAGGTCACATGCCATCACTGAGTGAAGTCAGGGAAGGAACCTGAAGGCAGAAGCCTGAAGCAGAGGCCGCAAAGGACTGGCCTTGCTCCTCGTGATTTGCTCACCCTGTTTTTTTATATAACCCAGGATCATCTGCCCTGGGTTGGTATCACCCGTAATGGGCTGGGCTCTCCCACATCGATCATTAATTGAGAAAATGTTCTACAGACTTGCCTATAGGCTAAGGTGATGGAGGTATATTCTCAGCTGAAGGTTCCCTCTTCCCACATGACCCAGCTTGTGTCAGACTGACAAACAAAGCAAAACCCTAACCAGCACACCTTTTGTCTTTCCCTCTGTCTCCCCACCCCCACTCTTTATTCTGTCAGTTGGTTTGGTGAATGGCGCTTCCGTATTGCTTTAAGAGAATGATGTTTCTCCCAGCTACCTCACCCACAACCTCTTAGGACTGCTTTCTAAGCATTGCCTGTAGCACGAATAATAAAAACCCAGAGACAGTTATTGGGGTTCAAGCTGAAGACCAAAAAAGCAAAACAGCCAAGTCACTAGAGAAGCCTTACCTCTACCAAGTCCAGGCGACTGCAAACTGAGCCTCTGTCTCCTTTCATTTTATATTCCCCTTTAGTGCTGGGATTAAAGACCTGTGACTCCCTAGTACTGGGATTAAAGGTGTGAGCCAGCACCACTTGGATCTGTTTCTGCATTGATCTTGTGTACCCAGGACGGCCTTGGCCTTGAACTCAAAGAGTTCATCTGCTCTGTCTCCCAAATCCTGTGATTAAAGGTGCGTAACACCACTGCTTGGCCTCTAGTGGCTTAGTTTTACCTTCTGATCTTCAGGCAAGCTTTATTTATTAAAATATAAATAAAATATTACCATATTGTCCGCCTTTTGTCTAAAATAAAAAAGGCTATAACTAACATAAGAAAAACTATATGTGATAAGTACGATAACTATATATGATAACTATATGTGATAAGTACGATAACTATATATGATAACTATATGTGATAAGTACGATAACTATATATGATAACTATATGTGATAAGTACGATAACTATATACAATAAATGCAGGCAATAAATACTTCAACAATGCCTAGTCCATTTGCTTTTTACAAATTCAGAGAAAATACTCCATATCTATCCTAGCCTGTGAGTGCAAAGTCTTGTACATAATTTACTTTCTATCATAACTTTCTCCCTGCATCTGATAAACAAGGAAAACTTTTAACTATCTGTCTTCAACTCCCTTAGAGACCCAAGAAGGAAATAATATAAACTGAGTAAGCAGGATGTGCGAGCAAGGGACTTCCAAAAATTGTGAGAAATGACAGAAACAGCTGACTGCCTGGACAGTCACCCAAAGTTCCTCTGCAACCTTGGGGTATCCATCTTTGGCCTACAGGCCTAGAATATCTGACAGACTTTTCTGTGAAGCAGGTTTTTTGAAGGACTGTCCCACCTTGTCTGGGCAAGTTTGGTAGTTCCTCTCTTTTGTATCCTGCTTGTCCAGTTAGAACAGCATACTGTCAGCAGTCAAGGAAAGGCAGTTTCTTGCCCAGTGGCTTACTTTTGCTGCAAAGAAAACAAACTCCATGTGGAGTTTCTTTGATGCACATTGTCTTCTCTGAAATAGATTGGTGCTGCCAGGAGCAGACATGTCTCATTGTCATAAAAAAAAAAAAAGAAAAAAAACTGTGATTAAAGCATCTTAAATGCCATATTCTGTAGATCTCAGTGTTTGAAGATGACCTGTTTAACTAAAATATATCTTTGACCTTGAAAACATACCTAATATGACTACAAGTTCAATTATACTGGGAATTAACTACTAACCTGCATTTCCTTATTATCCTAAACAGTTGGTAATAATAATTTTCAAGGACTAGAAATTTGCATTACATTGTTAAATGAGCTGCATAGGTACAATACCTTGAACAAGAGTAGAAATGTATGTACAGTATGTTCTAACAAAATTAATATCAAATTTGTATTAATATGCAAAACTTGTATACAATATTTAAAAAGTCCAGTCCAGTGTACAACATTTAAAACTAGTAGCTGCTTTAAAAAAGTAAACACAATAATCTACCTTTTTATCGTATCATGTTTATATCTTCCCTTATTTCTTTCCAGAGTAGATTCAGTAATCTACCCTTTTATCCTATCATGTCTATATCCCCCTCTTTTCTTTTCAAAATAAGAACTCTGAATCTAATCTCCTTTGTTCAACTTTCATTCTGGTCATAACCAATAACTTGTTACCAACCCCCTAAACAATGACAAATATCCATAACCCCCTGGACAACTAAAACCCACCCATCCCATCTCTTGGGAATGTGGACATCATATTCTTCAATTTACTTTCTGCTGTCTGGAGGCATTAGTATCTTTAGCGGATCCTGAAAAGAAAAATTTGGATTAATTGTCAAGTCCTGGGAGATGTAGCTGTATCATTTGTTGTCTCTGCAGAATGGGAAAGGGCAGGGCTTGTCTCAGGTCCTGGCTAGAGTAGTCTGTGAGGCTGAGTCATCTCAGCTAGTCACCTCGAAATTGTTCTGAGCAGTTTGTAGTCCAAAAGCCAATCTTTTGGTGGTGGTTTTTTCAACTTAGTGCTGTTATCATAGTCCTGAAGGAATTGTCATTGTGGGGCCCCATCTTCTTATGGAGACTTCAAAGGTCACTGTTAGGCGTGCTCATGGTTCACTGCAGAAAACTGATAAGACTCAAACCCATGTAGAGGAAGGCAGATGAAACCTTTTTCTAGAGTTAGTTAGTTCTCTATATGACCATTAATGTCATGACAGAGTTTAAAATGTATACCCCATGTTGGGCACCAAATGTAGCATGAATAATAAAAACCCAGAGACAGATATTGGGGTTCAAGCTGAAGACCAGGAAAGCAAAATAGCCATACCAATAGAAAAACCTTACCTCTACCAAGGCTGAGCAACTGCAAACTGAGCCCTGAGCCTTTGTCTCTTCCCATTTTATATTCCCCTTTGGTGCTGGAATTAAATCCCTAGTACTGGGATTAAAGGTGTGAGAGCCAGCACCACCTGGATTTGTTTCTGCATTGATTTTGTGTATCCCAGGGTAGCCTTGACTCCTAGAGATCCATCTGCCTCTGTCTCACAAACCCTGGGATTAAAGATGTGTGACCACTGCTTGGCTTCTAGTGGCTTAGTTTTACCTTCTGATCTTCAGGCAAGCTTTATTTATTAAAACATTAATAAAATAGCACTATAAAATAAAATATCACTGCCTCTCTGTTCCTGCCAGCCCAAGTCTCTTCATCCTTCTGTTGAACTACAAGTTGATCTCTGCAGCTTGCTCTGCCCCCTGCAGTCCTGCCTCTAAACTCCATGACCATCATTTGTCTATCCATGGGGTCCTCTCCTGCTTGCTTGCTTCCTTCCTTCCCTCTTTATCCTTGTGTCACCCTCCAGCCTTTCCAGCCTTCTATGAAGTCCTTTGCCACGCGCACCCATGCTTGCATGCACGCACACCAACTCCACCAGGCTTCCTGTGGATCCAAGGATCAAAGGCAGAAGTTAGCCTTTGCAGGTCCTGGTGGTGCTGTGACAGCTGAGACATTGTTTTCTATAAATATCTGTTAGGTGGATTTGGAGCTTTAGCACATAGGCTTGGGTACTTTAGGTGGTTGATTCTTATGAAAAAATGAGGTGCCTGTGTTGAAGGCACTGTGGGGATGGGGAGATCTGACTTTGATAATGATGAATAATGTCGAGAAGTAGAGGGGAGAGGAAGGTACCAAGTAGCTCCGAGAGGACACGTTTCCACCTGTCCGTGCAGTCCAAGCATGCTGTGTCCCATGAGTGGACAAGTCAGAGGCACTCAGGCAGACAGGACATGCTGCTAGTTGCAGAGTCTGTATCTGAAGGAGGGTCTTCTAGATCTTTCCTTTGTGGGAATGAGGTGTGTTCTGTTAGGGGTAGAGAAAGGGATCTGATTTGTCTTTGATAATGAAGGAGAAAGTAATGGGGGAGGGAGCTAACTTGGGGTCTGTTGGGCTGGATTGTGGTTGCTTAGTCTTCCATCCATCCCTCTTGAGCTATCTCCTGTGGAGCTGAATTTACGACATATCACTAAGTGTCGCTCATGTCAAGATCACCCATTTGTTAACTTTCTGGTTAGTACTTGGGTCGTTTATAAAGAAGTTGCTAATAAGAAGTCACTGCATAAATCATGGGGCACGTTCTCTTTGAAATGGACAGAGGTCAGTGGATAGAGCACTTGCAAAGCATGCAGGAGGCCCTGGGTCTGATCCCCAGCACAGCAATGTGGTGCATGCTTGTAATCCCAGCCCACACTTGCAGGCAGGAGAGTCAGGGAATTCAAGGTCACCCTCAGCTATCTGGTGCACTCAGGTTGGTCAGCCTGAGCTACTCAAAACCCTGTCTCAGAATGGAGAAAGGAAAGAAAAGGAGGTACAGGAAATGTATCTATCCATTGTGACCACCTCAAAATGCATCTATATACACTCACCTGTTTTGGCTGTGTGGCCTTTGGGACCTTCAGCAAAGTAGTGAAAGCTTTATTTTTTTCACAGGTAACTTGGACATAACAGCACCTAGCTTCTGTGATTATATGTGCATTGACTAACATGACCGTATCATTCACTAAAGTGCGCAGGATGTGTCCAGTTTCCGTGGCAGTGGTGACTGCCCTAAAGAGGATTTTTAGCCAACTAAGCAAAACGTTGTGGCAGCTCACAAGGCCTGGTCCCCTTTTCTCTACAGTCAGCCCTGTGTCTCGTGGAGGTCCGGCTACTGCCCCTTTGCCAGCCGTGGTGAGCACTAGCGTTTACCTTGTGTACTTAGACTACCCTTCACGATGGTGTCATCCCCAAATAAAGAGCCAGGCATGGTAGCTTGCGCCTGTATCCCAGCACTCAGAGATGGTGCCCGAAGGAGTCCCGCAAGTTCAAAGCTAGTCTGAGTGGCATAGTGAGTTTCAGGCAGCCTGGGTGAGAGGAGACCCTGTCTCAAGCAAAAATCAAAAGAAGAAATAATCATAGTTTAGACTTGAGCCTGATAATATGGTCAAATACAGTGGTGGTGTCTCCCATTTCCTGGCATACAAGGTCTAAAATCCTCAGTCTTCAAAGTGGTATGTCGTTTTGTATGCTAGTACTGATTGCTTGCTGGTTGACTGTCCCTTGGTAACTTCAGGATGAGGCTAGTCACCAGGACAGCTAAGGCAGACTTAGAGGGTTGAGGGTTGTTGGGACTTTAAAACCCATTCCTAGCCTCTGGGGAAGAGAAAGCGGCTTGAGGTTGATTAGCAGTGGCCAGTGATTTAAGCAGTCATGCCAGCTAAATAGGCATCCATTAAAAACCCTGAAAGGCAAAGAACCCAGGGAGCTTCTCTATAGCTGAATACCTGGAGGTCTGTGGAAGTTCTGCGTCTGCGCTCCCTCCCACCTTAGTACATCCTCATGTGCATCTTTGTGATCAACCTTTAAATGCTGCCCTCAAGAAAACTGACGGATCCCAGGGAGAGAGCCACCAGAACCTTCATTTACAGCAGTCAGTCAAGGAGGTTTACACCTGGGATCTGAGACCTGCTACGTCTGTGGATCGGATGTGTCCGTCATGGTCCCCCTCCCACCCCCTCCTACCCTGGGTGGACAGAGTCCGAACTGAACTGACTAGAGAATGTAGGCCCTGTAGGCGTTGCGCTCAGTGGGCAGGGAATTCCATACACTTGGTCACATGGAGGCAAGGGAAGAGGAAAGGGGGGGAGGGTAGAGATAAGAGGGTGGGAAGGGAGAGAAGAAAGAAGAAGAGAGAGGAATGGGCCAGTAGGAAAAGTTGCTCCTCTTCTACAGAAGGACTGATTTGCTGAAGGCCACAAGGAAAGGTAGCCACAGTTCCTGGCTGTGCAGTCTCCCTGTGCCTTGCTCTCCTTTCTACTCCGTCTGCCACTCAACTTGAGTCCCTGCTGGAACAGACTGGGGTGTGGCCTCCCAGGCCTGTGAGGTGTCCGTGGCTGGTGCCTGTGATGAGCCTGCAGTTGGCTCTCCCACACGATGACTTGAAATAGTCACTCCTGACAGAAGCATTTCCAGCCCTAAGAACGGCAGCGTGCCGTGATGGACAACAGCGGACCTCTAATGGGGCCTCCACTGCTAAACCCTGACGGTGTACATGTGAGTGTGGACCTACACTGAAACTCCAGGAGTTGCTATTGCCTCTGCTGGAATGAAGGTAGCCTTTGTCACGGAGTCTAAATGCAGAATCTCGTGGGGTTTTCTGAGGACTTGGGCGTGCACTCATCTTGAATTCCCCTGCACTGGCTGACAGAATTGATCTCACACCCTCTGGTGGTTTGCTGAATAGATCCTTTCAGCTTTTTTCCCCTTCTAAAATCTGTTGACATGACAGAAACCGATGAAATCTCATGGAAAATAGCCCTGCTCAGTAAAGATGAAGCCTTGTTCTTGGAGAAAGCATTGGCACTAGTGAACCTTTGTCAAGTCTCTTCAAGAGGAGACTGAGACCACAGACTGTCAGACATCAGAGAGGCTTCTTATCAACAGATCCGTAAAGGAAAGAAGCAATGGGCGGGCTGGAGAGGCGGCTCAGCAGTTAAAGTGCTTGCTGCTTTTGCAGAGGACCAGAACAAACACACTGTCTGTAACTCCAGATCCAGGGGACCCCCAACACTCTCTTCTCACCTCCACAGGCACTGGTAGGTATACAGATCAACATCTAGGCAAAACACTTGTACATATAAGACAAAACTTTCTAAAAAGAAAAGTAGGACTAGGGCAGGTTTAACAAGCCTAGCCCCCATAGGCTCGAATATCTGTGTGCTTGGTCCCTGACAGCTGGAACTGTCTGGAAAGGACAGGGGCTGTGGCCTTGTTGTAGGAGGTGTGTCACTGGGATAGACTGAGTTACCCATTGGTACTTGCCCTGTTCTACCTGCGCTTCTGGGTCAGGTGTAAGCCCTCAGTGACTGCTAGCACATATTTGAAGTCCCAGGAGGTGGAGACAGTGGTCTCTGGGGCTCGCTGGTCGACCAACCTAGCCTATTTGATGAGCTCCAGACTCTGTGAGCATTGTCTCAGGAAACGGGGGTTAGTACCATAAGGAACAACAGCTGAGGTTGACTTTGGCCTCCAAATGCATATGCAAACTCTACACACGCATACACACTGTACACACAGTAATATACTGTAGACACACTACACACAGTAATATACTGTAAACACACTACATACACTGTATACACAGTACATATAAACACACTGTACATATACTGTACACACGGTACATATAAACATACTGTACACGCAGTATGTATACTATAAACACTGTACACACAGTACATATACTGTAAACACTGTACACACACAAAATTATACATTAATAAAGGTAATTTTAAAGTAATTTTTAAAAAAAAATCTCACTTTACCACTTTCCCTTATAATAGAGTGTAGTACTCAGCCTGTTTGTAAGTGAATTCCACAAAACCTTAGAGGCCTTGGTTATTTAAATTTTAGGGCACAGGAAAGGATGGGTGTTCTGTGAGGCCTGATTTATTCATAAGTTGGGGCCGGAGAAGGCAACAGTTAGAGGAAAGCAGAGGATCGAGTGTACACACAAGGCATTTGCAGGACTGTGCAAACATAAGTGTGAGCAATCGAAAGCCCAGTGTGCCAGGGCAAGGAGCCTTAAGTATATTAAGACGTCCGCTGAGGAGTCTCCCCTCATCTCAGGAAATGTCAAGAGCTCTGCCCAGGGTCTTTTTCAAGATCACTAGTAGAGTAGAGATTGGAAAACACTGTGACGCTGCTGGCCACCAACTGCAAGGTGGTCCCTGGTCCTAAAGTCAAGCTGTTGCTTACTCTGACCTGGTTATGGGCCTTACTGTTGGATTAGTTCAGTGTCTGGGTTCTGTATTCTGGGAAGGGGGATGGAGCTGCCTGGTCTCAGTAAACAGGGTGTATAGAGTCTGAGTAATGACATCTGGAGTTGTCCTGACTTCCCCAAGGGTGTCTGCACAGATACATACATGAGTGCCTGTATATATGCACACGAGCACACATAAAACCAAATCCAATTGGACAAAGACAAGTGGTGGTGGCACATGTCCCCCCACTTGGGAAGCAGAGGCGGGTGGAGGTAGTTCTCTGAGTTCGAGGCCAGCCTGGTCTATAGAACGAGTTCCAGGATAGCCAGGGCTACACAGAGAAACCCTGTCTCTGGAAAAAACAAAACAAAAAAAAAAACAAAAAAACAAAAAAAAAACTTGGACCAGAATAAAATGCTAGCAGGGTTCCTTCCGCCCCTTAGGTTATACTGATATCTAGCTTTGTCTGTGTTCATGTGTCCTGGCTTGCTTTCTGTTGCTGTGATCAAAAGCAGCTTGAGGAGAAAGGGCTTACTTATTTATTTGCCTTACACTTCCACATCACAGTCCATCATCAGGGGAAACAAAGGCAGGAACTCATGCAGAACAGGAACCTCGAGGCAGAAATTGAAGCAGGGGCTATGGAAGAAAATGCAGCTGTGGGGATTGGAGAGATGGTTCAGCTGTTAAAAGCACTGGCAGCTCTTTCAGAGGTCCCGGATTCAATTCTCAGCACACACATTGCAGCTCACACCTGTTTGTGACTCCAGTTCCAGGGGATCTTACACAGACACACATGCAGACAAAACACCAATGCACTTAAAAATAAGAAAAATAAAATTCAAAAAGGAAAATGCAGCTAGGTGTGGTGGTGCACGCCTTTAATCCCAGCACTTGGGGGGCAGAGGCAGCTGGATCTCTGAGTTTCAGGACAGCCAGAACTTTAAACAGAGAAACGCTGTCGAGAGAGAGAGAGAGAGAGAGAGAGAGAGAGAGAGAGAGAGAGAGAGAGAGAGAGAGAGAGAGGAGAGAGAAAGGAAAGAAAGAAAAAAGAAATGAAGGAAGGAGGAAAATACCCTACAGTAGGCATTTTCTCCAATAGGCATTTTCTCAGGTGAGTTCTCTTTTCTAAGATTACCTGAGCTTGTGTCAAGCAGACAAAAAAAATAAGAAAGCACGTTATGTTTCCAAGCACATTAGAAAATTTGTAAGAGGCACGGGTCATCATCTCACTCATCTGCCCCTGCTATATGTCAGCCTGACACCCAGTGTGCCTCATTCCTGCCGTGTGTCAGCCTGACACCAGCATGCCTCTACTCCCACATGTCCCTCCCTGCTTCATTGACATCCCCATGATGGTTTGCAGCAGCAGCAACCAGTGGTGGTGGACAGGATCCTGGAGAGCAGATGCGTTCCTCGATTGGAGGCACCGGGGAGAGGCAGGGCAAGAGGAAGATAAAGAGCTGAAAACCCCAGCCAGGCTACTGCAGGGCTCTCAGCCTGCCCTCCACTGACATTTCGGCCGTGTGATGATAGGTGGGAGAGGCACATACAGCCTCTACTCGCCAGATACCAGGAGAGCACCCCAACCTACAGCAGAACCCTCTCAGGACTCACCAGAAATCCCCTTAGGGGCTTGGAGGAAGAAGAATGTGGGGCTCCTGTTTGCTGTGGGCTTCCTTCATGTTCTTCTATGAACTCCTGTATTCCTCTTAATTGTGGGGCCCACATCAGATCTTTTCTACTCTTCCCCACCCCCCACGCTTCCAGACCTAGACTAGGCACGTGCTTTTTCTGTTCTGCTTTGAATCTATGTAATGTTGTCGAATTGATTCCACCACCCTCCGTCACTGTCTCCTGGCCCTGTCTAGAATGTCAGACACCCTGGCTTCTCACTGTTAGTGTCGTGTTACTCTGGAGAAAGCTGTTTGAACCCTCAGCCTCAGTGTCTTCCTCTGAGGAGTGCGGCGAGAGCTTACTTCCCTATGGACTCTGAGCCTGGGGTTAATGCTGGTCATGAACTGAGAGTAAGGCTTGACTAAGCAGCCACAGTATTGGTTACTGTGTATCACGGTGGTTGTTTATATTATGGTATTTGGCTATTCTGTGCGGTTATTCTTGGAAACGTCTTCATACTTCCTACTGACATTTCAAATAGTAATGACTGGCAGAAATTTCCAATTCTTGTAGAGATACTGCAGGATGGGTCTTTTCTCATGCTCAAGACTTGGAACCAAGTTGTTGGTTTGAACCTCCAAATCCACATTTCCCCTTCCATCTATCCTCACCCTAACAGCCCCCCCACAGTGTTCTGACCTCACATCCTGTTACAGTGTGGTCCCCACCCTCTAGGCACCTTCTGGACAACACTGTCTAGACAGCCTCTTCTCAGCTCCCTCTTCCGTCTAAGGATAAAAGCAGAGGATGTCGGGGCTGGGCATGACACAATGGGAGAGCACTTGTTTGAAGCTCTGGGTTCTATCCCCAGTGCTGACAAGAAAGAAAAAAAAAAACCTGCCAGCAATCGCTTCTTGGTAGTGTCTGTGGCCAGTTTGAGAATGGAGTTGAAAGACAAAAGCAACCACAGAACAGTATGTTACAGCTCACTAAGGCGCCTCAGGGATTGCTCAAGGTGAGGCTAGAATAGCTCACACCAATGCTGACGTGGTGTGTAGCAGCCTGTCCTGGAAGGTAGGACTGGACTGTGACTGGTGCAGCCTGGTATTTTCACCCTTCTTGTGGTCCGTGTCCAAGGAGACCTGGAGAAGCTGACAGAGGGGAGGTCAGCTGTGACCCGAGACTGTCTTTTCTTTCCCCCTTTTGGTTGAGATCAACCATCTGTCATGTGTGCCCAGTCCCAAGAATGACAGGGCAGCTCTCCTTCTAGACTAATCTAGAGTCCCAGGGCAGGCCTTTATTCCCAGCACTTGGGGGGGGGGGGCAGAGGCAGGTGGATCTCTGTGAGTTCAAGGCCAGCCTGGTCTACAGAGTGAGTTCCAGGACAGCCATAAGAATTGGGTTTGGGGTGGTGCAGCCAGAGCCAGAACATGCTCTGCGTCTTAGAGCCACAGCCTCACTCCTGGCTGACTGCTCCCAGCCTGAGACCAGCGTTGCCTGATGGTGCCATCCAGCTGGTAGCTGTAGCAGTTATTTTTTTTTCACTGCTGTGACAAAATACCAGACAAGAAGAATTAAATGAAGAAAGGTTTGTTGGGTCCATAATTTAAGGGGTCCATGTAGTCCATTGTGGCCGTGGGTTGAGAAGTGACAGTCACACTGTGTCTGAAGTCAGGGAGCAGACAGAAGTGGAGGCTGGGGCTCAGCTCCCTTCATCCTTTTTGGGCAGTCTAAGACAGGGGGATGGTGCTACTGCCCACATTCAGGTGGGTCTGCTCCCTTCCTTCACCTAGTCTAGTTAGTCCCTGTGGACATGCCCAGAGGTTTGTCTCCTAGGCCGTTCCAGGTCCTGTCATCTGACAGAGCTGTCCATCACAGTACTGAATTAATCAGTAGGCATTATCTCCGCACACGAGAATCCTGCAGTCCATTTCTGAGTCATCGTCTCATCGACCATCCTGCATTTAGCTTTGATTAATGCTCACTGGGAAGCCATTATACTGTTAGTCCCTGTTCTGGTGTCTGCTGTTTTGATCATCTTTTCACGGCTCTGCTTGACTAACACAGTGCAGTGATTATCCTCTTCATTCTCATACAATTAAGACAAAAAATGAAGCAGTGTACACATTTTTTTTTGCAATCTCTTTCTAAATTAAAAGTTTGTGGAAGTTGGTTTGGGGAAATACCAGTAATTTAAGATTCCATGAGGAACTTGGATTTGTCTAGTCAGCTATATTCAGAACTTTTAGAGTATCTATTGTGCCGATGGGATGGCTTAGTATTAGGACATGAGTTCAAATCCCTGGCACCCACACAAAAAGCCAGGTATCTTGTATGTGCTTGTAACCCCAGCATCGGGAGGTGGAGACAGACAGATCCTAGCAGCTCTCAGGCTGTCTGTCTATCCTGGCTGCAGTGGTGAGCTTTAAGTTCAGTAAGATGCCCTGTGTCGAGGCAGTAAGGCAGAGAGTAGAGTCATAGGAGAAAACACCCCATATCCTCCTAGATAGACAGACAATTTCCCTGTGGTCATTATTTCTGTGACACACACCCCAAATATCCCTCTCCAATAAAGATTTATTTATTATGTAGACAGTGTTCTACCTGCATGTATGCCTGCAGGCCAGAAGAGGGCACCAGATTTCATCACAGATGGTTGTGAGCCACCATGTGGTTGCTGGGAATTGGACTCAGGACCTCTGGAAGAGCAGTCAGTGCTCTTAACCTCTGAGCCATCTCTCCAGCCCTCCAATAACATAATTTTATAAAGGCATATATTGTCAACAAAGTTTATTTGCTTGCATTCTGTCTAGCTTCACCAGCGATTCTTGGGGACAGGGTACATTCATGTCACCAAGCTCATGTGGTCAGGACATAAGGTCAGGACAACTTGCAGGAGTTCCTGCCTTCCCTTTTGGGCCCTAGAAGCCTTTGCCTATAATCTTTTAAACCTGCTTGTTGACACTTTTGTCTCTAACAGAATCAGCACAGAACCCCGTATTCTCACTTGCTCTTGGCCCAATTGATCTGTTCATTTTTCAGTGGCTCATGATTTAGCCAGAGGTAACTTGTATCTGACGTTTGTAGAAACTTGCTGAATGCCCAGATGTAAAGAAAAGCGAGTCATGCTTGCCACCCTAGACAGTTTACAGTCTCAGGGAGAACCAGGCCTGTAAATGCCGTGGGCATGCAAGGGCTCCCACTGGGAGCACTAATGGACATGTCAGAACGGCAGCAATTAAGTGCAACTGGAAGGTGTTGCGGGAGGAAGTGCTCTTTGAGCTGATCTTTGAAGGTGTGTTAGTGTTCTGAGGCCTCTGGAACAAGTCTGCAGTGAACAACAGAAATGGATTCTCCCACAGTTTGGAAGGTCACAGTCTGATGTAAGTTATCAGAAGCCGGAAAGGCGGGAGGAGAATCTTTCTCAGGCATACCCCTTTCTGTCTATCTCTCTGTCTGTCTGCCCCTCTCTCCCCCACCTCCCATTCCCTCTCTATGCTTCTGTTATTTTCTGGCAATCCTTGGTGTCCAGCACGGTCTTCATGTTTCTCTCTTTTATAAGGACATGTCATGGTCCCAAGTCTAGGATGGTCTGTTCACAAGCTCCTTGCCTTGTGTAAGGGTCTGTCTGACATCTGAAAATCCCTAGCTATGAAACAACTGCATTCAGATGTTTTAAGTGACCATTCCCAGAGCTGGGTGTCACTGTTCAGCCCACGGCCGAAAGGATGCGGTAAACCACAAACAGAAAAGCACCTAGTGTGTGCACAGGCACAGTGGGACTCCAGGGAAACGCCTCTCCAAAGTCAACTTCCTGAAGACCATGCATTTCCTTTAGAGTATACTGACAGGACTCCACAGCATGATATCAGGTAGGGTGGGGTGCAGAGGTTGTCGCAGTAGAGGCAGACAGATGGGTTCCCGCTAGACCCCTAGGAACTTGAATAAGATGGGGTCCACTGGATGGGCAGGATGGGGATAGATGGGACAGGACAGCAAGTCCCTGAGTCCCCAAATCCAGTTTTAGAAAGAGGGATCTCATTTGCACGTATTCCCAGTTAGTGTGTACCACGTTTGCATTTAAACTTAGGTGTTGCACGGTGCCAGTGATGTTAACTTTCACGTCAAGCTGTGAGATGCTTGCTGCCTTCTGGTCTGTTCTTTAGCAGCACCGCTGGGCTGACACACAGCTCAGAGAGTAGACGGCCTCTCTCCACTTGATGAGCCAGTTCTTCAGGTACCAGTCAGAGTCTGTCTAGGCATGGTGTGCAGGATACAAAAGTGAGAGTGGAGAGTTCCACGTAGAGAGGGAGGGAACTTGGAACACTCAGCCCAGAAAGGGCCTAAGTCTGGACTTCTGGCTGTCTCAGGGATTTAAATGATGTGTTCTGAGCAAGCTGCTTTGGGTGGGTATGTTCTTTGTTTGGGCTGATTTTATTTATTTATTTTCTATTTAACTTCAAATTACTTATTTTCTCTCCACCCCCAACTGCAATGTGGAACTTAACCGTGATGCAAACAGTGGAAGTGACTCCTCTGAGAATCGGAAATCTGCCTAAACTTTGTTCGCCTGCCTGCCTTCACATCCAGGTGTTTCTGTGGGTGTGGGTTGTTCTCTGTATCCATGGTACTCTGTTCTCCATCCAGACCAATGGGCATTTTATCATTTGTCTTGCCTCTTTACCATCTCGCTTAATTTAGTCATTTTTAAAAACATTGTGGCTCTTCTTCAAAAGTCAGTCTACGCGTGAGAAAAGCATCAGACTTAGCCTAGTGCTGAGGCGACCTCCAAAGGCCTCAGAAGCTGTTGTAGCCGAGAGGCACCTAAGGAGACATGACAGAATGCACTGTGGAATCCTGGGTAAGATCCTCTGAGAGAAACAGGACATGAGGGAAACTAAGGAAATCTGAGCAGTGTGGGGACTTTGGTTAGTCACTGTCTCACTCTGTGGGTTCATTACGTAAGAAGTGTACCGTGCTAATACAAGATGTTGTTCCGGCTCCCTGTGACCCAGAGGCTGCATCCAGCGTCTTTTCAGGGGGAGTCTGCCCACACCTGACTGTGATCGAGGAAGCACAGAGTTCTAGCAAGGCCTCATTTCCTGATCGAGGTGGCTAGAGGCTGTAGGGGGGAGGCAGTTCTGGGAGGACTGTGGCAGGCAGAGCCAGAGCTGACTCAGGCCTGTGTGAGACCAAATGTGAGCTGTGTGGCTCACGCAGGTGTATCATCAGAGACTGGGTACCTGAGCCGATAGGCCCTCGACATATGACTGTTGATAGCCCGGGAGAAGTAGGCCAGATTACACAGAAGCTTTGCCCAACTCCTCACCTCCTTACAGAGACCACAACACGGAGAAGAAAATAAGGACACCGAGGAAGACATCCCCAGCCAGGTGACAAATTTGGTGGGTCATCCACATTGGCTATCGTGTCCATGGTGCAAGTGAGCAAAAACCCCAAGACAAGTCATCAAGACTCCCAGGTTGTCTACCTGCCCTGCTTAGAAGGTTCAAGGTCATCAAACGGAAGGAACGTCTGTGTGGCTGGTGTGGAGGAAGGCAAGCAGGCACGGTGATTATGGGCTGTCACAGCGGGGCTCCTAAGCTAAAAGGGCATGAGGGAAAAATAAAGAAATCCTAATGTTCTAATTTCCTTTCTGTTTCTGTGAAAAACACCATGACCAAATCAACATGGAGAGGAACGGATTTCTTTGCCTTGCTCTTCCAGATCACTAACCATCACTGAGGAAAGTCAGGAGAGAAACTTACGCAGGAACACTGCTTACTGCACACTCACGGGCTCATGCTTGCCTAGATTCTTTATATAGACCCAGGGATGGTGCTGCCTGTAGTGGGCAGGGTCCTCCTGCACCAATAACAATCGAGACAACTTTTCTCAGACATGCCCATAGGCCAATCTGGCTGGGCAATTCCTCAGCTGAGGCCTTCCTGTCAGATGACTCTAGGCTGTGTCAAGTGGACTAGTGAAGCTAACGAGGTCACCTAATAAGAGAAAGCTGAGAATCCTGTGTTGGGGTTGGTTTATTGTTTGTGACAGTTGTGCTGAGCCACGGGGGTGATGAATCTCAGCTGTCTGCTCCTGTGGGTGGGGAGGCACCTAGGAGATTGGTAAAGCACACCTCCAGGTTTGTCTGAGGTTGTTTCCAGAGAGAATTAACTGAGGAGAAAAGGTTCTTCCCGAATGTTGTGGCTGGTACCATTCCTACGCTGGGGCCCAGAGGGAATAAAAGGGAAAGTCTGCACCGGCCTGCTCTCTGTTAAAGTGCTGTGCTTCACCTGAGCATGTTGTATCACAGATCACACAGGCAGCCTCCCATGTACTATACTCCAAAACTGAGCAGAACACATCCTTGGTCCTTTCAGTTCAGCCTTTCGCCGCAGTGACACAACAGTAGCTAATAGCAACGAGACTGGAGAGGTGCCTTGGAAGTTATGAGCTCTGGGTGCGCTTCCAGAGGACCCTGGTTCAGTTCCCTGCACCCACACAAGGCCACACCCCCCCACCTGTGACTCCAGCTCTAGTGAATCCAACATCATCCAAAAACACAGCACTCATGCACACAGCACATACACACACTCACACACTCATATAAATAAAACCTTAAAACATTTTTTAAGTAACTGACACTGGAGGTCCGCTCTGGAGAAGCTGGGCTGACCATCCCGACACTGTTTTCCAAGCCTTTGGAACAGTGCTGTGGAGAATATGAACATGTTGATGATGCCACCTGGGAACTCTGGAGCTCAGCAGGTTTTGCTGCTGGGAGCTCAGAACACCAGAAGGCCAGTAGGAATTGGATTCGAGACCATATTATGTCCCAGTGAAGAACTTGTCTCTGCCTTTCTATGCTTTGAAGACTGGAAGCCCGGTGGAGGAAATTTCAAGGCAACACAGTGTTCAGCTGTGGCACAGCTGCTCTTAGCCAAATTTATAATCAAAATTGGAGCAAAAACCAGAGCAGAAATTTGAATGACTCTCAGCCTGCCCAGAAGAGGCATTTTCATAAAGGCCGAGTCAAGGGGTGTGTAGCAGCTTTGCAGCCCAGACTGCACTAGAACTGCTCAGAGAGCAGACTGGCCTTGATTTCAGAGACCACGTGCCGCTGCCTCCCGTGCGCTGGGATCAGAGCTGCACCCCCAGCTTGCTTTTGAAATTTTGCAAGTGCTCATAGTTGAGTTTGCCTTGAGCCTTGAGTCTGGGAAGAGACTTAGGCTTTAATTAATTTGAGCCTTTTAGAGGTCAGTGGTGGAATGTCTTGGCTTTAGGAGAGTGTTTATGTGTCCAGTTGGCAAGAGGTGTTCTTATGATAATTCATCTTAGTTTAATTTTTATTTATTGTGTGTGCATGAGGTAGAGCAAGGAACACATACTCTGTGTGTGTGTGTGTGTGTGTGTGTGTGTGTGTGTGTGTGTGTGTAGATCAGAGAACTTTGAGGGCTTGGTTCTCTTCTTCCACCTTTATGTGGCTTCCAGGCATCAAATTCAGGTCACTGGGCTTTGGTGGCAAACTCCTTGGCTGTTGAGCCCTGTGACTGTTAATTGCCAACTTTCGCTAGCTATGAAACACCTGAATTAATGTAGCACACCTCCAAGTGTGTCTGTGTGGGCATTTCTGGAGAGAATTAACCAAGAGGATGGACCTACTCTGAATGTAAGAACCAGTGAATCAAAGGAGAAAGGGACTGGCTGGAGAGATGACCCAGCCATTAAGAGCACTTACTGCTCTTCCAGAGGACCCCAGTTCAGTTGCTAGTACCCACATTGGACAGCTCATTATGAGGCTTTCCTATCACCTCATTGAGGCCTGACCAAGGCCCTCCCCCCCTTTGTCTATCTCTCCATAGGAAATGGGCTCCAAAGAGCCATTGCATGTACTAGGGATAGATCCTGGACCCACTGCCAGTGGCCTCATAAACTGCCAATTTACTCCCTGTCACCTGCATTCAGGGGGTCTAGTTCGGTCCCGTGCAGGTTCCCCAGCAGTCAGTCCAGAGTCAGTGAGCTCTCACTCCCTTGGGTCAGTGGTTTCTGTGGGTTACCCCATCATGGTCTTGATCCCTTTGCTCAGATTATATCACTCCTCCCTCTCTTTGACTGGACTCCGGGAGCTTGGCCTACTGGTTAGTTGTGGACTTGTGCATCTACGCCCATCAGTCACTGGATGCAGGTTTGACAGTACAGTAGTCCTCAGTGTGATTACAGGAAGGCCAGGTCAGTCCCCCTCTCCACTATTGCCTAGGGTTCTATCTGGAATCATCCTTGTGTATTCTTGGGAGCTTCCCTAGTGCCAAGTTTCTCGCTAACCCCATGATGGTTTCCTCTATCAAGATAATTCTTGCCTCGCTCTCCCTCTCTGTCCATTTGACTTTTCTATCTGAGGAAGTAAAACTTAACTCTGGGGCTGATAAGTGGGGCAAAATGTAACTCTGGGGCAGGTGAGGAAGGGAGAAGCACACACACAATTGCAGGGTCTCTCATCACTCTCTTCTCTCTTTTGTTTCTTACCTCTTCAGATCTATCCCTTCTGTGTGTCCTTACAGCTTATATACCCCAGCAAGATCTTTCAAGCACTATAAGAATTACAGTGTGGCTACAATCTGTTTTCTAAATAAATAATTACAATGAATACCTATGAAAACCATTTTCCATATGTCTTACATGATTAAACATTTTACATATTAGAGGTGAAAAGCAAATACGCAAGAACCCACATGCATTCCTGTCCAAGCAGCTTGCTATAGATTAACAGAGGATAAGCAAGCAAGGCATTTTTCTCAGTGTTTTTTACTGGCAGAGCTGCATTTTGTGGTTACAAAGAAAGGATCGATCAATTTATTATTTATCTCAAAAGGTAATTTATAAAAAAAAATCTTAAAAGAATCACAGATCTAAAATTTTATATATGAAAAACAATTAGTCAGTCCTCAGGGTGCATACCCGCTCTTCCAGTCTCTCTATCTCAGGAAGCTGCGGGCAGAAATGGGTACAAAGAATTACTCATCACTTTTGATCTATAGCAAGAAAGGCTTGTCAGTTAATAATAACCAGGCTGTCTTTGTTCTTACTTCTTGACCTCAGTAAGTCCCTCACCCAACCATTAGAAATGTACCTTTCTAAACTTTAAATTGTTCCCCAAGATTTTCTACCTTAAAGCCATTAGCAGAAACACCCTAACCTAACCTTGCTAACAAGTCTACATGTCTAAATTCTAAGGGTGGTGGTTGAATCATTCATCTGCTCCAGCAGCAATGCTTGGAAGAAGCCAATCATTGTTATTTTAAGTACCAGTAACACTGCCCAGTGAGGGGCTAGAAACACCAAGAGTTTTCACACAACCCGTGAGGGACCAAGGCAACAATTAGAGCTATGCTCCAAAGAAGCATGGTGTCCTCAGGACACGTCGTCCTCGGGGCTCTGCCTCTCCAAGGCTCATGCAGGCATGGCTTTGCCACGAGTTGCAGTGCTGCCTGTTGGTCCCCTCGCGTGGCCCCGACACAGAGCCTTCCTGGCTTCCGTCCTGGCACTTTCAATGTTGCTCTTCTTCCTGGGCGGGGCCCCATTTTTGTGGCAGATACATATTTCAAGAAGAGATAGCAACACACTGACTCACTTCTCCATGCTCTGGGCCAGCACCAGCTTTGAGCCCTCATAAACCCACACCTTGTCCTTGGCGGCGTGCTTGATCGTGTGAGGACAGCAGACACAGTCACTGTATTGTTCCCTGTGGAGGGCCGCAGCCCCAGCCCCTGACACTGGTAACGGTGGCTGACATATGCGGTCCTTTTTCTCTAACCCTGTTCTCCCGGTTCACCATCTCTGCTCACGGGCATTTGGTAGTCATGCTCAGGGCAGAAAAAAAACTACAGGTGATGGCCCGGGAATAACCCTTGACCCCTGAGGCATGGGCGCTGTCTCCTGCAGGAAGTCAGATCTACACCCAGGCTCTCAGCATTCCCCGTCACATCTGTGCCTCCAGTTATGTCGAACTGTGACCTGCTCACGGGTGCAGCCTTATTTTGAGGGTTTTTCTCTATTCCTTCTCTGTCTCGCTTACCCCTTGGTCTTAGAGTCAGCTTTGGGAAGAACCTGCAGCAAGCCATGTGCTGTAGGTGTTTGTAAACTGGGTTAATTAATCCATTACTCGAGATGAGTCCAGTCATTCAGAGAAATTGGCCAGAAAGGAAAGTAGAGTTTAGAATGCACAATCAGTGTTTACAAGATAGAAAGTGAAAGCTGATGAGAAAAATAGACCACTGCTTTCAGAGACAGAAGCCTGGAGACTTCCTGCCTGCCCAGCTCAGAGGCAGGGTAGGGATGGAGCACCCACTGTGTGAGGAAAGAGGATGACCTCTCATTGTCCGCCTGTCTCTACAGCTACACTGGGCCCTGCCTGCTGGCTGGAGGCAGTGAGGGGTAGTGATGGGGCAAGGGAAGTGGCAGTTAGCCAGATCAAAGTATTAGGAAATGCCACAGGAGATGTGTTACTTTGAGTGCTAATTTTTAAAATAAGATAGTTTTATTTTGTGTGTATGAGTGTTTTACCTGCACATATGTAAATTCACTACATGGATGCAGTGCCTGCAGAGGTCAGGCAAGAGTGCAGATCTCCAAGAGTTATAAATGGTTGTGAGCTACCATTCGGGTCCTAGGAACCAAACCCAGGTCCTCTGCCAGAGCAATGGGCAGGTGTTCTTAACTGCTCAGAGCCTGAAGGCAAGCATGCTTGCTATTCCAGACGACGTCAGCCCTGTCTAGGACACCCACTCCGCACCCGGAAGAAGCACAGTGGGAACCATAGAGGAGGATGCTCACTAACTGGCTCGCAGGATGGCTTCTACTCAGCTAGCTCACTTAAATAGCTCAAGACCTAGAAATGGTGCTTTATCTGTGACTTTGCTATACAAATAAAAGATGTGGGACTTTTCCAAGTAGACTATTTACTTTTTCCTAAGTAGAAAATCATATCATCATATCATATGCAAATAAATCGGGGGATTTCTTTTCAATCTGTAGACTGCCCCTCCCCCCGACCGCCACACCTTGTCCTATTATACTTCCAGAGCTCTCCTGAACAGAAGCAGCAAGAGTGGATACCCTGTTCTCATCAAGTATTAGCAGTGGGTCTTCTGCATGCCCATTCTCTGTCGGCTGAAAGGGGAGTTGTTTATTATAAATAACCCATTGCTCTTTCCTTTTAGCAGAAGACTCAGAAAGTGGCGTTTATATGCGATTCATGAGGTCACACAAATGTTATGACATCGTTCCAACCAGTTCAAAGCTTGTTGTCTTCGACACTACGTTGCAAGTGAGTATATCCGGCTTCCATGAACTTCTGGTAGCTTGTTGGGGCAGCTGCTTGCATGGATCCAATCCAGCAATGGCAGCCGGTCTTGGCTGAGTTCTTTCCACGAATCAGACCTTGGACTGAGGTTTCATCTGTATCCCCATGGTAACTGCGTAAGGAACATGCTATTGCTAAGCTCATTGTACTGATACAGAAACTGAATTCTAGCTAAACATAAATCAAAATTTAATCCACAGACTCCATATCTGTGTACATACATGCACATATATGGATGCACACAGATACACCACATCACCAAGTAAGATTGCCTTCACTTGAGTTCCAAGACATAGATATTGAGCCAAGAACTCTGGGCAGATGCCTTGTGACGGATGTGCTGTCAGGAAAAACCCCAAAGGTAGGAAAGAGAGACCACCCCAAGAAGCCAGCAAGGGTGTGATTTCAACAATGGCCTGTGGGGGGCAGCCTCGGCCTGAACCCCCTATGGAACCCTGAATTCCCAGAAGAGTTATCCAAAGCCTCTTGTATTCTGCATCCAGAGCTTACACTTTAGAGGAAACACCGGACCCTTGGAGTCATCTTCCTGCCTTCCAACAGGAAGACAGAAGTGATTTTTGCTTTTGCTTAATTGCATTTCCAACTTTTTCTTTTGTTAATTTGTGGAAATACAATTGGTTTTATAACTGGGCTTTCAGGCCTGGCAGCTGGTAGATTCTCATTGAACCAGGTCCCTTTACGCACCTAAGATTCTTTGAAAATAATAATAATATTCCACAGCAAAAAAAAAAAAAAGATTCTTTGATTCTTAGTCATAGGGCAGAAAGCAAACTCATGATTATAGTAAGGAAGGTGGGTCTTTAAAAAGTCACTCTAAGAAATGTCTCTACAGCTATTGCTACAAATTTTAGTATTTAAATAACTAGACATTCTTCATAGTGGTGGTGGTGGTGGTGGTGGCGGCTGCAGCACCTTTAATTCCAGCACTCAGGAAGCAGAGAAGCAGAGGCGGCCGGATCTCTGTGAGTTCAAGGCCAGCCTGATCTACCAAGCAAGTCCCAGGGCAGCCAGGGCTATGCAGAGAATCCCTGTCTCAAAAAACCAAAACCAAAACCAAACAAATAAAGGAATAAAAAGCTAGAAATCCTGAGTCCCCAAAATAAACTGCTAGCCCAGCCCCTTACCCCCTCACCCCTGACTCCCCCACACTCTCGACCCTTCACATTTACAGAAGCAGCCACAAGCGCCAGTCTGCTGTTTATGTAGATTTTATTGTGCCCTGGGGTTGGCGCTCTTTGGAATTAAGAATTTAGCCAGGATGAGTAATCTGAGAAAAATGTGATGCTTTCCGGATGCCCAAGGTCAATAATTCAGTAACATAATTTCTGCCGTTAACCAAAGCCATGTGTATATCCCGTCCCAGAAGTGATTTATCCTGTGACTCTCCGAGCTTGGAGGGAGCTGGGATTTATGAACAAGGAGACAGAGCGTGCTGGTGGTGGTTAGAGCAGAGGGAAGATGTACTCGGAGATCTTGACTAACTGCAGCAGCTTTCCTTGACACACCCCTGAGAGCGGAAAGAAGCAAAGCAGCAGAACAAGCTATTCCCGAAGACCTGCTGGGTGAATGACTTCCAAAGTGGACACATCACAGAATTCTGTAATGCGGCCATTAAGAAAGAGTGAGGCATAGTAGTACAGGCCTAGATTCCCAGCACTGGGGAGATAGAGGCAGGAGGATCAAGACTTCAAGGTCATCCTCAGCTATGTAGTAAGTTCGAGGCTAACCTGGGCTACTTGAGAGAAGAGGAGTGTAGTTAGGCTTTTCTTTGGGCCTACAGTTCACAAAAAAAGACCCAAAGGTTATAATTCATATAAATAGTAATTCATATTAATTATGAAAGGTCAACCTTAGCTTAAGCTTTTTTCTAACTAGCTCTTATAACTTAACTAAGTTCTCTTAATTTACACTCTGCCTCATGGCTTTATTACCTCATCTTTTTACTGCCCATTCTGCTTGCTCCGTGTCGCCTGGCATCTCTGCCCTCTTCTTTCCAGCATCCTCTCTGCATGGACATCCTGCCTAGCTATTGGCCACTCAGCTTTTTATTAAACCAATTGGAATGACACATCTTCACAGAGTACAAAAAGATTATTTCACAACAGAGGAGAGAAGAGGAAGAAGTTTGTTGGAAAACTATGTTTTGTTCTGTTTTTAAAAGGGAGATACCAAAAACAGCATGTGTAATAACCACAGTTCTCAGAAACTCTGGCTCTGGTAAGCCAAAGTCAGCCATTTTCAAGGAGACTTCAAGGCCAGAGGATAGCACTGGCAAGCAAGAGCAGAGTGGAACTGGGACACTGGGCCCCCCTGAAACAAAGGAGGAGGAGCGTTCTTGCTTAAGGCTTTCCAGCTTGGGTCTCTCAAGACCCACTCCAGCACCTCCAAACCCCCAGAGTTTAATATTGTCCAAGTCTCCCCTTTCCATCTCTCTGGCCTGAAGAAGCAGAAATCAGATATGGTATGGGATAGTGCCCACTAAGGATTCTCATCACCAACACACGATGGAGTGGTCCGTCGTGCTGCCCATGGCCATTGTAAGACATATCCCTAGGCCAGCCATTTCCACTGCCAGCACTCCTGACCGAGGAAGACGCTGCAGTCATTGGTGTCACCTCAGGGAAGGCAAACACTGTCTCCACCTAACAGTAGAGTGCCACCATGCACACCAGCAGTGAGCTCAGGGGTCGGGGAATGCTGAGGTTGAGCTGCATGGCCTTTTGACATCCCATGGTTAGTTGTTGAGTCTCCATCAGGGTCAGGGCCCAGCAATGAGCCAGGAATGGTTTCCCAAGTGGAAAGAGTTGTCTTAGGGGATGGCTGCGACAGGATGTTTTCCTGGTGTGGATTTCTTGTTGATGGAAGCACTGTGCAGCGCTCTGAGCACTGGCCTTGCTGTGGCATAGGCCCAGCAGAAGAGCAGCTGGACTTGCTGCTCAGGCTAAAATCCCAGTGAAAACTGCTTTTAGAGCCCCTCAGAGCCAGTGCCATTGTAGCACATGGAAATGTCTATCTGTGGCCTCCAGAAGATCCCCTCAGAGTCCTGTGGTGGCAGGGAGTGTCCTTCCAAAGGGACCTCAACCTCTGTGCATCCCCTGGGATACTCTCCCTGTGTGATTTCCTAACCTGATAGTCAGAAATTCCAGAAACTTCCTATTCGGCTGAAGTCAACAAGCTGTGGGCGAGCTTCAGCAGTGTTAGGATCACACATTCTAGAACAGAGGAGATAGCCACAGCCCAAGCCTGCAGCCTCACTGTGCTTTTGGTGACCTAAGCATAAGCTGACATGCTTCCTTTCAGCTTGAGACCCAGGACCCCCACCCTCACTAGAGGACTGGAGTGGTATTTTATAGTCAGACCAATGTCCAGTTCCTCACGACCCTGTTTGCAAGTCCCATGGGGAGGGCACCATGCAGGAAACTGTATGTTAAAAGGGCATGACCACTGCCCAGTGCTGTAAGTGAGCTGACCCAGCCTGAAGTACAGGATTCTCATTATTTGATGACCCAAGTCAGGCTTTTGACCACTAGAGTTCTTGTTAAGTAACTAAAATGAGAAAGTTGGATCAGTTTCATTCCTGGGGACACTAAATCAGGGAGCTGCCACCAAAGATCCCTGTGGAGGCAGAGCATTCTAACTCCCCTCTTCCCTGGCTGCCCTTGATAGGTACCTGCACCTGCCTTGGCGTGACTCCTGCACTGGCCTTCGGCTGCCTGGGAATACCAGTCCCGTGAAAATCAGACACTGCATAGTGGGACAGTGCTGCCTCCAGTTAAGGCACAGGCATTCTTCTACAGCTTGAAGAGAGTGTCCTGGCGCCAGGCATGCAGATTGCCCTCGAGGCGTCAGCCAGTGTTCCTGTCTTAGTTGTTCTGTAGGAGTAACAGTATCAGAGCCTCCCTTCACATGGCCTTAACATGCCCTAAGTTTAGCCATCGAGGAGCTAGAGCCTCCCCTAGCTGCACAGGCCAAGCATTAAATGAGTCCACCTGCAGCAGTCCGCTCCACTGGTTGAGTGTTAAATTGCTTTTTTGGCCTGTTCTCATTCATTCTTCCCAGGTTTCTGCAGATGTAAGATAGCAAGATGTTACAGTGATTTCTGTGTGTAAGCTATTTCCTCCTGTGGGGGGCGTGGTGAAACCTGTCCCCAGCAAGAAGGTGGCAAGGCTGACCAGGACTGTCGTGAGAAGAGGGAAGCCTGTGCCATGTTCACCCAAGAAAGCTTGTCACGGGATTCCTAGCAAAGGAAGATGATTCTTACACAGTGGTCAGCCAGCCATGAGAGGCCAAGAGAAAGGCCAAGATTCCGGAATGTGGCAGCCAAACCTGTAGTCCCAACACTTAGGAGACAGAGGCAGGAGAATTGTTGCAAGTTCAGTCCAGCCTGGTCTACACGGCAAGACCATCTCAAAAAAGGGAGGGGGGTAAATACATACATACATACACACACACACACACACACACACACACACACACACACGTCGTCAGATGTAAAATAGAAGGCTCTAGCCAGAAGAGGGATGCACAGTGTAGTTATAATTTGAGATGAAAATTAAAATGCACAAGGTAATTGGGATACTCCATATTCTCAAGACTAGAAGAAAAGGGAGAACTGATCCCCTTGCTCAAGTTCCCTGGTGTGGCTGGAGGAAAGTGGAACCTTTCTCCTCAGCCTGTGGCGCTTCTCTTGTCAAGGAAAATGATCGTGAGCTGGAAAGGGTGAAATAAGTTAGAGGAAGATCATTTAGAGATTGTGAAATGTTGTCTCTGAACACAACTGAGTCTGATTTCTGCCCGGATGCATCACATCCTGATACAATAAGAGAAGGTAGAGATCTCACCAGACCCTCTGTGATGTTGGAAGCCATGTGGAGAACAGACCTGATAATGAGGAAAGGAAAAGGAGTGGACTCCTCCAGAAGCGTGAATGGAGCCTCTCCTGCGTTCCTGGCACACCCGTGCACACACACACACACACACACACACACACACACACACACACACACAGTGCTTGAGCCAAGAGTGGTCTGTGCATACCTGTGATCCCAGCACTTGCCAGGTTGAGGCAGGAGGATCAGAAGTTTTCGATGAGCCAGGACTACAGAACCCTGACTTTAACACAAGCATGAGCTGGTGCTGTTTGGCTTCCTCTTCAGTGACTGATTTCAGGACCTGGGGACACTGTAACTAAGGTACAGAGAGCAGGGTGGGGAGGAGGCTAGAAAGTATACAATGGAAAAAAGAGAGCATCTTCAACAAACTGTGCTGGCAGAACTGGATGTCAACCTGTAGAAGAATGAAAATAGACCCATGTCTATCACCATGCACAAAACTCAAGTCCAAGTGGATTAAAGACCTCAATATCAGTCCAAACACACTGAACCTGATAGAAGAGAAAGTGGGAAGTACTCTACAACACGTGGGCACAGGAGACCACTTCCTACGTAAAACCTCAGCAGCACAGACAGTAAGGGCCTCATTGAATAAGTGGGACCTCCTGAGACTGAGAAGCTTCTGTAAAGCAAAGGACACTGTTGCTAAGACAGAAAGGCAACCCACTGACTGGGAGAA
>NW_026068098.1:596216-631291 GCF_014885135.2 Alexandromys fortis | reverse complement strand
AATGGGTTTTTGATCCTACTGCACCTATTGGTTTTGTGGGAGCCTAGGCAGTTTGGATTGCTCTTTGGGCTGACGAGGGAGGGGGACTTGACTGGGGGAGGGGGAGGGAAAGGGGAGGCGGCGGTGGGGAAGAGACAGAAATCTTTAATTAATTAATAAAGAAATAAATAAATTAAAAAAAATCTGACTTAATAAAGAGCTGGACGGCCAATAGCGAAGCAGGAGAAAGGCGAGGTGGGGCTGCCAGGCAGAGAGGATAAATAGGAGAAGAAATCTGGGAAAAGAAGATCAAGGAGCGAGAAAAGAAGGGGCCAGCCACCCAGTCAGCCATGGGATAAGAAGAAAAGATATACAGAAATAGAGAAATGTAATAGCTCAGAGGTAAAAGAAAGACATGATGATGTAAGTTAAGAAAAACTGGCTAGAAACAAGCCAGGCTAAGGCCAGGCATTCATAAGTAAGAGTGAGCCTCTGTGTGATTTATTTGGGTGCTGGGTGGCAGGCCTCCAAAGAGACAAAATGATAAAAACCACACAACTACAGCACTGCTCTAGATGTGAGCTTTGTGAAAATGACAATGTCAAAAGGTTAGACACATCTAAATACCTTTAAATAGGCTATCAAAATACATTTTGCTAACATGTTATTTGTAGCCTATCAAACGTACATTGATAATTACTGGTAAGATCTGGTGGAAACCTTAGTTGAGGGTATTTTCTTCCTGAAATGTAGATTTTTAAAAGGATGTTTTGTTTCTGGTTTCTCTCCAGGTTAAAAAGGCCTTCTTTGCCTTAGTAGCCAACGGAGTCCGAGCGGCACCTCTGTGGGAAAGTAAAAAGCAGAGCTTTGTAGGTGAGTGACAGGGCTGGGGAAGGGACCTCCTATCCCTGCACAGTGACAGGGCTGGGGATGGGAAGGGACCTCCTATCCCTGCACAGTGACAGGGCTGGGGAGGGGAAGGGACCTCCTATCCCTGCACAGTGACAGGGCTGGGGAAAGCTGTCTGGGAAGGGACCTCCTATCCCTGCTGAATGCTGTATATCCCATCCCTGCTAGTTTAGCCTGATAGACATTTTCAAATTGAAGAACATCCTGGCTTTTGCATACTAAACCAGACCAGTAGTGAATTGGAGACATTGCTGTGGCCTTACTGCAATCTTTTTTGCTTTTCAAGTGTTTGTGTTTTGGGGGCTGAGGGAGTTCTTTTAATTTAGCGATTTCTGAACACTCTGAAGGAGATGTGTCTTTATCAGCTCAGGGAACAAAGTCACCGCAGATGTGGCCAGATGAGTTCAGGGCACCTGCTCCAGGCCCTGTGCTGGCTCTGTTCAGTCACTGCTCATCATTGTAAATGACAGCAAGCATCAGAATGTGAATATAATCAATGTCTGCTAAATGATTAAGCTGTCAAAAGTGCTGGATAAGTCCTGGATATGGCAATACGTGCCTGCAATCCCAACACTCGGGATGCAGAGGCAGGAGGATTACAACTTCCATCCTACGCAGTCTAGACCTTGTTTAGAACAGCCAAGAGCTACAAGTGCTGTTCGGTGTCACAAGACCTGCGCAGGATGTGCAGGGCTCTGGGCATGGCCCTAGCACTGCAGGGGAAAGGCTTTGTGTCCCCAGTCAGAACAGCCTGACCATGCTGCCACTCCAATGTTTAGAACATTATTCTGAAATCAACTACTCAGTGTTCTTTTGTTGTTGTTTTGTTTCTCGAGACGGGTTTTCTCTGTGTATCTCTGACTGTCCTGGAACTTGCTTTGTAGACTGGGCTGGCCTTGAGCTCAGAAACCCACTTTTCCGAGCACCCCCAGTGCCTGGGCCCTATAATGTGCTGTGGAAAGCACCCCTTTTTTGTCACCTTCTCAAGTCTAGTTCCTAGCACACAGTAGGCCTTCAGTGGATGGCGACTCTTTAGAACACTTCTCAGGAGGTCCAGGTGCCCCAGACGCCCCACCCTCATAGCACATAGGGGACTTCTGCATCTCCTGAAGCCCATTCATGAGCGGCTACGATTCTTTGTGCTGTTTTATGAGTGTTCGCGAGTTCTCCATTCATCCGCCAAACAGATTCCCTACTGTCCGTCAGGCTTGGTTTGCATGTCTACATTAGTGTAGGAAATCCATGTTCTTTCTTCAATATACTAGATGGAGCCTGGGGTTTGGGGGCTGTGCTTTGCAAGATTTTCTAGTAAACATTGCAGATTCAGTTGCTACTAGAAGCTTCCTTCCCATGTGTCTTTTTGTCTACCTTTTTTCATATGTGTGTATGTGCTGTGCATATGTGTATGTGCACATTGTGTGTGTGTGTGTGTGTGTGTGTGTGTGTATACACTCACATGTGCTTGCATGCACGTGGAGGCCCAAGATTGATGTCAGGAATCATACTCCATCATTCTCCACTTCATCCTTTGAGGCAGAGGCTCTCAGTCAAGCTCAGAGCTTGCCTGTGTGCCTTGTCTCGCCAGCCAGCTCTGGGGACCCCATGTCTTCGCCTTCTAAAACTGGAATTACAAGTGGGCCACCACACTGACCAGTGATTCTGAGGACCCAGGCTCCTGTTCTCACATGTATGTGGCAAATGCAAATCACGGTGCCATCTCTCCAATTTCTTAGTTTTACTTTTAATCTGTTATTCTTTGTTCCAGGAATGCTCACTATTACAGACTTCATAAATATACTGCACAGATACTATAAATCGCCTATGGTAAGTGGCATAGACCTCACGGTGTGTATGGTTAGGATGGGGTGGATTTCCCAGTGTGTATAATAGATAAGGAACTTAACTATAAGACTTCCAACTCAAGCAAACAGTGAGCTTGACCTCATATCATTTAATTAAAGTTTGAAGAAGGTACGGGGGGGGGGGAGGAATAATAACTGTTTTATTCAGATTACAGAATCTTTCATTGTGATTTACTGCCCTGACATGTGTAAGTTCCTGCTGCTCGGTGACAAGCCCCGTGTGGTGTCTGCTAGGACCGGGAAGGGCGGTGCCTCCCCCCACTTCCTCTTAGTGGTTGGCCTCCCGGCCTCACCCTGGAGATAAAGTGGCCAAGGGACTTTCTTTTTGCAGGCCTGTTGTTATGTGTGAAGTTGGAGAGTTGCTTATCACCCCTCCAGGATTTCTTTTTCTTACTTATTTCAGTTTGGGGGGGGGGGGGGTGCTCAGGGCATGGAACTTGCTGGGCGATGCTACACCACTGAGCTAACCCCAGCCCCTCCTTCATGGTTTTATAGCCATTATAAGGAAACTAGGAAATTCAGTTCTGACTCTTTCCTGCCAAGTTGGGAAGTTCTGGATGCCATTGGTGCCAGACGGCCTGGCACCTAGCCCAGATGTTCTACTAGGGCAGTTTGGATTGAAACCAGTCTGCCTGTGTCAAACACCGCTTGGTCTGGTTTTGTCTGCTGCAGTGGGGAGAACAGTTATAGGTTTGATTTAACTATTTCTGCTATCAGGGCACCTAAAAGGCAGATGGTACTCCAATTAGAGGGTTTTAAGGTGGTGGTCAGTTGTCACTAATAGGTGTTATTTAACAGGGGAGCGTCTTCTGGGAAGTGTGTCCTCACTTGACCGCGTTGTGTAAAAACAGCAAATGTTTCTACTCAGACTGAGATGGCCACAACATTTACGGGTTCTGAAAGTCAAGTTTGTGGTCCATCATTTGATCAGACAGTCACTGAGATGGCACATGGCTGTGATTCCCACATAAAATACAAAACCGGGTTTCTTTGTGAGGAAAACTCCAGGCCTTTCGATGTAGGGCACGAAAGTAGAAAGTGGACTGTGAGGGGGAGGAAGGGGCCTTAGGGACGGGAGTGGGGGATAAGAGAGATAAAGGATTGTGTGTGACATAAAACAGGAGGAGGAGCCGTCTGCGGGAAGAAAGGGGACAACTGAGAGGACAGAGAGATGCGAGGGTGACCGTGGATGATATATTGAGAAACGTGACATACAAAAACAGAAATGCCACCGTGAAACCTGTTACTTTTATCTGCTTACTAAATTATCCTACTTAGAGAAAAATAAAGGAAGTTCTATCAGACTTTAAATATTCTGTGTGATATATGTGCTAAAGAACAGCAGGTGCCATATAGCAAATCTCTGTGGTTACTTGTTAAGTAAAAAAATTGAAAAAAAAAAGTCAATAAGTAGATAAACAGCTAAATCTCTTTTTTGGCACTTGGAGATATGGGTCCCTGAATTTTCTAGTTAGAAGCAGACGGGCAGGAGCGTAGCTGCTTGCCGTTGTGGGTGGTAACACGTGTGGATGTGATTTTTCTTGTTTGCAGGTACAGATTTATGAATTAGAGGAACATAAGATTGAAACGTGGAGGGGTAAGCACTCCCAGGTTTTAAACCCTTCAATATCTGGAGAAAATGTGTGAAAAGCGTGTTTGATGTCTCGGGTCATTTCCTGCACTTAATGACAACCTGCTAGTTAAAACACTCTGTTTCTTTTTCATTTTGAGGGTCTTCGCTACTAGCTGTGCATGTTGTCACACATGTGTGGCCTTACACTAGACCTGGAGCTGTAGAGATCTGACCACCGAGTAGCACCCTCAGATACCTGGTCACCGTAGCCCAAGTATGGGGAGAGCTAGCTTCTGCTCTGATTAAGCTGAATTACTCTTTAACCAATTCAGCAAAACCAAGACAAGGAAAATTCCAACTGAACGCTTCAGACCGAGTGACAAGGAAATCATTTCAGGAACTTTTGGGCTGGGGAGATAGTATGGGAAGAGCAGGCCTGAGAACCCAAGCTCAGTCCCCGAGGCCATGCCAAAGAGCCAGGCATGGGAATGAGCACTTGCCAGCCCTGGAGACAGTAACAGGCGAATCTCTGGGGCCTCACTGGTCAGCAAGGCCAGAGCCAGGGAGAGACTGTCTCAGAAAACATGATGAAGAGCTTTCTGAGGTGTTCTCTGGCCCACACACAGAAATATTCATACACACAGACACAGATACTCGTAGATACAAAAGAACTCTGTTTGACTCACTAAAATCCAACCTTTACAGTCAGTCATGTTATTTTTACCTACAGTGGGACCAGTTCCTGGGTGGGAAGGTTGTCGTCTCAAATAGTGGGCAGGGCAGAACATGGGATGGCTCAGAGGACCCAGACTGGTCGGAGCATAAGGGCCCTGGCCCAGTGCTCAAGGGAAAGCCTGGGCAGAGGGAAAGGGCCAACTGCAGGGCATTCTTTAGCTGGGTGTTAGGAGTCTGTGCTTGACAGGATGACCAGTCTTCAAAGGAAGCTGGGAAATCATAGCCTCCACTCGCGTTCTTCAGACCTCTGTGGGCCCTGTTAATTTCACACGATTTTGAAATCTTGCCAAGGGGTGTGTTTTTATTGAGCTTGTCTTTATCAAGGCAGGCTAAATGAATTAAGTCGCCATGGCATCCAGATGGCCTGTCAGTGACATGAGTAACAATACCAGGACAGGCACTTCTCATCAAATTCTGCCGTATACGTCCCGTTGGCTTAGATGTATTTACCCTTCTACCTACCGGGGTGTTTGAAGGTGTGATAATACCAGGATGGTCTCAGATGCTTTCTGTGTGCAGACCTCAGCAAAATGAATTAATTACGGTTGATTTCTTTACAAAGAAAATGTGCATATGTCGGCAAGATTCCCAACATGCCCTGGGTTTTGAGCATCAGTTAGGGAAATAAAATGAGATCATTTAAAGATCAGCATTGCTTAGAGTGATGCTATCTCCGAGTTTATGAGCATCTGCCCTGGAGGATTCTGTAAACGTTTCGTTTCTTGAGAGCAGCGTGGACTTGATAGGACCCAGTGGCCTCTGCTACCATCGCTCCACATCAGACCTTTTCCTGATGTTATCAGCATCTTTGGAAATATCGGGGTTTTTTTCCTATATTTGATTTTTCTCCAAAGACAATGTCCTGAAAACATTTGAGGCTGCTTAAAATAACCATGACTGTAACCTTAGTTTAGGGTAAATCATCTTTTATTTGGGTTTTTAGTTTGTCTATTTCCTATAAACTGTAGCATTGCGCACAGCAGATCTGTAACTATGTTTTCCTTCTACAAATGCAGAGTTGTACTTACAAGAAACCTTCAAGCCTTTGGTGAATATCTCTCCAGATGCAAGGTAAACATGGAAGCTTCTTCTCCCCCTTTGAAAGCATTCTTTGCAATGTAGGTGTTTTATTGCCTTGATAGGTAACTAGAAGTAGACAGACAAGTCCCTCAGGCTAGATACGGCCAGCCTCCTCAATCCAAGTAGTGTGCCAGACGTTGAGAGATGTTGGAAATCACAGCAAAGCCGGACATAGTGGAATCCTAGCACTCAGGGGAGGCCGGCATTGGAGGATTGCTGGTTTGAGGCCAGCCTGGACTATATGCATAGCAAGCACAAGGCTACCCCAGACAACTCAGCAAGACCTGAGAGAGGGAGGAGAATGAGGGTGTGGAGCAACTGCATGGGTCCAAGTGGTTGGAAATGGGCCATGAGGTTGATCGTCCAGGCCAGTTTCGAACACCCAGATCTCCTGCGGCAGCATCAGTAAAGGGATTCTGTTATAGTTACCAAACTCGGGGCTTCCCTCCTGACCCCAGCATCTGTCTGAGAGGCTGGCTCCTGGGAGAAGCAGTGAAACATTCCCAGGGTGCTTTCAATCCAGACAGAGCCATACCAGAAGGAGCAGAAAGGGTGAAGCCAGACTCAGGCACAGCCTGTCAGTAGAACAGGTGCTGGACTCAGCCCCTGGCTCTCAGCACAAAATGGACAGTGTAGGAGACATTTTTAAAGCCCAAGAATTATAGAGAGAGAAAACACTAGGTTTTGTCACCTATTCCCAGATCGTAGGGGAAGACACACCCCACAGGCTTCTTGCAGACAGTGGCAGGAGCAATGAGGACACAGGGCAGTTCCCCAAGGTGGGCTGGCAGGGCAGGCAGACACCCTGGGAGTCCAGGACCCAGCCTCAGTGCTAAAGTCACTGCTAGCTTTCCAGAAGGCTTTGCCTCTTCCAAACCAAATCCCGACTTGTCTTGCTGGAGATCTGTGTTTCCCTCTTGAGTTTGAGATGTATCAACAGATGGGCAGAGAGTTCCCACGTAAAGCTTTGCCGGGACTGTTGTAAGCTGATGAGCCTCCTATGGTAGTATAAGAGCAGTGGAAATACTGGAAAGCAGGGGTGGTCCGAAGTCGTTCTGATTTTTCTTGAAAGCCTCCTAATGACTCTAATGGCTTTTCCCACAGCCTCTTCGATGCTGTATACTCGTTGATCAAAAATAAAATCCACAGATTGCCAGTTATTGACCCTATCAGTGGGAATGCACTTTATATACTTACCCACAAAAGAATCCTCAAGTTCCTCCAGCTTTTTGTAAGTAGTCCCTAAAGATGCAGTTGCCTTGACTGTCACTTACATCAAGTGAATGGGCTCTTGTCACTCTCAGTAGAAGAAACCGTTAGTTCCGTGGTTTCCTTTCTGCAACATTTCCGTTTCTCAACTCACTGCTATGCGCACTGTGTGTTCTCCCAAGTGTTAAAGTAATAAAAACAGTGTGTGCCCCTACAGATGGGTATCTCTTGTGCATGGGTGGCTAAAGGCGTTTCTAAGGCGGTTTGATTGAGTTCTACTGCACCAGATGGGCGGAGCCAGGGCTTCAGAAAGCAATTGCTTCATAGTGTGTTTGTTGAAATCATGGTTCTAGAAACATAAGCAAAACAACAGCATCCCAGGGGTTATCTCATTCTCATCTGCTGCAGCAGCCAGAGAATCCCAAGGCAAGTCAGGTATAGGCAAATGATACACCATACTGCACGTCTGTGGTTTGCGTTCACAGCCTCTGAGGCAGGTAGTGTTAGAGGAGGTTCCATGGGAGCAGGAATGCACTTTCGTGCCCCACCCCCATCACTAGTCAGGACCTGTGGAAGTGTTGCTGGTTCAGAAAGGTCGTTTGAAGTTTTCTTTCTAAAAGAAATAAGAAACACTTAAAGCTACTTCCCGTCTGCAGCTTCCCACTAGGCATGCAAGTTCGCAGAAGGGCCCAAGTTGCTGCTCTGGATGCAGCCTTGCAAGGCCAGCGGCTTACAGAGGTGTCAAAGGTTTAGAGAGTTGCATCAGTGCTAAGAAATCAGGAGAAGAATAATTTGCCAAAAAGCCCGTGACATTTAGTAGGCAACCTAGGAAGAAAAAACAGGGGGTTTGGAGTTTTGTCCATCAGCTGGTAATTGGAGAATGTGGCAGCCTTGAATGTTGAGATATCATAGGAACCAAGGGCTTGGGGTGGAGGGGCAGGTCTGGACCCACAGCTGCCAGGCTGGCAGCCCAGCCCCCGAGAGCCCATCTGTGACAGTTGGCCACTGCAGGCACTGTCCTGGGAGCTTTGCACGAGGTGTCCCTATGCACCCTGTCCAGTTGGTGGTGTCATTGCTATTCATGTGCCACTCCTCTGGCCTGTGGAAAGGACGGGGATTTGGCAGATAGAACCTTGCAGCCAGAATATTCAGCCATAGGTTCTCAGATAAAAATATGAATTTTAATAATGAAACACCATAGCCTGGTTTCTACTGAGTTGTCAGGATCATTCTGAGAAAGGGTAGTGATACCCTTCCAGGCATTTGAGAAGTAGGTGTCTACAGCAGGAATATTCTGTACTGAGATGGATTAGATGACCTAATAGGTCTTTCTCTCTCTCTCTCTCTTTTTTTTTCTCTAAATTTCTAGGAATCTCATGATTTGAATATTGATGAACTCTTTGACTTGAACATTTTGTTTCTTCTAATTGTTCATCTTTTCCTGATAATTGTAAGGTACACCAGGAGGATGGCGTCAGCTGTGGCCTTTATGAAAGGTGGAGCTTTGAAACCATAGACCTTACTGTGTTGTAGTCCAGCCTGGTCCTAGACCCTCTTCAAACTTACCCTTCCTCCTTTGAAACAGTCAGGAAAGGAAAGTTAATTTTCAAAGGTTCCTCCCACTGTGTTCAGCTAGCTTATTCTTCGCTTCTGACAGTCAGAAATCGGGTTCATCTGGGGAGAGTGCAGGCTGTGGCGGTGGGGTGGAATGAGGAGCAGCTTAGTCTCAGCCAGTCAGCCCTGGGGTCTGCAAACACACAGGGCTGCGTGTACATCACTAAGAAGAAAGGATCCATGTCATGCTGGCTTTCAGGCCTTCATGTCCCAGACACGCCTGTTGCTCCCATCCTCCAGCCACTTGTTTGGTGTGAAGAGAAGGGAAAACATGAATTCTTGGGATTGTTTTCTGTAGAAGGATCCGCGTTGAGCTGTCATCTGGTTTGAGGGAGACAGTTCTGATGTATAGCTCTGACGACTATGAGATACAGGCTGGCTGTTAGGAAAGCGTACCTTTAATTCTCTGCACATAGTTTTTTCATTCAGATCTGGATGTTTGAGCATTGAAAGGGTATGCTAGGGTTCTAAAACATTCTCATGTCTCTTTTTGCTCAGATGTCTGATATGCCAAAGCCTGCCTTCATGAAGCAGAACCTGGATGAACTTGGAATAGGAACGTACCACAATATTGCCTTCATTCACCCGGACACTCCAATCATCAAAGCCTTGAACATCTTTGTGGAGAGACGGATATCAGCTCTGCCTGTGGTGGATGAGTCAGGTCTGTGAGGCCATCCCAGCAAAGCTTAGGACCCTGCTCCTGAGCCAGGAGTGGGAAACAGGCAGACGGCAGAGAAGTGGATGCTGGGATATAGTTCCCACAGCAGAGATCAGCAGGCTTAGTTTCCTGTCCTAAATAGACCCATGTGTTTTATTCAGCGCTGTTTAGTGCACAGTAGTTGCCCAGTTAAGACAGTTTTTTTTTTTAATGAGTTACTGTCTTGTTGCTAAAATGTTTTTCTAACTTTATGTTTTCATTTTTAGGAAAAGTTGTAGATATTTATTCCAAGTTTGATGTAATTGTAAGTATTTTTTTTCCATGTTTCTAAACCTGTCATTCAGAATGCATTTTCAAACAAATGAAAACCAAAATTAGACTGAGTCTTTTACTCCCTGAGGTAATAGTATCTGACCTTTTGAGGGAGCCTTGGAGAATGTCGGTCTCCTCACAGTGACGATATTTCTAGTACTCACTGATCTGCCAGTGAACTGTGTGAGTGTGTGCTGATGTTTTACTATCCTGGGCTTTCTGACGGGCGTGCATGGCATCCATCCCTACAGCCCGTGCACCACAACACGCACATTCCTTTCTGGGGTCACTCGCCATGGGGCCCCTTGTTAGTGCATACTCCTGCGCAGGTCGGGAGACGCCGTTCTGAGAAGACAGCCAGTAGGCTAAGAGAGCTACGTCTTAGCTTCCTAGGGTTCTTTACTCAAATCCCTGATTGGCGGCTGTGAGGATTCTCACCGACGCTCTGTCGTTACCTTTAAAACGTTCTTGCCCATTCATTTTTAAGTGTGGTCTCTGAGTCTCACACTGCGTCTAAGAAAGGGCAGTGAATCTGACAGCTGGCGTGCATACACCGTGTGTTACCACAGCGTTGACCCTGCCATTAAGTGCAGTTTTGCAGCTGTCTCAAATCTTTCAGCTCAGTCTGTTCTGTTTAATGGAAGTAGATACCAAAAATCTTTTCATCAGAACCTTGGATGCATGGACCCACTAAAATCTATGGGACTTGTGGGACCCTCCATGGATTTCTGGGCTTCGTGAGTCTCTTCTTTTTTTTTTTTTTTTTTTTTGGTTTTTTTTTTTTTTTTTTTTTTTTTTTTTTTTTTTTTTTTTTTTTTTTTTTTTTTTTTTTTTTTTTTTTTTTTTTTTTTTTTTTTGGTTTTTCGAGACAGGGTTTCTCTGTAGCTTTGGAGCCTGTCCTGGAACTAGCTCTGTAGACCAGGCTGTCTCGAACTCACAGAGATCCGCCTGCCTCTGCCTCCCGAGTGCTGGGATTAAAGGTGTGCGCCACCACCGCCTTCGTGGGTCTCTTCTTGATCTTGACTGCCCACACCTCCCTAATAGAGTCCATGAGAACTCACGGGGAAACACTGGTGTGGGTGCCCTCCCTCTGAGGCATCTTACCCTTTGCAAGTGTTAATTTGTTTCTCAGGAGACATTACTCATGTGTGCTGTAGAACCCTAGAGGACCAGAGTGGGGAGGAGCCTGGCAGAAAACACTGTCAGAATTTTACAAGTGAGCTGGAGAGTTGGCTCAGTAGTAAGAGTGCATGATACTCCCAAAGCCCATGTCAGAGGGTTCACAGATACCTCTAACTCCAGACTCCAGCTTCAAGGGATCTGACTTCCTCTTCTGGCCTCTGTAAACACCACACACACACACACACACACACACACACACATGCATGTGTGTCCACATGCACACAAATGTAAAGTAAAATCTTTTTAAATGTATAAAATGACATCTATCTGCCTAGTGATACAAGCCTGTGGTCACTCAAGAGTCTGAGGCAGGAGAATTGCAAGTTCAAAACCTGACTGGATATCAGAATAAGTTCAGGACTAATCTGGGTAACTTAGGGAGACCTGGTTCGAAATTTAAAAAAAAAAAAAAAGAGAGGCTAGGAGGCTAGGGAAGTTCACATTAGTAGAGCACTTGCTTAGTTTGCATGAGGTCCTGGGTTCAAACCCCCTTACTACCAACATAATGTCTTTATATTTCTCCATAATCAAGGTACACCTAGTAACGTGATATCCTTGGTTATGACTGAAACAGCCATGCTGAGGGCACAATACTAGCTGGGAAGAGAACTCTTAATACCAAATTCCATGCTAATGTTTTTAAGAATCAGGTCACTTGTTCATCCAAATGGAAGTGAAGGATGTAATCTTTTTTCTATGACTCTTACAGAATCTTGCTGCTGAGAAAACATATAATAACCTAGACATCACGGTGACCCAGGCCCTGCAGCACCGCTCACAGTATTTTGAGGGTGTGGTGAAGTGCAATAAGCTGGAAACACTGGAGACCATCGTGGACAGGATAGTAAGAGCCGAGGTGAGCGGCCCCAGCCTGGCACACACAGCAAGGTTGAGAGACAGCCCTGGGAGGCAGGCCATGGCTTCTGTAGGCTAGGAGTGGGCTCGTGGCCGTTCTGAACCCCAGCCCAGTGCTTGGCACACAGTCACAAAGGCGTACTGAGTTGAGCTGAATTTGGTGAATTTTTGTGAGTGCAGATACTTTCAGAGTATGAAAAATGTGCACTTGAGAAAACAAAAGTGGTCCCAGACGCTTTCAGTAAATACATCCTGTCAGAGTACTTGAAGTCAAAGCAGAAACGAATAATGTTACTTTAACAAAGTGAATGATTATAAGGTGGAGTGAAACTTGTGTGTGTGTGCGCGCGCCTATGTGTGTGTGCGCGTATGTGTGTGTGTTTGCACGTGCACCCACATATGTGAGAGTCAGCTCTCTCCTTCCTGCTTTATGTGGGTTCTGGGGACTGAACACCAATCATCAGGCTTACATGGCATACCCTCTACCCCAAGCCATCTCACCGGCCACAGACAAAACTTTTCAAAGTTAAGTGCCTTTCTCTCTCCTCTCTGTCCCTGGTTGATGTGAGTAGTAAACTGTAGGGCCTCACCAGCCCGAGCAGCCACCCCCACACTGCCTGGACTTAGCTGCTTGTACAATGTTCCCAGGAGGGAAAAGAGGTCACTGTGGTGTGTCGTCCACCTTCTCATTCCCACAACTGTTCCTTTCTTCTCAGACAGGGCTAGGAGTGGCATCCAGTGTGGCCTTGTCCCTCCCTTATCCCTTGTCCTCCAATGTCATCAAGGACTGAAGGATACGGTTCTGTTACTTTCAGAACATTCCCTACTAAATAAAATGCACTCCCAATGACAGGTCTCTTTCAATATTAGAAATGCAGGTGTGTGCACTAAGACAAAGCACCTAATTAGTTCAGAGGCAACCATGACTTCCACAGTAAAAGCTAGCTGCTGAAGTCGTGTACTGCATGTGTGCTCTGAAGTCACGTGCTACATATATGCTTCTAAAGTCATGCACTGCGTGTATGCTGCTGAAGTCACGCACTGCATGTGTGCTGTGAAGTCACGTACTACATGTGTGCTGGAGTCGCACGCGGCATGTGAAGTCGAGAGCCATTGCTGCTAGAACGAGCCCCCTGTAGTCCAGCCTCTGTCCTATAGCGCCCAGTGTCCATAGAATCCAGCTGCCGTCCCAGAGGCTAGCCTCCGCGTGGCATCTGAGTTCATCCCTCAGCGTCTCCCTCCCCAGCTGTTGTCATTGCTCTTTAGCACAGCATTTTAATGGTAAACCTCGTTTTCTAGAAGGTTCTAACATACTTGGGCATGTATCCTGATGTCTCATGCATGTCCTTAGAATCATATGCCCTCCATAGGTCAGAAGCAGGACTAGCAAAGGTGCCGTCCCTCCCTGTGATGGCAGTGGAATGACATCTCTGATGGAATCCATCCCGAGAAATACAGAGCGCTATGTAGGAGAGTGTTCGTGTTGAAAACCATTAACGGTGTGTTGCCATAGAAAAGGCCAATTGCTGGGTCTACTAATACCAACCCTCTTGTGTGCTGTAGTTTGAAAGAAGCCGTGAAGGGAAATAAGGATGTAACTAAGTTGTTTTCTCACGTTACATGTCTCGACTCTGTCTGCCACTAAAATTCCTTCACCAGATGACTCCTCCCAGAGCCAGGGTGCCGTGTGTCACCATCAGCCTGTTTGACAAGAAGATGACTTTTATTTGTTTGTTTGCTTTTTTCAAGACAGGATTTTTTCTGTGGCTTTGGAGCCTGTCCTGGCTGGCCTCGAACTCACAGAGATGCACCTGCCCCTGCCTCCCGATTGCTGGGTTTAAAGGCCTGCACCACCACCGCCCGGCAAAGATGACTTTTAAAAAGTTCCTTAGACATATTTTGGCAGTCATGCACATGCCTCCCTTTACATAATTAAATAAACATAATAAAAATAAAGTAAATCATCATTTTATCCTAAATCACAGTTTCAGTGCTCTGTTTTATCACAGGATTTTTGAAGGACCTAAAAGTTTTTATTTTTATTTATTTATTATTTATTAGTTTATTATGTATTCAGTGTTCTGCCTGCATGTATATCCCTGCAGGCCAGAAGAGGGCACCAGATCAGGTGGTTGTGAGCCACCATGTGGTTGCTGGTAATTGAACTCAGGACCTCTGGAAGAACAGCCAGTGCTCTTAACCTCTGAGCCATCTCTCCAGCCCCTAAAAGTATTTTTTAAAGAAATTTCATAAAGAAATCATTTTTTTTAACCCTAAAGCAAGCTATGACATTAAAAATATTATCCTTTGACAAAATGCGTAAGCCAGACTTGGTCTTCTGCAGCTCCTCCCTGTGTCCCACTCTGTGCCAGGAGCTAAGGCTGGTGCCTCGAGGGTCTCCCGGGGAACCTTTGGCCCCAGGCTGTAGCAGGAAATTGGGATGCTACTCCTCACTGTGTGCTCTCTCCTCTAGCTCTTCATTCACCTCCAAGAGATTTTAGATGAAAACACTAGAGGTGACTATGCCTGCTGCTACACTCTGCCGCAGCTTAGCTCCTCTGATATTGGCACTGTTACATGAGTGCCACAGAAAAGCCATGGCCGGAGAGGCAAAGAGCAGAGAGCCTGCTCCTGGACTTCCACTGCCCAGCTAAACCAGTTACTTACTGGCTACAAGAGACTGGAATTGAGTTTTAAGATTTAGAGGCTGGAGTGGCTGGAGAGAGCTCAGTTGGTAAAGGGCTTGCCACACAAGCGCAAGAACCCAGGTTTGATCCCCAGCTCCTGGGTAAAAAGCCAGATGTGATAGTGCTGGGGAGGCAGAGGCAGAGGACTCTGTGAGGTCTGCTAGCCAGTCAGTATGGCTGAGTCAGTGAGCTCCAGGTTCAGGGAGAGACCCTGTGGAGAAGCATGGAGGAAGTCACCCAATGTGGGCAGAGCTCACGCATGCACACGCATGCATACAGTGACAGAGGTTGTTAATTTTGAGCTGTATCATTACTTTATACATATTTTAGAATTTGAAAGCCCAGCAGACAGAGCCGGCTCATTTTTCTCACTGTGGTCCATCAAATTAGTGTTCCATTTCCCCTCTGGGCCCCAGTCTCTCTGCAGCCCGTCCACTGTGCACCCCCTCCTTAGCTGTATTCATTGTAGAGTTACATGAGTGCCGTTTTTTTTCCAGCATGCATTTCTAAATTTTCTTAATTTAAACTTTCACGTGTAGACTAGGAGCATGGCTCAGTGGATAAATTGTCTGCTGTACAGGCATGAGAACCCGAATTCAGATCCCAGCACCCACCCAAACGGGGACAGCAGTACAGTCCTGTAACCACAGCTTCCAGTAGGATGGAGAGAGGTGGATCCTAGATTCACTGGCCAGCAAGTCTGGTAAAATGGCAAACTTCAGGTTCAGGGAGTGTGGAGAGATGGCTCAGAGGCTGCAAGTTCTTACTTCTCTTGCGATGGACATAAGATTGTTGGATCCCTAGCACCCACATGGCTGCTCACAACTATTCAGGGGGTCAGACAACCTCTTTCTGGCTTCTAAAGGTACTGATTGCATGTGGTATACAGACATAGGTGCAGGCGAAATACCCATACACAGAAAATATAAATACATACATACATACATACAGTGAGGCAGCCAGGCAGTGGTGGCACACGCTTTAATCTCAGCAGAGAGGCAGAGATAGGCAAATCTTGGAGTTCAATGCCAACCTGTCTACATAGTGAGTTCTAGGACAACCAAGGCTACACAGAGAAATCCTGTGTCAGGGGATGGGGGAAAAAGTTGGGCAGTTTTAAAAAAAACTTGACATCAACTTGGCCTCCATGTATACCTGCATGGGCAAGTGTGACACACACACACACACACACACACACACACTCGGTAAGCTCACACCTGGACTTTTCTTTTTGCAGGTCCATCGGCTGGTGGTAGTGAATGAAGCAGATAGTATTGTGGGTATTATCTCCCTGTCAGACATCCTGCAAGCCCTGATCCTCACACCAGCAGGTAAAAATGAAGATTTCGAGCCAGCACGGTATCCCATGAGTTTAATCCTGGTACTCTGGAAGCAGAGACAGGCAGATCTCTGTGAGCTCGAGGCCAGCTGGTCTACATTGTGAGCTCTAGGCCAGCTAGGGTTACGTAAAAAACCCTGCCTCAGAAAGGTGGGGTAGGTAGGTAAGTAGGTAGACAGGTTTTTCTTTTCTAAGACAAGGTTTCTCTGTGTAGCTTTGGAGCCTGTCCTGGAACTTGCTCTGTAGATCAAGCTGGCCTTGAACTCCCAGAGATCCGCCTGCCTCTGCCTCCTGAGTCCTGGAATTAAAGGCGCGTGCCAGGACTGCCTGGCAGATAGATTTATTTCTATCCAAGATTTCCAGGACAGGCACTGAGGTGTTGAAGGCACCCTGCCCCCATGTCCCACGCAGCAGGGTTTCATGTACAGACCGTTTTGGCTTTACTTTTCATGCTTGAAGTTCATGTTCTGCTTGGGTGAGCAAAGTTTCTAGAAAGCACACAGAGGGGCGGACGGCACAGCTGGCCATGTGTTTATGGTGAGAGGTGGCCTGATGAGACCTTAAAACACTGCCACATCCTTCCTTCACATTCTCTTTGCCTCTATCCCGCCTCTCCAGCCCCATCATGGAAACCAGCTAGCTTTTTTTCTGACAGGGTCACAGACCCGGACAGACAGACAGGACAATGGATGGCACATAATTTGAACTCCAGCGGTTAATCATTAATGTGCCCACTGTGGTATTGCTCTTCTTTGGTTCAGAAACCAATCTCAGCTAAAGCTAGCTTTTGTAATTAGTCTGTTCCCTAAAACTACCCACCCTAAGAGTCCTGCCTGACTGTGCAGATGCAAAAGCCACAGAGCCAACCACGGGAAAGAGTCACCATTCAGGGATCTTGGCCAGCAGCGTGCAGAAGTTCTGAGAGATGTTCGTGTGGGACCCCACTCCCCACCCCCACGTGCTGAATCCGGAACACACATCTGTAGACGGGCCTCTTGTAGTCATTTTCAGACTGATTGGCTGAGTTCACGGTGACATTCACAATCATGAACAACCAGGCATCAGGTGGATGATCCCCGTTGATACTGTCAACCTGTCTTACTCTTCTATTACTGTGAAGATACCAGGACCAAAGCAACTTGCAGGGAAGGAGTTTAGTGGGGCTTACAGTTTCAGAGGGTGAGTCCACGACCATCATGGTGTGGACCATGACGGCAGGCAGGCATGGCAACAGAAAGTGGTTGAGATCTCACATAAGACCTACAAATGGTCAGAGAGAGTGCTAACTGGGGCAGTGGGGGAAGGGGAAAGAATGGCATGGGATTTTGCAGTCCCTAAGCCCACCCCAACTGACACACCTCCTTCAACAAGACCACACCTCTTACTCCTTCGCAAACAGTTTCACCAAATGGGGGCCATTTTCATCCAAACCACTGCAGCTCGAAGTTGGAAATAACCTAGTATCTTTCAAAAAATGGTAGGGGAAACTGAGATACTCATCCCGTGGGATTCCATATAGCACTGAAAGTGACAAGAGCTACTCTATTACAAGCAAAACTGGAAAATCATGTTAACCTGTTGCTTGTGTTCAATTGTATGGGGGTAAATCTCCAAGCAGGAAAAAAAACCACAGGCACTCCCCATGCCAATGTAGACGTACCCCACAAGTAGGAGTACCTTCTCCAGGACCAACCCTGGTGACTACCTCAGCAGAGTTGCATGCAGGCCCTCGTTTGTCCCCTTGAGAAGATCTTTAGGGCATTAGAATTCCAGAGTAAACTGGCAAGTAGCTCATTGTCTCTGAGCCTTAGTGCCTCAGGGCATAAGCTTGGGCAGGCTGAGTATGACTAGATTTTCATCTAAACTCGGTGTTTCTGAAGTTGTCAATCATTCTTGCTCCTCCCATCCTTGTGGGTAGAGTGCAGAAATCTGTTTCACAGCTGGCATTTGGAATGGATTTACCATAGAAACGCAGTCATAAAAACAAGGTGGCTGGGTTGGAGTTCTTGTTGATGGGCTGTATGTAACGGTTCATTGAGGAAAATGTTGCATCCCTAATGTCTAGAGCAGAGCGCCCATGGAACTAAGGATGCTCACTTTTGCAAGGTAACTAGCATGCTTACAGGTCAGGAGAGTTGTGGACACTGAGAGGCCAAGTCCCAGTCACCCCATCTATGTGCATGGGTGTCAGGGTGTCAGATCCCCTGGAACTGGAGTTACAGACAGTCATGAGCTGCCATGTGCTGGATCCTCTGAAAGAGCAGTCAGTGTTCTTAACCTTGAACCGTCTCTACAGCCTGCCTCCCTCCTGATGTACCAAGAGGTGCAACCACAACATGCATGCAGATGCAGGCATTCTGCCCACAGTGAGCAGCACAGCTGTATGCTTACAGGATGCTCCTTCAAAGACGGGTAGCCACTGTGACAGGATCAAAAGCAACTCAGCAGAGGTGGTCACAGCCGCTCTAATATGGATACTTGCTCAATACAGTAACATATTCTCCTTTTCAAAGTCTTAGCAGCAACAGTAGTGGAACTGCACTTCAGATGAGTCTTTGTTGCGTTTGCACCTACCAGGAAGCAATCTGACAGTAAGAGCTACAGTTTGTAGCTCCTTCTTCTAATCTACTGCTAACCTCTTTCCAAAGTTACATCTGTAACCCTACACAGAATGTACAGGTGGATCCCAGCCCTCTGAAGGCAGAGGCCAAACTGAGCTACATAGCAAGCGCCCTGCCCCAGAAAACCAAGACCAGGGACCTGGAGATGGTTCAGAGGTTAAGAGTACCCGTTGCTCTTCTGGAGAATCTGGATTTGATTCCCAGCACCCACATGGCAGCTCACAATTGTCCTCTGTTGAAGGAGCGGCAGGGCTGCATTCTGGCAGCCCTGGCTCCCGCATGGCTAGCTTTATCCTAAATAATTACATGGAAACTGTATTCTTTTTAACACTGCTTGGCCCATTATATCTAGCCTCTTCTCGGCTAACTCTCGCACCTGGACTAGCCCATTTCTAATGTGTGTAGCACCCCAAGATGCGCTTACCGGGAAGATTCTAGCCTACCTCCATGCTGGGTTGGAGCTTCATCGCATCTGCCCCAGAGAGGAGAGCTATCGAGTCTGAGCTCACTTCCTCTTCCTCCCAGCATTCTGTTCTGTTTACTCCACCCACCTATGTTTTAACCTATGAGGCCAAGCAGTTTCTTTATTAATCAACCAATGACCTTCCTCCATCAGTCCTCAACGCTAGTCCCAGAGAATCTGACACCCTCTCTGGCCTCCTGGCGCATTTCACAGACATGGTATAGAGATATGCATGTAGGCGAAGAGCCCATACACATAAAATTTTTTAAATCTAATTTTTGAAAAAGAGGTCAGATGAAAGCTAGGGAGGTACTGTAGGTAGTGCGGTAGCTACACCTGCCATCCCGTAGGAAACCAGCAGGGACCAGTAGCTGCTGTACACAGCTCTCTTTAGATGTGTTATGATGTTTTTATATATAAGTATGGACACTGAAATGACTGCCTATTTATTTTTACTTTTTTTAGCAGCACAATGTGACATTTAGAATGGCAAGATGTGATAAAGATCAGAGCCCGTGAGACGGTGGGAGGGGGTGGGGTCTTGTGGCCACCCAGTCCTCCTACCTCTGGGTGTTCTTAGCCACTGCCAGGCTAGGTGGGATCGACTCCTGCAGAGAGCCCTGCCCAGAGCCTAAGCTTGGAACCTCCTCTTTCCGTCTCCCAGCAGGTGCCAAACAGAAGGAGCCGGAGGCTGAATGACCGCCGCCAATGTAGGCGCCCTCACAGGAGAACTTGAACAAAGTCTCGGGGTCCCGTTTTGCCTCATGGACACTGGCTGCAATAGAAGAAAATAAATGGCTAAGAATGTATATCAGGGTTTGGCGATGGGTATCTTTCCAGGGATTTGTAAGCATAGGAAAAGATTCGGGCTTGGCGTTCAAAGGCTGTCCTCAGACCCCCGGCCGAGGGATTTCCAATGCTGTCTGTCATTAAAGTGCACTGTGTCCTGAAATTAGTACTACTTTTCATTTCAAAGAAGTCACTGGGATGGAACAGGTGACCGAAAGTGAGTGAACGGCACATCCAGATCACGGTGCCTTATGTCCAAACACGCAATATGTCACCGCTGCTGCCGCAGGCCCCAAAGTGCTGCCGAAGAGACCCACAGCCCGAATGTGAACATCTTCAGACCGTTGACCCAACCTCTTGCTTTTCGCTCCGTTTGTGGAAAAGTTGTAATTTTAATATAGGCAACTGAAAACTTCCGGTGATGGTTCTAAGTGCTTGTCCTGTCCTGGCCACCGTGTCAGCGAGGCTGGCTTGGCAACACCGTTTTATTTATTTTTACTCTCATGCAGTTTTTTTATGCATCTTTTGGTGAATGGACTTCACCAAACCTACGAATAAAATCTCAGTTGTTCTCTGAAATGGCAAATCTCTCATGACTTTAGTTTGGATCTGGAAAGGCTATGCCTTCAAAAACAGCCACTGTTGGGTTTTTAAATGTTTATGGAAACGGGCCATGGTCACAGGGAGGAAGTGCCGGAAGATGTCTATTTTTTTTTATTGTGTGTTGAAATGTAAACTCATGATGTTTGTGTGACCGCAGACAAGACGCTTGTAACTTTTATTGTGACACATAAAACAGTATTGTCTTGCAATTAAAGGGAAACAATGTTCCCTCATGTCAGTGCTCTGAAAATGTTGACATTGTGTGTGTGTGTGTGTGTGTGTGTGTGTGTATACGCATGTGTGTGTATATGAGCAGAGTTTGGTGTTTTGCTTTTTGGAGATTTTTTTTTCCCAGATTGAAAATTAAAATAAATCCTGCCTACCAGTTTGCTACTATATATTTGGGCATGTTCCAATTAAGATTCTACATGGAAAGCAAAAAAGAAAAAGGAAAGAAAATATTTTACATGGAGTTTCCCACTTACATTTCTTCTCAAATAAGAAAAGTACATGAATTGTCTTCTCCTTTTTAGCCATCACCAGAAAAGAACTTTAAAAATGTTTAGTTCATTAATGCCATTGTTAAATATAAACATTTGTTTGAATTTGTTTTTGAGGCAGAGTTTCTCTGTGTAGCCCTGGCTAGCCTTGAACTCAGTAAACCAGGCTAGCCTTGAACTCAGAGATCCACCTGCCCCTGCCTCCTGAGTGCTAGGATTAAAGACGTGTGGTACCACACCCAGCTTTAAGAACGTGTTTTTAATTAGGAGTTGTCTCACCAGGAGCTGGAAAGGTGGCTCGGGTTAAGAACACTGTCCGTTCTTACAGAAAACCTGGGTTCTGTTCCCAGAACAAACATGGTGGCTTGCAACCATTTGTAACTCGCGCTCCCAGGGATCCAACGCTCTTTTCTGAGCTCTGCGGGTATTGCATGTCTCTGGTGCACATTTAGACCACACACTCGTAAGATAAAAACAAGTCTTCTGTTACATAAGCCAGGGATGGCAGCAGACCTGTGTCATTACAGCACTCAGGAAGTAAAGGCAGAGACTGTCCCTGCACTCAGTCCAAGGCCAGCTTGGGCTGTGTAACAAGACCCGTCTTAAAAAAGGATTGTCACGCAGATTGTGTGTGTGTGTGTGTGTGTGTACATACACATGGGTGCACTGGATTGTACAGGAGGGGTCAATGTATTTCCTAGTTGGCCAAATAAATTGTGTCAGAGAGGCACACACACAGCCTCTCTGGAAACAGTGGTAACTTAATACTCAGTCTCTCCCTGAGCAAACCTGCCATATGCTCACCCAATCCATTCATGTGCTGCCCAGCCCTGGGCCCATCAGCAAACAAGCCCACTAGGCGGGGGCATCTGAGTGGCACCGCCCCACATCACTTTTCCTCAAGTGCTTTTACAGGGAATACGGTAACCCACATTTGTCCCTACTTGCCGATGTCAAGAAGTTACCTGACACATCACAAAGCACCAATTCCAGCCATTTGTCACCTTCCCAGTTTCAGGGCCTTCCCCCTCCCCCCACCATGCTCAGTACATCTGCTCTGGAATGACTCGGACGTGAACGCGAGTCTTCAGGCATAAACACTTTTTCTGAGCGTGCACTCGTGTAGACCCCAGATGGGCTGGTTCTTAGATTGTTTGCTAGAAGTTCTCACCTAAGCCTCAGCTTCTGTCTCCCTTGATACTTCCCAGGCTCTGCTGCCACCCCTGAGGTTGGCACAGAACTGTTCCTTCCCCTAGGTCCAGCCCCGGGCTGGGCAACACAGGGTCAAAGACACTTCATAAGAACAGCTTCCTTTCCTTCAGGCCTCTCCTGTGCTGTGGCCCCCAGACCTCCATTGCACTTGACACTTTGCTCAGAACTCGCCCCAGGAGCTGCTTCTGCAAAGGTACATGAGAAGAGTTTCCAGAAGTGTCTCAGCCAGCAGAAAAGGGCAAGAGGCTAAGGGAGTGAGGCCTTCCTGGCCTCAGACCTCTGCTAGCCAATGGCTCTATGAGTCCAACCTGGAAGCAATTTAAAGTTGTTTAAGACAGGCTCATGGGTAACCCAGGCTGACCTATAAAACTCGTTACGTAGCTCAAGATAACTGAACTCCTGATCCTCCAGTCTGCTGGGATAAGAGGCGTGTGCCACCACACCCAGTGCATGCAGAACTGGGGATTGAACCCAGAGCTCGGTATGTTCTCTGCTACCACATGCCAGCCTCTCTCTCTCTCTCTCTCTCCCCCCCTCCCCCTCTCCCACTGTGTGTGTGTGTGTGTGTGTGTGTGTGTGTGTGTGTGTGTGTGTGTGCTGGGGCCAAGCCCAAGGCATCATGCACACTAGGCAGCCCCTCTCCCACCAAGCCACACCCCACTCTGTATGAAGTCTGCCCTCGCATGACGGCTTTCTTGCACAGCATGTTGATGATTTGGTCGAGTTCACAGCACCCTGTCCTACATGGCTGTAGAGGGTTGAACTGCCTCCCCAAAGGGACTCTCTGATATCCTTGTGCCTGACTTACCTGGCAACGTTGACCTGATTTAGAAACTGGGTCTCTGTGGAGGTATCAAGTTAAGATGATGTCATTAGGTTGGCACTAATCCAATAGGACTGGTGTCCTTATTGTAAGAGGGAAATCTGGACACTGACACACAGGGAGAAGGCTTGTGATGACGTCAGCAGAGAACAGAGTGACGCAGCCATGTACCCAGAAAAGTCAGACCCTTGGCAGTGCCTGGGAGCTTGGAAGACAGAGTGAGCCGCCCTCGGGAGTCTGCAGATGCTAGATTCAGATTGCAGCCTCTCTCTAGCCCGGCTTGTGGTACAGCATTCCAGCGGCCCAATCTCCCTTCGCAGCCTAGCTAGCTGTTTCTCTGCAAAGCTGACATGTTTGCTCACCTTTTCTTTAGGATGGGCGGCATTAAATAAAATCAAAACCAAAATCTTGGTAACATAGAAACACCTATGAGTCAGAAAAGGGCACTTTGACCCTGAATAGCAGCCAGGGAGTTCTTTTTCCTACTCCCGGGAGCCATCATCTCCCTGGAAATACATTCCATACTGGATACCAGTGGAAGCCATCATCTCCCTGGGAGTGTACACTATTCTGGGTACCAGTGGAAGCCGTCATCTCCATGGGAGTGCATACCAATACTGGGTACCAGTGGAAGCCATCATCTCCCTGGGAGTGTGTACCATACTGGGTACCAGTGGAAGCCATCATCTCCCTGGGAGTGTGCACTATTCTGGGTCCCTGAAGAGGAAAAAAAATTATTCCATTTTGAAAGTAGAACTTAAGTATCCATTGAGTTTATTCATCATAAATTCTTTATCAAGAAAACAAGCCAATTCCATCTTTTTTGGGGGGGGGGGAGGGTTGAGATACGGTTTCTCTGAAGCTTTTGGAGCCTGTCTCTTGGAACTAGCTCTTGTAGTCCAGGCTGGCCTCGAACTCACAGAGATCCGCCCGCCTCTGCCTCCCGAGTGCTGGGATTAAAGGCGTGTGCCACCAACACCCAGCTAAAACAATTCCATCTACAGGCAAAAACAACAAAAAGACGGATGATCCCACAGGGATGCTAGAGGTTTTGTTCTGTGAAAACCTCTTTCTTCTTCCTGGCCTGACTTCAGAAGGTCACAGACACATAGTCCTCACGCAACAACACTCTGGCAGATTATTCCTCTGGGTTTGGTTTCCAGGTCTGTCCAGTAGGCTTAATGGGGCCTCCTCCCAAGAGGAAGTAGGAAGTGTATATGAACAAGGTAAGCAAAAAGTCCTGTGGTGGGAGAAACGAAGAGACAGCCCCTGAATCCCATCCAATTCGGGCTTACTGCCAGGAGAGCAGGTGAAACAGCTGCCATTCATGGCTTTTCCTACAGCAGGGTCCTCATTCATGGCCGACTTTAATTTTTAAAGGAAAAGGAAGGAAGACCTCACCCAGGTCAAACATAGTCAAATCTGTCATGTATAATATAAACCATAAAATAAAAATCAAACTTGAATCTGCTCAAGCCACTAAGACATAATGCTAGAAAATGCAGAAACAGAAGCCCAACCAAGGAGAGGGTGTCCTGGCTAGTTTTGTGTCAACTTGATACAACTTGGAAGGAGGGAGCCTCAGTTGAGGAAATACCTCCGTAAGATCGGGCTGTAAGGCATTTTCTCAATTAGTGATCAATGGCAGAGGGCCCAGCCCATGGTGGGTGATACCATCTCTGGGCTGGTGGTTCTGGGTTCTATAAGAAAGCAGGCTGAGCAAGCCCATGATGAGCAAGCCAGTAAGCAGCACCCTCCATGGCCTCTGCATATTTAAGTTCCTGTCCTGACTTCCTTCAGTGGTGAACTGTGCTGTGGAAGTGTAAGCCAAATAAACCCTTTCTTCCCCAACGTGCTTTTGATCATAACGTTTCATCACAGCAATAGTGACTCTAAGACAGAAGGCGATAGGCCAACCTCCACACAACCCATACTCCTCGGCAAAGTAAAAGACAACCAAAAGAGGGAGAGGGGATGGTGAGACTCCATTAGTCAAATCAATGTGGGACCATTAAAATGATTTGATAGCTCAGAGATGCTGACTGGATAGTTGACATTAAGGAAGTATATAGAGGATTCTCATAATCCTGATAATATGAATAAAGTTTGGTTCAAAAAATGAAAGTGTTCATCTGCTAGGGCTATGACAATAGCCCCCAACTTGTGAATTTTTGTTTGTTTTTTCCTTTCTTGTGGGGCAAAACCTCCATAGTTCAGTAGGCAAAGGTACCTGCTGCAGCCTGACAACCTTAGTTTTGATCGTCAGGACCCACATGGCAGAAGGAGAAAACTGGATCCTGCAAGTTGTCTTTTAACCTCCACCCAGGCACATGCAAAACACACACACAATATATAATAAGACATAATTTTGAAAAATACATTCAACAGGTGTGGGGCACATGCCTTTAATCTCCGTGCTTGGGAGGCAGAGGAAAGTGGATCTCTATGAGTCCAAGGCCAGCTGGATCTGATAGAGTTCCAAGCTAACCAGGGCTACACAGGGAGACTCTGTCTCAAAAGGAAAACAAGCCGTGCGATTTGAACAAGAGTGCCCACGTTGGGCTCATATATTTGAAATTGGGGAGTGGCACTACTTGAGAAAGATTAGGAGATGTGGTCTTTTTTTTTAATATTTTTCTTAAGATTTATTTATTATATATACAGTGTTCTGCCTGAATGGTCACCTTCACGCCAGAAGAGGGCACCAGATCTCATTACAGGTGGTTTTAAGCCACCATGTGGTTGCTGGGAATTGAACTCAGGACCTCTGGAAGAGCAGCCAGTGCTCTTAACCACTGAGCCATCTCTCCAGCCTGGAGATGTGGTCTTGTTGGAGTAGCTGTGACCTTGTTGGAAGAAGTGTGTCGCTGGGGGTGGACTTTGAGGTTTCAAAAGCCCAAGCCAGGTACAGTGACTCCTTTCCTGTTACCTGCTGATCCTGATATAGAACTCTCATCTACTTTTCCCATGCCATGTCTGCCTGCATGCTGTCATGCTTCCCATGGTGATGATAATGGATCAACCCTCTGAAACTATAAGCAAGTCCCAATTAAATGCTTTCTTTTGTTAGAGTTGCCATGGTCAGAGGGTCTCTTTACAGCAATAAAACACAGACTAAGACACAAGTCATACCCTCGCAGTACAAATGAAGCTTACAGTTATGAATCTAGATCTTTCTCAGACTAATGATCTGAGATGTGATTCTTTCTGGAAGATTCTTTCTAGGCAGCCCTAGTCAGCCACTCAATCGCCAGAGAAAACAGCCAACACCACAGCATGCTACATGCTGAGCCAGGCTGTGCTAGGAATATTTGATTGGATTCGTTTCACTCATGGGCCCTTCCTTCACAATGAATCGGTTGTGAGTGTCCGTGCTGCAGTTTTTACGAAAGAAGAAACAAGATGCTTGGGCTGCTTTGTAGTTCCTCAAGAGGATGCATTGGCATGCAGCTAATGTCCTGGTTACTCAAGAGGCTGAGGCAGGAGAATTGTTTTTAAGCCTGGGGATAAGAGGCCAGCCTAGAGAACCTATTTCAAATAAAAAAGAAAGTAAAAACAGAATCCTAGAGGATTAAGGAAAGGTGGGATGGAGGATTGACTGAGAACACAAACTCCAAAAGGTTGCCTTTCCTTAGTTCATCATTCTAGGTGCCAAGACTGCCTTTTCAAAAATATAATATTGTTATTTATTTATTTTTTAAGAATTTCAGCCTGGCGGTGGTAACACACACCTTTAATCCTAGCACTCAGGAGGCAGAAGCAAGCAGATCTCTGTGAGTTCGAGGCCAGCCTGGTCTACAGAGTGAGTTCCAGGATAGCCAAGAGCTACACAGAGAAACCCTGTCTCAAAAAACAAAAAAGAAAAAAGAATGCTATATTATGTATTTTGATCATATCTGCATCTTCGTTCGTCCTCTTAACTCCTCCCAGATCCTTCCTACTCCTTTCCAAATTTGTGTCCTTTATTTTAAGAACTCACTAAGTCCAGTTTGTGCTGTCCGTATCCTGATGGATACTGAGTCAGCCGCTGGAGCACAGTGGACCTACAAGAACCACACCCTCTTAGGATGCCTTTAAAATGCTTCGAACCCTCCCAAAAAATTTACAAAAAATAAAAACCTTACCAAGGTAAATGTTTTACTTTCCTTACAAAATAGGCTATATTTAAGATCTGTCTGGTTTTAAGCATAGGTGGGAGCTAAAAATAAATACTTGAGGTTCTTCACGTGACAATAGAGATTTGTTAGCCAGCATTTTGAAATATATTTTTCATTAGAAATGGAGTATAGGGAAAGTTGGGCCTTCAAATATAACCACTATATAGAGTTCTGACTTTTTAAGATGTATTTATGTGTGATGTACGCATGGGTACCCATATAGGGGCTCCCTCTGCAGGTGTGTGTGGACACCGGAGGCTGACATTGGAGTGTCTTCCTCCATCACTTCTCCACCTTCCATTTGGCCCACTGCCCACTATTTCAACTCTTCTGGGCTTTCAAACACACACCACCACACCTGGCCTTTACGTGGGGATCCAAACTTTCCACAGCAAGCATTTTCCAAGCTGAGCCATCTTCCAAGCCCAGATTTCTAACACCTTGATGACTGCTGATGAATGACTTCATAATAGTGCTGATATGTGTATACCAGAAAGTTCTGTTTAGTCTGCAATAGCTGACTATATACTTAAATGAACAAACAAGCAAGCCAATAAAGGCAGTTTCCTTTGGAAGGGTGAACTCTTTTCTAAAGAGCACAATGCACACTTTCTCCTATTTAAAAATTATCTTAAAGAATGTTCCGTTCCTCTGTGAAATTAACACTGGGTCCAAGGATATTTTGTCAGAAAGTGGAGTGACCACGGGGTGTGTCAGCAGCCTCTAACCCCTGCAGGCCTCGAACTTCAGGGACAGACATGCGGTCATGAGGGGAATCTCCAGCTATCATCTTATATGTCCCCAGGACCCTGCTCATGCCCCACAGACCCAGAGGAGATGCTTCTACACTAAAGGCCAGAATACAAAAATGCTATGACCACCAAGGAATTAAAAAGGAGAAAAAATAGTCTAAAAATTAAAAATTAAAAAAAAAACAAATCCCCTCATACCAAGTTCAATATCAAACAACTGTCTCCTTTTTATAATGTGTGTGTATCTATGTTGTGCATACATTTGTGTGTTCCAATTCCCATGTGAATGTGGGTATGGGTGTGTGGAGACCCTGGACTGAATGAGGTCAGGAATTCTCTTCAGTGGTCCTCCACCTTATTCACGAAGGCAGGTTCTTGAAATTAAACCCAGAGCTGAGGTCCACATCCAGCCTTGTACATAACCCATAATCCAAGTACTTGAGAGGTAAAGGCAGAAGGATCGGGTCAACATCAGCCTTGGTTCTATAGTAAGTTCTAGACTAGCCTAGTCTACATGAGGCTCTGTTTCAAAACAAAACAAAAGCCAAATCTACCACTGTGCTTGACTAACAAATACCAAAGCTGATATAGTGGCACACACCTATAATCCCAATACTCTGGAAACTGAGCCCAACCAAGGATTACAAATTCAGGACAGACCTCAGCTTCAACCCCAGTGAGAGCCTGACTCAATGATAACAAACCCCATACTATTGGCATTTTTTCTGCCTCTGTAATTTCGGCTCCCCCTCTCCCCTTCAGCTTTCTTGGAGACTGTCCTAGCCCCATGTCTACTTAAAGGTTGCCAAGCTCATTAACATTCAAGCATGAGGCTCGGAAGTTCCTTCTCGGTGCACTGTCAGCTTTGGCTTCCCGCCGTCATTTGTAGCTTCACTCGGGTCTGAGTATCTTTAATTCCAATTCCCTTTATGATTTCAACATGAATTATGCAGAAAGATAGTTCCTGTTTCCTACAAGCCAGGCCTTCTCATCCTGTATTTGTTATTGATTTCTGACTTAATTGCATATGGTGTAAGAGTGTGGTCAATGGCAGAAACTCTTGGCGATCTGTGGAAGCCTGCTTCCTAGCCCAGGATAATGTCAATGTTCATACATTTTTAATATCTACTGGCTAAGCACCATCACTTGTTGAGTATAGTGTTCTCTAGGTGGCCGTTAGGCAAGTTTGGCTTTGTGTTCTGTCTTTACTGTCCAAGTCGTCTGTATCCCTATCAATTTTTAAACACCATTCAATCAGTTACCACAAGAAAGAATTAGGATAGCCTATGTAGCTGCAATTTCTCTTTGAGGTCCTTTTGTTTAACTTATTTTGCATAAATAGGACCAATACAACCCTCATATATGGCTTGGCTATTTAAAGTTCTTTTCTATCAACCAGAGGCTCCTAAAGATGTGCGGTGCCGGTTGGGGGCATAGCTCAATGGCAAAGCGATTGTCTGGCATTCACAAGACCCTGGGTTTGCTGCCCGCAAAAGAACATTGCGAACACCTGGAGAGAATTCTGTTCAGATTTTTTTTTTTCTGTTTTGGTGTGTTTTTTTTTGTTTTGTTTTGTTTGTGAGGCAGAGTCTATCCCAGACTAACCTCAAACTTCATATACAGTCAAGTGTAATCACCTTTGAACTTCTGCTTCCTGCCTCCACTTCCGCAGTGCTGGGGTTACAAATCAGCCATGACACTCAACTCATGAGGTGCTGGAGATGGAACCCAGGACTTTCTCCTTGCCAGTCAAGCGCTCACCCATCCGAGCTACATTCTTGGTGTTGTTCTGACAGTGTATCACGGCAGGCTTTGTGCATAGTAGATTTACCAATACCCTCAGCTTTGTGCCTGTGAAACGCTCCCTCAAAACAAAAAATCAGGTGACCAGATTTGGAGTGGGGGAGTTTGTGAGCAGGCCTGCTCCCACCACCTCATCCTGATTCTGAATTCTGACTGTCTCAACTCAAGCCTCCCAACACCAGGCTTGAAGCTTACACAACCGTGGATTCGAGGGAAGGCGGAAAGGGAGAACCCAGGAATACTGGGGTCTATTCAACTCCCATCAATCACATTTCCTGCTGGTGCTTGGAGTTTTCAACTCCCAGAACAAAAATGTAACCTTTGAGAGGATGCAGGGTTGGGTAGGAAGGAACCTGGCACATTCATAGACGGGCCCATCCGGGACAGAGTGAACAGGGGCAAGTAGCTGGAAACATGAAATGAATTCTTTCCATTATCCCTATCTTGGAATGGTTCTACACACTCCCATGGGTCGCTGGGCTACAGTGTGAAGACTTTGGTCTTTTTTGGCATCTACAGATACTGCTAAGAAGTAGGCTCAGCTTCCCGGGTTTCCACCCAGTGAATCACACAGCAGGCAGTGTGTGTGCACCAAGAGCGGTGCCCGGGGAATCAGGAGTAACTGAGTATTCCTCAGAGATGATCTAATCACACTCACAGAGCCCTCATAATCCAACAGTGTCGAAGGCCATTCCCCTAGCAAGCTCACTCTCCCCAGGGCAGGTATGGTATCTGGCTCAAATTTTCTAGAAATGGCCTTTGTTAGGAAAGGGGCTGAACTCTTCAGCAAGTGGAAAGTGGCTGCAATTCTTGTGACAAGAGTCTAATGACTGGTTGTGTCACATGGAGGCATGTTCTTTAACTCCCGGCTTTCAAGCCCGTGTGGATAGGTGTTAGGCAGTGGGCAGTGGGCCACAAGGAGCAGCAAGTCCCACACAGGGAGCCATGTAGCCGGGGAAGAGACCTCAGCCGGGCAGTCAGTCCCATGAGGAGCAGCAGTCCCCGTGGGTAAGAGCCAGACAGAAGGATAGGCTGGCCATGCAGAGTGAGGTTGGATACTTCTTTAGCAGGATATGGAAGGGAAGGGGAAAGGGGAGGAGGGGAAAATGGGGAAGAGCAGAGGGAGAGAGAGATAGAAAGAGAAAGGGGGAAGCAGAAGCTGCCTCTTCAGGAGAGATGGAAAGGGAAGAACTCAGTCTGGAAGCTGAAGATCAGCTTGCCTCGGCAGACAGGGGAGGGAGTGGGCGGGGCTTGTCTCTTAAAGGGACAGGACAGACCATTACAGTCCCATCTCTCTTTTATAATAAAAAAGGTGGGAGTTTAGGCACAACAGGTTGAATAAATTGGGACATCTGATTCTCAAGACTGCTTCCTGCATATTTGTGGGTGTTGTCTTGGGGGAAACCTGAGAAAGCTGGGTGCTGGTCACATCCTGGGGTAGCTGGTCTCTTTGTTTCTGTCTGGTGTTTGTGGTATGGGAATGTCTGGTGTCTCTTATGCCTGTTTAAGGTATTGGCAAAATAGAGGACAAAGTTAAGTTTAGGAAAAAAAAGTTTCAGGACCAGGGAATTAAGAAGGGTGTACCTGACCTGTTTAAGGTGGATCTTTTAATTCAGCTCCCTGAAACTCACAAGAATTTTTGGGTTTGTGAAAACATAAGTTTTAAACAGTAGCATATTTATATCAGAATGAAAATGCCTGTGACAGATATTTTTGTAGAATGAAAATTATTTTTTAAGACTATGAAAGGTAGCGTGAGAGAGAGAAATTTGATAGCATGCACTTGTCCTCACACTTTTATATCTGTATTTTGCTGAAATTTGTTTAGTGATGTTGTCCTTTTAAATGACAAAACCTCTCAGCTGTCACACTGCATCAGAGATCTTTGAGAAGGATAAAATTTTACTTGAGTTACTGATTTAAAAATGACAGAGAACTGACTTAGTTGGCACCTAGAGCTACTCCTCAGGGTCCTCCATGGTCAGTGAGGGTTGTATTTGCCTTTTGCTGTTTAGTGCAGGACCTGCCAGGCTCCAGAAGATCCTGTGGGCTAAGAAATCTGTAGGAAGACAAGCCTACCTTGCTTGACCTGAGCAGCTAGGCTGCCAATTCCAGTGATTTTTGTCTACCTCTGGAGATCTTCAATTTAGATAAAAGGCAGTTTTTCCCAGTGGTCAGCACTTGGTAGGTGAAGCAAATTGCGGATGGACGTGTTTTGTGCCCATTTGTCTTCTGTCTTCTTTGGAGGAAACAGAGCGCTGTTGCAAGAGCCAACCTGTCTCTTTTTGTTATGAAAAAGTCTTTTAATAATTAAATATTTAAAGGCCATATTCCCCAGATCTCTGAGCCAATGAGGGCTGTTTACTGGGTATAGATGAGTTATAAATACAGTATAGAATCTGCCTGGCGAGCTGGGTCTGATCTTGACTGTACTGGCTCTCAACAGGTAAAACAGAGTTGGATTAAACAAAGTATTTTTGTAAGAGACTTAAACGTACATACCAGTTTAAAACAAAACATGAAACATTGCTTTGTTAGTCTGGAATGAGATACAACAAACAGACAATTATAACATTTAACAGTAAACATAGGTATATTTAAGTTACATGTATGCACACAAACAGTGAGTGAACAAGAATTGGGCAAAGTGGATGCTTTTAGTGGGCCCTACCAAAGACATGCCACTGTGCAAAACACATATGTAACAGAGTCAGCACCAGGGAATTTAGAGACAAAAACATAAGTAAACTAGGGACCAGGCAGGGTATACCTCAGTGAAGATGACGGGACTTGGTCACCTGACCTGCCCCTCAGTCAAGATGGCAGTGAAGTCACATGTTGTATGAAAAAGCCACGGTTTTTTGTTTGTTTGTTTGTTTTTGAGCTGTGGGAGTTTTAACAAGAGACCTAGAGGCATGATCCACCAGGCCACCATAACCACAAACTGTGGCAGGGAGCAAAAGCTGGAATTGAAAACAGCTGCCTTATGGATCCAACCAATCTTGTCTTTTTTACATGCTGATAGCTTGAGGGTTTATACCATAGCTGAAAATGTGAAAACACCACCACAGGGCCTATAGAAGAGCATCCTCTCTCTACAGGCGGGGTGTTAAAACCTAATTGGCTCTGGTCTGGACAACTCAGAAGCCAGAGGCTAGAGACTGCTCCAAGCAGTCTCTCATAGCAGGGACCACTGATAAGTGGTCCAAAAGAAAAGAAAACAGAGAAAGAAAAATCTGAGGGACCCTGGGGTCCAAATCAAGTGCACCACACAGTGTGTGCAATGCTAGCATGGGGAGGACCAATCCTGGGTTGTCTGGTCCCATTTTTAGCTATGGAAAGCAACCAGAGATGAATGTCAGTGAAGTAGCCATGAAGGCTGTGGTTGGGGGCTGTAAGGGAAAACTCACCACTGAAGCTGCTGGTGTGCATAGAGGTCGGCGTTCAGGCAGATACAATGCAGAGCTGTTGTAAAGAAACCTGGTTCCGGAGCCCAGGGTTCCACGTTTCCTCAGCCGGCCCACTCATGGGTGGAAGGGAATGTGGAGAGAGCTGGCTGAGTTACAAGCACTCAAGGGACAGGACAGACCATTCTAGTAGGGTGGGTAGAAGTCCAAGGACAAGGACAAGATGGAGGCAAGGGAAAAGGACAGGAGAAGACCTGGATCCTTCTTGCCTCCAGGCTGTGCTTTCACCCCTTGCCGACAGGTGAGGGGCTCCACAGACACCTCTGACTCAGATGCCACCTCTTAGTTCAGCCCAGTTTGACCTTGGTGGGTTCACAGATGCGCATGACTGACAGCATTCTCATGGGGTCTCTTGCAGAGAATCACAGGAGTTGTCTTTTAAGTTGGCTAAAGCGAGGTGAGGAAAGGTCTCAGATTTCATTACCTTTCCTTTCAAGCTTTTCTATAAAATCCAAAAGCTCATCTGGCCTAACAAAAGACGCTGCTTAAGTGGGGTGTGGTGTCCCAGGTCCATAATCCCAGCATTTGAAAGGCAAAGAAAGCAGATACAGAAAGAGTTTGAGGTCAGCCTCAGCTACAGAGCGAGCTCAAAGCCTACCTGGAATGCTTGATATCTTTTCCCCAAAATAGAATAAAATAGTGATTGGCATTCAACCATTTGGAAGCCATGGAGTTCTTCAGTTATGAGCACAAAAGCAGTTATTAAAAGTGCATTGCACACCTATAATCCCAGCGCACACCTATAATCCCAGAACTGGGGAGGCAGAGGTAAATGGATCGCTGTGATTTCCAGGCTAGAGAGGAACACATGGTGAGACTCTCTGAAAATAAGTAAAGAAAGAAAGAAATAAGAAATAAAGGAAAGAAGGAAGGGAAGAAAAGAGAGAGGAAGAGGGAGGGAAGGGTAGAGGGAGGGGGAAGTCTAGAAGGCACTGCGAGCCCTGCTTCAATCCCAGCACTTGGAATCAGAGGCATGAGTTTGAGGCTAGCCTAGGCTACAGAGCAAGACCCTATCTTAAAAGAAAAAAGCTCTAGAAATATATTTTACAAAAGTATTAATAATATATAACTGGAATATTGGATATTGGAGTTTTAGAGGATTTTGGTAGTATTTCTTATCCATATTTTAATATGCATAAGTAAAAACTAATTTTTCTTTTTGATTTGTTTTGTTTTTCAAGACAAGGTTTCTCTGTGAAGTCCTGGCTCTCCTGGAACTCATTCTGTAGACCAGGTTGGTCGCAAACTCAGTGATCCATCTGCCTCTGCTGGATTTAAAGGTGCCACCACACTTGACAAAAACTAATTTTTCAAAATAATCTTTTCCCTGACCACCATTAAAGATCCAGACTCTGAGGCCAGTCTTTGGTTGAATAGGCCTCCAGTGACCGTGAGTCAGCAGCCAGCATCTGCTCACACTTCACCCTATTTGAAGCCAAGTGACTTAATACAAGAAGAGCGTTCAAGAGTAAAAAAAACAACAAAAAAAAAGTTGCAAAAATAACATGACAAAAATGTTGGCAGTTGTCATAATGAGAAAAATTAATTTCTATAGCCCGAAATTTTAAAATTTAAAATTTTTGAGAAGTAATGAGAATCTTGAGAGTGGAGCTCAGCAGCGGGAGCGGGGAGGGTCCCTGGTTGCCACCTCCAAACCCTCAGCAGCAGGGGGGTTTCTAGGTGCCACCTCCAACGCTGGAAAGAGCACCAAGTTAGTGGATTCATAGGAACCTCAGGACATCTCTGATTTTGTACATTTAATTGGCCCCCCCCAGAGTGGTACTGGCTGTTCCCCCATGTGTCCCTCACCTACACATGCGCTCTCTCTCTCTCTCTCTCTCTTTCTCTCTCTCTCTCTCTCTCTCTCTCTCTCTCTCTCTCTCTCTCT
>NW_026068098.1:541326-593826 GCF_014885135.2 Alexandromys fortis | reverse complement strand
CACTGGCCCAGCGCAGGAGAAGTTCAAACCCAGTTCTTGTCCTACACTGAAGTCAAGCTGTTTCCATGGGGAAACTGGCTTATCAGTCAACTTTGCATAATGGCTAAGGCTCAGCCCAGTCTTTCAGAGGTCTGAGACTATGGGGTTGTGTTTTATCCTGTGGCAAATAAAACCCTCTAGCGGCTAGCCTGGAACTCACTAGATAGCCCAAACTGCCCTTGAGTGAGAAGCAACCCTCCCACCCCAGTCTCCAAGTGCTAGGGTCAAAGCGTGAGCTCCCTCACCTGGCTAACAAAGTCTCTCCTGTGGGCTCAGGAGCAATGTGCTGCTCTTTCAGCCACAATTTCCGCATTCGCGGTCCGGCTTTGTTTCCAGCTTGTTATTTTTCCGAGGATTGTTGCTGCTTGTCACTCTGCTAAGTGTCAAGAGCGTGCTGAGCTGAAAGGGGTTTCAGTGAGAAATGTCGTCCGTGGACTTAGGTATTTGAGTACTTGGGTGCCTAAGTGGCGGTCCGTATGGAGAGGTTATAGACCTTTAGGGGGTGCGGCCTTCTACCCTGTCTCGCTGAGGTGGGTTTTGAGGATTTACGGCCTCGCCCTACTTGCTCTTCCCTTGCTCTGCTTCCTGCTGGTAGGTGACAATGTGATCACCCAGCTTCCTGTTTCTGCTACTACACTCTCCCTGTCGTGGTGGACTCCAAGCCTCCAGAATCAGGCCAAAATAAATCCACTCTTCCTTAAGTTGCTTTTGGCTATCATGTTCCGTCACAGCAACAGAAAGCAGCCTATCCACTCTCAATAAGGAGCCACCCTAGAGGTACCGACTTCTGACACCAATAGCTATAACGAAGGAACCTGGATTAGCTGGTTTATAACAACAGAAGTCTGAAAGGATGTTCTCTGTTTCTGTCTTTCTCTTTCAGACACACCCAGCTGAGATGTGGTCTCTTTCAAACATTCAAGGTCGGGGTACAGCATGATTGGTTCTGATGAGCTCCCTGGTCCAGGTACATGTTTTCAGTCTGGCCCCAAACTCTATGTAGCAGAGGATAGCGAAGCGCTCTCCCTGCTTCTGCCACACTTGGTTTATATGGTGCAGGGGACAGACCCTGGGGCTTCATCATGCTAGGTAAGCATTTTACTAAATGAACCACAGCCCCAGCACCTCACGACATTTAAAATAAACAATGTGCTCAGGCTCCTTTTGAACACACAGCAGATCAGCCCAAAACGAGACAAGTTGTCATACCCCCTTCTTCCCCAAGGCTCAGGGGAGACCATCTGGGAAGAGGGGAAAGGATTGGTGGAGCCAGAGGCTGGAAAGGACAGTTGGAAGAGAGTCTTCAAGATGTGACAGGATGCTTTACTCATGAACTCACGGCAGCTGTACTTGTCCAGGCACAAAACGGCCTGGAGAGATGGCTCAGCGCTTAAGAGCACTGGCTGCTCTTCCAGGGGCCCTGAGTTCAATCCTCAGCACCCACATGGTGGCTCGCCACCATCTATAAGGAAGACTACTGGGGCAGGAGTCAGTTTTCTTCAGGACGTGGTCTCTGGATGGTGGATGCTCTACACCCATGCACATGTGAGCAGTACCTATTGGACTCTGTGGGATGTAAGAAGAGGACACAAAGCTGGGAGGGGACCAGGTGGAAGAGGGATCTGGGAAGAGCTGGACCAGGAAGTGACAAATAGATATGATCAAAATGTGTGGAATTCTCAATAACTTTTAAAGAATAGAAAAATGTATACTGATAATAAAAATCATATTTACATCCTTCAAATACCTTTAATCTTCCATAAATCAAATTTACATATACATACAAAATGCTCCCAGGGTATAGAAGCATCTGACTAGAGGAGCAAGGAAAATGTTAACTTGGAAATAAAAGAAGCAAATAACAATAAAGACCTTGGAGCTGGAGTGATGACTCAGCTGTTGAGAGCATGTATTGTTCTTCTAGAAGACCTGGGTTCTGTTTCCATCACCTGCATGGCGGCTCTCTGTAACTCTCCTGCCCTCCCTGGACACTAGGCATGAAGTCTATGGTGCACGGAGTCACATACAGGAAAATCATCCATACATATAAGATAAAATGATATTATTGACAAATAAAATAATAATTTCAACTTTTTAAAAAGAAGAAACAAAAGCTAGTATTTAGCTTGCAGAGGACCCAAGTTTGGTTTCCAACACCCATATTGTGTGGATCACAACAAGTAAATAAGACGCAGAAGCTAATGAAAAGAACGGTGCAGACACCAATGACACAATGTTTCAAGGTAAGCCCACTAGAGACCAACCACCACGTGGAAACTCTTTTTTTGTTTTGTTTTGTTTGTTTTGAGACAGGGTTTCTCTGTAGCTTTGGAGCCTGTCCTGGAACTAGCTCTTATAGACTAGGTTGGCCTCAAACTCACAGAGATCCACCTGCTTCTGCCTCCCAAGTGCTGGGATTAAAGGCATGCGCCACCACCGTCTGGCTCACATGAAAACTCTTAAAGCTGAAAAGAAAGTCTTTACTGATGGCCAGTGGCTGCACAGAGAACTCACCCAAATCATGCAGCACCTCACCTTACAGCTCTTTGTCTTCTTTAGACAAAAACTACATCCTGATTGTCACACTTCAGTTAGCAAGACACAGAACTACAGAAGTCAAAAAGCAAGGGACTTCTTACTCAAACACCATCTGGGAATTATGGGCTAGAGTTTTGCTTCCTGTTGTAGTAGGTATTAGAGACTATATGCTAGGTTTTAAGGTTATAGTGGTGCCTCTAACATGGCGTCAGTTGTACTAGGTCTGGGGCCTGTAATAGTCCCCACTGGTTCTATGGGCATGAGTCATCTTGGGACAGGTTCTCCCTCAACACGAACAATTTAACAGAATTTACTGTATTTTGCATAGTCAAGTAGGCATTTGTGCAAGCAAGGTGAGGGCTATAGTGAGGGCTAGAAACAAAAGTGTTCATGGCCCAGCAATAACCAGAAGTGCCGAGTAGTTAACGGAGGGGGCCAGGAGAACAAGGACTGATACTGCTGGGGCTGAGGAGGCTTGGGTTTCTTTGGGCAACCTGGCTGAACCAAGATGATTTGGGTTCCCAACAAGAGGCACAAGTCTTAAGCCAGAGGGTTGGGTCTTGAAAAAGAAAAAGCCACTAGTCAAAATAGGGAAAATAATCATGATGGCAGGTCTTTGGTCACTACGTTCCAGACAGCCTGGATCATCTGGGAGTCCAGAGATCCAACACTGGTCCACCCCACTCCAAAAGAGGGTCAAACAATTTCACAGAAGGTACAGAGTTTTCTGGGTGAGACACGGACATCGTATCTGTCCTAGTCCACAAAACCCTCCTTGAGGTATTTTAACACCTTATGTGGTGTCTTGGGGGTGCCCATTCCCATTTTAGATCTGTTTCCCCAGCAAAAAGAATGATAGAAACACACAGGAAGATCTGCAGGCAAACAACAAAGACAACCAGAGGTTACTACCACACAGACTTAAACCAGGAGTCCCAGGGACATCTCACATGGATTCCAGACATGAGAATTAGGACTGTGTTCAGGCTTTCCTAAATGTCCTATTCAGAAGACGCCATAAACAGACTTACTTCTGAAGGTAACAGATTTAGGCAGCCTTCTGTAATTTCCTGTTTTAGGTGGAAGGCATCTGGAGCCTCTGGGGAAGGAGGACTAGAGGCAGGGGAAATTCATGGGCCCCTGTAACAGCTCAGTGTGCACACCCCCTAGGAATTGTCTGTTTTCCACACTCATTCACATGTGATCCACAGGCATGCATGTAGGCAAACACTCATACACATGTGGTGCAGACATGCATGTAGGCAAACACTCATACACATGTGGTGCACAGACATGTATGTAGGCAAACACTCATACACATGTGGTGTACAGGCATGCATGTAGGCAAACACTCATACACATGTGGTGTACAGGCATGCATGTAGGCAACTACTCATTCACATGTGCACAGGCACATATGTAGGCAAACACTCAAACACATAATCTAAAAAAATTAATTCCTGGCAAGATTCTTTTTCAAAGAAAATTCTAAAATTCATATGGAAATGTAAAGGACCTAGATGATGCATCAAAAACAATTCTGGGCCGGGCGGTGGTAGCGCACGCCTTTAATCCCAGCACTCGGAAGGCAGAGGCAGGCTGATCTCTGTGAGTTCGAGACCAGCCTGGTCTACAAGAGCTAGTTCCAGGACAGGCTCCAAAACCACAGAGAAACCCTGTCTCGAAAAACCAAAAAAAAAAAAAAAAAAAAATTCTGAGGGGAAAGGTTAGAGACACAAACTATCCAATGTGAGCCTGGGATATATATCAGTGGGAAAAACACTTGCTTAGTGTCCTTGAGGCCCTGGATTGATCCCTGACACCACCAAACAAACAAAAACAGATAAAATTATGTCTCTGCTTTCAATATTCATTATAACGTTACATAATCTTGAGACTACAGCATTGATATAAAGACAGACGAATAATCAATGGGACAGAAGAGAGTACAGGAACAGACCTGTGTGTACATGAACAATTGAGGCAGAGTCTCCCTATGCAGCCCAGACAAGCTCCGATTTAAGATCCTCCTGCTTCGCCCCCCCAGAGGATTTCATGGGAAAGCAGTTTCGACAAATCACGTTAGAACAGTTGGCTTGCAAAATCAAACCAAAACAAAAGCACCCTAACAAACTTTAACAGTGTTCAGAAAATACAAAATTCGGAGTTTCTACAACATGCTATCCATAATGTCTACTATACAATAAAAATTACTAGCTGCAAACAAAGTGAAAAATATATACTGTAGGGCAGGTGAGAGCATTCAGGCTATAAAGGTGTCACCATGCCTGACCACCTGAGTTCAATTTCTGGGACCCACATGAGAGGAGAGAAAGCAATCTCATCCTCTGACCTCTACCTGCATGCCAGGTGTTTGGTGTGGGAGGTCCTTCTGTCTATCTGCTGCTTTTATTGGTTAATGAATAAGGAACTGCTTTGGACCTATAGCAAGGCAGAACTTAAGAAGGCAGGGAAAGCTAGGCTGAATGCTGGGAGAAAGAATGGTGGAGTCAGAGAGATGCCATGGAGCCTATGCCAGAGATAAACATGCTGAACGAATCTTTGCTGGTAGGCCACGACCTCGTGGTGATATATAGATTAATAAAAATGGGTTAAATTAATATGTAAGAGTTAACCAATAAGAAGTTAGAGCTAATGGGCCATGCAGTGATTTAATTAATACAGTTTCTGTATGATTATTTTAGGGCTGAGCAGCCGGGAACTAACTAGTGGTCTCCTCCAACAGGTGTGGGCAAACACACATACACATACATGTAAACACCTCGGTTCGAATCCAAGTCACGGCACCAATTGTTATTCTTAAAAAAATGATTCCCGGGCGGGTTGGCGGAGCCCCCCATGAGAAAGCGGCTACAGGAGGGCACGCGCCGCGCCCACGGTGGCGGCAGGTAACAGACACGTAAACACAGGAAATAGCCATAAGTATTTATTAAGGAAGAGGGAGAAAGAAAGACAGAGAAAAGAGATAAAAGGAGAGAGGAGAGATAAAAGAAGAGAGAGACAGAGAAAACGCGTGCGCACGACAAGGAAGCAGAAAGAGGAAGGGTCCCAAGATGGCGGGCAGGTCAGAGGTTATGGGAGTGGGCGTGGCTAGGGCAGGGACCGAAAGAATAACACTATGTTATTTAAAAGTTTATATGCTTGCCCATCTCTCAGGACCGACTGACCCATGTTCAACTGCTGTTCACATGGAACCCTTCTCCACTTCGGCCTTCAATGTTCTCGTTTGAATATTTGCTACTACCACCAAGATCTGCCTCTGCGCCCTAGGCTTCAAGGCAGCAGCCCTACTACTCGTCGCAGCGTAGCGTCCTCAGGGCTCCTACCCGCAAGCGCACAGACACACGCGACCGGCTCCCGTCCCATTCCAACTGCCGGCGGTGATGGCCGGGTATGGGCCCGATGCTCCAGCGCCATCCATTTTCAGTTTATATGCAATATATAGTTAACAGAAAAGTCATTCAACAGGAGCAGATCTACACTGACCCATACATTACAATGTACAAAGACTTTAAACAATGTACAAAGACTTTAATGCTTGTAAGTATGTTAAAGAACCTGCAGAAGCCAGACACAGTGGTGTGTGCCTTTTGAGAGAAAGGTGGATCTCTGTGAGTTCAAAGTCAGCCTGATCTACTAGCAAGCTCCAGGCCAGCTAAGACTAAATAGTGAGACCCTATCTCAAGAAACAAAAAGTCCCAGCACTCAGAAGGAAGAAGCAGGTGGATCTCTGTGAGTCTGAGGCCAACTTGGCTTACAAAGCAAGTTCCAGGACAAGAACTGTTATACAGAGAAACCCTGTCTCAAAAAAAACAAAATAAACAAACAAACAAAATGAAAGAAAGAGAGAAGCAAACAAAACAAGAACTTTTATACTCTGAGTGTAGCTCTGTTGGTAGAGTGCCTACCTAGCAGGTACAAAGCTCTGGGTTCAATCCCTACAAATCCAAGGACACAGGAGTTAAGATCAGAAGTTCAAGGTCAATCTAGGCTACAAGAGTTCAAGGCCATCCTGGGTTGGAGATTCTGTTTCAACTGTTTTCTCTTTCTCTCTCTCTCCTCTCTTTCTCCAGAAAACCTGGGTATTTAGGGTACACGCTTAGGAGAATTTCAAGAGAGGTATGTAAATCAATCAAAATAAAATCAAACAGAAATCCTAGGGCTGAAAAATACATTATCCAAATGTGTTAGTTAGGGTTTCTATTGCTGTGAAGAGACACCATGACCACAGCAGCTCTTATAAGGAAAACATTTGGTTGAAGAGGCTTGCTTACAATTTCAGAGGATCAGTGAGTGCATTATCATCACAGCAGGGAGTATGGGAGGCAGATGTGGTGCTGGAGGAATTGCTGAAAGCCCTATATCTTGCAGGCAACAGGAAGTTACTTGACTGACTCATTGGGTGGTTATCCTGAGCATAGGAAACCTCAAAGCCCACCCCACAGTGACACACTTCCTCCAACAAGGCCATACCCACGCCAACAAAGCCACATCTCCTAATAGTGCCACTCCCTATGAGATTATGGGGGCCAATTACATTCAAATTACTACACCAACTTTTTTTTTTTTTTTTTGGTTTTCCAAGACAGGGTTTCTCTGTGGTTTTGGAGCCTGTCCTGGAACTAGCTCTGTAGACCAGGCTGGTCTTGAACTCACAGAGATCCGCCTGCCTCTGCCTCCCAAGTGCTGGGATTAAACTACACCAACTTTTTAAAGTAATTAGCCAGCAGAGAAAACATTGAGAAGAGCTTTGATGACTGGTCAGGCACTGTGCTGTCTAGTTTTGTGTCAACTTGACACAAACTAGAGTTTTCTGAAAGGAGGGAACCTCAATTGAGAAAATGCCTCCATAGGACCCGGCTGTAAGACATTTTCTTAATTAGTGACTGATGGAGGAGGGTCCCGCCCCCTGTGAGTGGTGTCATTCCTGGGCTAGTGGTCTTGAGTTCTATAATAAAGCAGGTTGAGCAAACCATGAAGAGCAAGCCAGTAATCAGCAGCCCTCCATGGCCTCTACATCAGCCCCTGCTCCCAGGTTCCTGTCCTGACCTCATCAATGATGACCAGTACTATAGAAGTTTAAGCCAAAAAAAAAAAAAAACCTTTCCTACCCAACTGGCTTTCATTCATGGTGTTTCATCACAGCAATACTAATCTCAACTAAGACAGACACTAATTGTTTAAGATATGTATTTTGTGGTATATCTGAAAACACTGTGAACCCCGAGTTTCCATTTTGATTAATTAAATAAAATAAACCTTGGGTCAGGAGGTTGAGTTAGCAACCAGTTAACAGAAAGTAAACATAGAGAGTCAGAGAGTGTAAGACGATAGAGAGACACACAGTAGTAGGGAGGGGCTTTGGTGCAGAAGGACCATCTCTTTTGGACAGGTCAGCTAGTTGCTACTCATCTTCTCTGAGCTAGCAGGTTTTCACCCCAGTCTTTGAGTCCCAAGTCTTATTGATAAATAGAAAGATGCAGATTTAATTAAAAGCAATGTTTGGCAGCCTTGACATAGCTGGTACCTGCAGAAACAGAATTCCTGCCAGGCTGCTGCCTGAGCCACAGCTGTGCCACTGCCAGAGGAGCAGGCCAGTAGCTGCAGACCTGCAATTGCTTGCTGAAACAGCAGAAGGTTAAAGAGCAGCCTCTGTGCCAAAGGAAAAACGACATATACACCTCCCAAGTGATAGGAGAAGGCATGGGCAGAGAAAGCACTTGAAGAAATGGTGATTGGAGGGCCCAGCAGGCAAAGGCACTAGCAAACCAAGCCGCATGACCTGAATTTGAGCCCCTAGTCCCACTTAGTGGAAAGGAGAGAACTGACTCCTTCAAGCTGTCCTCTGCCCTCCATACACGTCGTGATATCCCCATACGCAAATAAAATAAACATGTCTCAATTCCTCCTCTTCCTCCTCCTCCTCCTCCTCCTCCTCCTCCTCCTCCTCCTCCTCCTCCTTCTCCTCCTCCTCTTCTTCTTTTTGTTTTTCAAGACAGGGTTTCTCTGTAGTTTTGGAGCCTGTCCTGGAACTAGCTCTAGTAGACCAGGCTGGCCTTGAACTCACAGGGATCCACTTGCTTCTGCCTCCCAAGTGCTGGGATTAAAGGTGTGTGCCACCACCACCCAGCTCTCAGCTACTTTTCTATTCCCGCCATGGAGAGACATTATGACCAAGACAATTCTTCCCCGTCTACCCCCCACCTCCCAGACAGGGTTTCTCCCAGAGAGGGTTTCTCTGTAACTGGCTGTTCTGGAACTCGCTCTGTAGACCAGGCTGGCCTCAAACTCCCAGAGATCCACCTGCCTCTGCCTCCCGAGTGCTGGGATTAAAGGCGTGCGCCACCACCTGTCTCCAAGGCAACTCTCGTCAAATAAGCATTTAATTAGTGGTTTGTTTAAAGTTTTAGAGAGTTAGTCCATTGTCCCCCTGTCAGGAAGCAGATAGGCGTGGTGCTGAGACACTGAGAGCTTTACGTCCTGATCAGCAGGCAGCAGGCAGAAAGAGAGAGCCTGAACCTGACACCTACCTCAAAGCCTCAAAGCCCACCCCCATCAGCAGACCTAGTTCCCCAGGACCACACCTCCTAATCCTTCCCAAACAGTTCATCACATGGGGACTAAGCACACAAATGTATGAGCCTATTGGGCTCATTCTCATTTAAACCACAAGAGAATTTAACTAAGTTGCGTTTCCTTCAAATGGTGACTGGAAATTTTTTCAAATTGCATAAAACCCAGCAATTCACAATTTAGAAGTGAGTAAACTTTAAACAACTATGCACAGAAGGCAGAGGGAAATGGTGCAATGCCTTATTCCCTACCCCTTCAATGAGGTTGAGCCCTGAGATGCCTACCCTACACCAGACAAGCCACTGGACATTAGAGATAAAGAGAAATGGTGAAAGTGCGCAGAAACACACAGCGAGGAAGAAGCAATGAGGTAGGTGATGGCTGCTTCCGCATCAGAAACAAAAGGCTAGGAGGAAATGGGACATAAAGACACTGGACTTACCTAAAATTCTAGATTTGGTGATAATTATCTTCTTTCTTCCAAAGATCTATTTTTATCATTTTTCCGAGGGTCTGTGAATGTGAGCCCAGGCGCGCTGGAGTTCCAGGTTGTGAGCTGCCCAGTGCAGGTGCTGAGAATCAAACAAGTATTCTGCAAGAGCAGCACGCACTCCTTCTGTTTCTTTATCGAAATAATGAGTTTAACTCCCATGTCTGTTTCTGGTTCCCCACAGTTTCCATGTCTGACCATGCCCTGTCGTAAGATCCCATACATACTTAAAACCAAGTGAAGAGTCAAATTCCATCTTGAAAACGAAACAGGCATTTAGACAGCACGTTCTTGGCTGTGGAACCTTGGACAACATTTAGTAAACAAGGAGGTAAAGTTTCTGCTTTGTATTACAAAAAGACAGCCTTGGAATAAGATGGAATCTTCCACAGTGTTTAAACTGTTCTCTTAAAGAGACTTCCTCTGCTGCCAGAGAACTTTAAACGCCAGTGAGCAAATATCCAGCCAAAAACACACAAAAATCAAAGCAGAATGGAAGAGACTTAAAACCACCAACACTGGGGTCTGGTCAAAGGGTGAAGAATACTTCAAAAAAAGAGGGGGAAGCTCCTAAAACACCAGATGGTTCTGTAGAAGTCATTAAAGCAAAAGCGCAAATAAGCATAGAAAAAGGTGGCTCACTTCTCAGTGTGGAAGCCAAGTTCATCAGCTCTGTGAGTTGTTTCTGGAGGACTGACCAGGCTATTCAAGATCTCCGCAAGTGTCCACTGTTAGCTCTGGGGCCGGCGCTGAGGAGAAGACCTTCTGAAAAGGAATAAAAGGGTGGCACAAGGCAAGGCCTTGTGGTGACATAACTTTATATATCTGGACTGTGAGTTTAGTCATATGGTCTACGCCTGCAGTAAGTCTGAAAGAAGCATAGACACACACACATACACACACACACACACACATGACTGTAAAGCTGGAAAGTTCTAAATATGACATAAGGAACTCAGTCTTAATATTACCTATACTTATGCAGTATGTTACATAATGCACATAAGGCCTTCCTGTGCTATTTCATAGACTATGTGTTAATCTATAACCTTCTAAATAAAAGACAAAGAAATACAATAAAGACATTTTCAGACAGAGAATTTGGGTACAGCAGACTACAAGAAATGCTAAAGGAGATTCTCAGGCAGAGGGAAATGACATAACACATTACTTCCCATCCCTTAAGAGGGGCTGAACACAGGGGCTACCTCCCAAAGAGCACAGACTGAACAGGAGAGAAATGAGTGCTGTAACACTTGGACAGTGACACGCCTAGTCGGGTGGTCAAGGTCAGCCTCCACTGTGTTGGGAGGGGTAAAAGGCAACACCCAACATTCTGAGCACTTCACAGGGAAGGAACTGCCATGACTTCCCTGACGTGGCATCTCAGTACCTGTCATGACACACCACTGTCACACTGACCAAGTGAGGGAATCAGGACGAATCCATATATTACATATCAATAAAAATTAATTATTTTATGTTGAAATATAAACATTTAGAAAAAAATTCTCCATTTTTTTCTTTCTTGCATCCCCACAGAGGTTCGTGACAGCCTAATGGCGTGGATAAAATTCAATACTGAGCTAACCCTTCACTTAAGCTGAGCCCGTGTTGACTGTGCACCTCAAATGTTAATTATATGTTTTAGTAACTTATGACTAAATTCTACATCTAAGGCACATTTGAAGGACATATATAATCCTCACTGGCCCACAAGCCATCACCCATTTTACTGCAAGGAATCACCCTCCTGGGTTTTTCTGAATAGCTCCCAGGTTCTTAGGAGTGAGCCCTGTGCCTTCTGCTCCAGTCACCTTTCCAGCCACTGAGCCAACAACCCCCATAGCCTGGCTATGTGTGTGCCGGTAACCTTTTGTTGGTGAAAGCTATCTTTAGACTGTGGGGAGACAAATCAAACTCTATCTGCAGCCCCTGGAAACCACATTCAAACTTAGAATAAAATTGCTAGGAAATCTGAGGAGAGTTGAAGTAGTTTCCTGGGGGTGTAGTGACAAAATATTGTCAATTAAGTTGCTTAAAACAATGGAGGGGCTGGAAAGATGGCTCAGCGGTTAAGAGTACTGGCTGCTCTTCCAGAGGACCCAGGTTCGATTCCCAGCACCTACATGGCACCTCATAACTGTCTGGAACTCCAATTCCAGGGAATCTGACACCCTCACACCAACACACACGGAATAAAATTGAATAAAAATATTAGGAAAAAACAATGGAAATTTCTTCTCAGGATTCTATAGGGCCAACGCCCGAAACCCGGGCATTCTCTCTGAAGGGTCATGAGGAGTACATTTCCTCCCCCTCTTCCAGCTTCACACAATCAGGAACACTTTAGTTTCTGCCACACTGACCATCTTATCTCATGCCTGTGGCTCCTCTCCTCCTAGGTCACTACCATACTGGCTTGGGAGTCACTGTAGTCTGACTTCATTTTTTTAAAAAATATAAGTCCCATTTTATTTTTCCAAGGTGTTTTCTTCTGTCTTTATGAAGCCACCTCTTTACATGGGCTTTGGTGGAGGTTATGGTGTAGTACCAGCAGGTCTAAGTTGCTGTGGGGGTGTTCGGTCCTTCCGAGCTTCCCGAGATCGATTCCTGACCACCTTGCTATGAGTAGCACAGCTCACAGTAATGCAGCTTGACATAGAGTGTGGGGAGCACATAGGCGTCTAAGACACTTGCTTCGGATATGTCCCTGATGGCAGTGTTCCGAATGACAAACTTCTTAATGGCCTTGTCCTTGGGTACGTACCAGTACAGTCAGGGCTACATAGAGAAACCTGTCTAAAAAAAGAGAAGACAAGAAAGAAAAAAACACCACAAATTTATTCTCTTCTTCTGATGGAAATGGAAATCTAGAATCATTTTCACTTGGCCCAAGCCGGTGAAGACAGGGTTGAGTCTGCTGGAAGGCCCTGGAGAGGGTCTGTTTTCTTTACCTTCTCTTTGTGACCCTTTCTTCCAGCCCCTCCAGTTTCTCGCTCCTACTTTCCATCTCTTACTTCCTTAGTCAAAGCTCCTCTTTCCTTGTGGGTGCAGTTAATGCAGCGAATTGGTTGCACATGGCCCTGGCCCTTTTTTGGCATGACCGTTGTCTCTCCTTTTTTTTGGTCATCTTGGAGCCAAGTCCCAAAAGAAGTATGACTTCATCTTAACAAATTTTGCCTGCAGTAGCCCTATTTCAGCTGAGAGTGTTCTGAAAGAGATTGAGCTTCCACAGGCCATTTTGGAAGGGAACAAAAGTCAAACCACAATGAAATGAGTTCACAGTGGCTGCATAGCCTAGACCTGTCCTCTCAGCTCCTTGCTAAGCTCTGTCGCACATGGCTTCCTCCAAGGGTTTGGAACTGGCCTTCACTTTTGCAGCTCTGTGAGTTCCATGTCTCGGGAGGTACACTGGGTGGAGCCTTTGCTCAGAGAGGGAAGATTCTCTTCCCAGTAAGAGTCAGAGGACTTACCTCTCTCAGGATGACACTCATCCTCAAGACAGGACCATCCCTCTGCTGAGGAAGCCTATCTCTGTCCACAGAGTAAGAGCTGGCCCTCTGGTTTTCACAAGTTGCCCACATAAATGGCTTGGCATGTTTCCCCAGATCTGCACTGTTGGTTAGATTTTAAACACCTTCTGTGAGACATAATGTTAGTCTAATGACTTTTGACAAGATTATGATGAATCTAATTCATCTCCACTTTTTCTCTTCTAAAAATGTTAAACTCTTAGGTGTCTACTTCAGTTAAGGTCAAGATTTCCCATAAAGAAACAATATCACACATCTTCTTTTGTTCATTTATTTTTTTCAAGGCTGTTTATCAGTCCTGGCTGTCTTGGAACTTGCTTTGTAGACCAGGCTGGCTTTGAACTCACAGAGATCCATCAGCTTCTGCCTGCCTCCCAAGTTGGAATTAAAGGCATGTGCCACCACAGCCCAGCTCCCTGAGCCATCTTTTTTTTTTTCCCCTGAGCCATCTTTGTAAGTGAATTCAATCCACTGTGGAATAACAGAATCATCTGAATTCTCGAATCTGACATGTAAGAGCTTTAGGACAGCCACTAGAAAATTCAATTTCTTCTTGATCAGATTACTAAAATTCCTAGGATAAAGCAGTATTTTTAAACTTTTTTTTTGTTTTCTTTTCTCTCTCTTTTTTTTTTTTTTTTTTCAAGACAGGGTTTCGCTGTAGTTTTGGAGTCTGTCCTGAAACTAGCTCTTGTAGACCAGGCTGGTCTCAAACTCATAGATCCGCCTGCCTCTGCCTCCCAAGTGCTGGGATTAAAAGTGTGTGCCACCACTGCCTGGCTATTTTTAAACTTTTTGTGGGAACTCGAAGATATATTTTAGCAGCTCTCAGAGCATAATACAATAGCATATATGTAAATAAATAAATACACACAACTCACATACAGACTGTCACTATGCATAGCATGTCATCTGTATGTTCTATTTATTATTGTGTGTGTGTGTGTGTGTGTGCAGATGTGGGCATACAACAGAACAGATATAGAAGTCAAAGGACAACTCTTGGGCGTTGTTCTTTTTCCAACTTGGGATCCATGAATCAAAGTCAGGTTGTGAGGCTTACACAGCATGTCTTTTTACTGACTGAGTCATCTTGCTAGATACTTTTGTGTTTTGTTTTTTCAAGACAGGGTTTCTCTGTGTAACAATCCTAGCTGTCCTGGAACTAGTTCTTGCAGGCCAAGCTGGTCTCGAACTCATAGAGATCCGCCTGCTGGGCACTTTTTAAAAGGTAACCTTAAATGATGTTACATTCACCAAGGAGTTTAGTGTTATGGGTGCAAGAATACTGGTGGATCAGGGTATCTGATATCACCTGAATCTGACCTGAAAACTGACCTGAATCTGTTTTGAAATACTTATGCTAGGGGGAATGCGGACATAGTCCAGTCATCTGCGTACTTACCTAATGTACATCCTAGGTTCAATCCCTAGCACCAAATAAACATGGTTTGGTAGCCTGTATCCTAGCACTTGGATAAAGATAGGAAAATGAGCTCAAGGTGGTATGACAACCTTTAATCCCAGCACTAGGGAGACAGAGGCGTGTGGATCTCTAAGCATTCCAAGTGGGCTACATGAGACCCTAAAAATAAGTCTATCATGAAGGGCAAGGCGTGCTATTCTCTCTTGGTATCTTCTTCCAGGCCTAACTTTCAACTTGGTTTCCATGAACTAGGCCTAAGGGCTGTCTTTCCTTCCTGCTGCATGAGGATGTCCTAACTCCTCTAGTTCTCTGGAAGCAAGGGGCTCTCTGCCAGTATGCCTTTTGTAGAAAATATGCCAACCTTCCCTTTTCAGGCGTGGCCCGCCCACATCAAAAAGCAGTCTCCTGCTTTTCCTTAGACTTCTTGACAATGGCTGACTTTCAAGTTTCTCCAGAAATAACCCCTGTAAGTTCCGTGTGAAAGACGCGCTGATCTGGCAGTAGGGCTCCCACGCGTGCGCCTCTCCACGCGAGGTGCGCCCCGCGGGTCGCCTGGGTCCGAACCAGGACAGTTCGTGCTGCTTTTAATGGAATTTCTGACATTTGGAATCTGCAGATTCCATTCTTCCCACAGTCCCTGCCACGAATAAAGATTAGTCACCACCCACATTAAGCCCAGACTAACGCTAACCTGGTAGGACGGTAATTTAAAGAATAAACAAGATTCAAGAGAGGTGGCAGCCAACGCACAGGCAGCCGGCTAGGGCCACGCGCCTCGCGCCTTTTAAGGGCCGGCAGACGCAAGTCGGCCAACGGCTCAGCACTTCACCAATCACCGCGCTCCTCGACGTTGGTTCCGCCCCCACGGCCCAAATTAGCCAATCATTGATGACCTTCCCGCGGGCCCACCCACCCACCCGTCGGTAGGGCCGCGCTTTCGAACCACGCAGACGCTCAGCGGCGCAAAAGCAGCCAAATTTTATTTTTAGCTCCCCGCTGAGAAGCGCCTCTCCATGGCTCCGCCCCCTCGTAATCCCCAATGGTAGACGGAGTTTCCATTGCGTCATCGCGCGGCTGTCTGGGAGCCATCCAGTCAGAACGCGGGCAAGACTGTCGTAATTAAAAAGCGGCGGAAGTAGGTGGGAGGGTCATGACGCAGCGAGTTTCGGTCGTGACTTTTCCGGGGGCCTTGGGGCGTCTCCGCTTTCTCCCTTTAAAGTAAACGTTCCCCCGACGCGCACCCCCCCTCCGCGCGTTCCGGGCCGGGAGGCGGCGGCGGGAGGCGGCGCTGACGCGGCCGCGCGCGGTCACGTGGGTGTGTTGTGGGGGGAGGGCCCGCGCCGTCGGTTCCGGGCGGTTGAGCGAGCTAGAGACGAGCCAGCGACAGGCAGCCGCGCCCGCCGCCGCGCTCTGTATGCCGCGTTCTCCCGGCGCACCCGCCGCCGATAGTCTGAGCCGGAGGAGTCGCCGCCGCCGCGGTTGATGTGGTTGGGCCGGGGCTGAGCAGGCCGCCAAGATGCCGCAGTCCAAGTCCCGGAAGATCGCCATCCTGGGCTACCGGTCTGTGGGTGAGTGGCTGCCCCGGCTGTGCCGGGGTCTGAGCCCCAGGACGCGGCCCGGCCATGTGGCGGGCCGGCGGGCGGGCGGCGCGCGTTTCATAACCTCCATTTTGAGTGGAGGTGGCGGCGCCTTCCCCTGTCCCCGGGCGCGGCGGACAGGTGGCGGGGGCCGCAGGCCTCGAGGCGGCCGGGGACAGCCTAGTCGGGTCTCCGCATCTGTCCCGCCTTCTCTGAGCACACTCTTTTCCCACCAGTTCAACTCATCCCCGGCATTTCAACAAAGGAAACCACTCCTTGCGTCTTTTCCGTCTGTAGAGAAGTTAAACCTTTTAAAGAAAGCAGGGAAACTTCCAAGATGTTTAACCATCAAGGGCAAGTTTCCGCCTTGAAGAAACCTGTACTGAGCCCCTGAGAAGCCCGCTAGGTAGTTGTTTCCGGCCAGAGCAGGAAAGACGAGAAAGACATCTCCGAATTCTCGGTGTCCTATTTTTCTTTGGGGAGAAACAAGGCCAGGCACTCGGAACCAGGCTGTTAAAGTAATTCAGAAGTCCTTTTGTTTCTCCAACACCACCACCGAGCGATTGGCACACATTTGAAGTTGCTCCTAGCGGTCACCTTTATTGCCGAATAGAGGTGGGCTTGGCTTGGGTGGGGTGGGGAGTGATCTGGGGTCGAGACTAGTCGAATTCAGTCCATCTTGTGAAACTGGACGTTTGAACGTAATCGTGCTGCAGGGTGAGGCTTTATTGTCTTTGACCGGCCGGAACCTGGGAATATCACGTTCATCTTTAAGTGTTACTGTCTCCAGAAAATGCACTTGACAGAGGGACCGCCGAGGAGTGGAGAAGCAAGTGGGAGGTGGGGTAGATTGAAGTCTGATTAAGGAACGAGGTGGCCGTAACTACTGTAGGAAAGCCTTCCCCATTGGACGGACTCCCTGTGAGGCTTTCCATTCTGCCTGCCGCTGCTGGTGCCAGGGTCTGTGCTCTTTGACCAAGATATGTCTCGGCCTGCTTACTCATCCTTTCACCGTCCCTTAAGAGCTGGAGAAAATCCTTAGAGAGGGAATGGAAGATTAGAGATAATGTGAGAGGGGTTGCCCAGAGTGGAAAGGTAACACGGAACAGAACTTAAGGGGGTGGGGAAGAGTCGGTGACTGCTTAACAATTGCAGCCTTAGATTAACACGAACAGCATTGTGGGTTTCCGTGTCTTGAGAGCATTTACTAAACATCAGTATGGAACTCCTGATCTAACGTTGTTGGTTGCCTGGATCACCGTACTGTTGCTTGTTTTCTGAATTCCCTCCAAATTTGGAGAATGGGATTGTAATAGAACCTGGCCCTTGATTGAGCACCCTCTAATCAGATAAATATACAGAGTGCTAACTCCTTGAAGATAACAATCTTGAATGAGCAAGGCATAAGTCACAAGTAGCTGGGCTACCTGTTTTCAACCCAAGAAGATGTTCTAAAGGTCTGGATTTTATCTCCTCTTGAAATGTTTGAAATAACAATAGGTTTAAGTAAATTTAGTGTTTTGCCTCCTTTGCTAAAGAATTTATGTCCAATAGAAAGCCATTCTGATTCTTAGGTCCTGGACTCTGTAACCCAGACTGGTCTTCCTGTGAAAGCCCACCAGAGCTGGGATAGGTGTGCCCTTAGCCTTTTCTTCACTAGCATTGTTTGTTAATGCAGTGCTAGCCTGCGGAGGGACCAGAGCTGTAGACCTATTCTCCGTGCCCTGTGTGTCGTATGTCCATCTCCTGCTGTTCTCAGTGCAGTGATTAAAGTAAAAGATACTTCGGAGAGGCTGCCTTACTTTCAGTGTTGCATTTGACTTTTCTTTCATATGAAAGGAATATTTTATAGCTTCTGGATTCTATGCAGAGGAGTCGGGTTGGCCTTTTGCCAGCATGATTGCACTTGCTAGCCACTTTTTCCTGGTATTGCCCACTATTCAGACTTCTTAGAACTTATGTGTTTGGTGCCAGAATATAGAAATTTCAGTATTTCTAGTGTGTGTGTGTGTTGTGAGAGAGAGATTCTAAGCAGTTGTGTTGATTGATAATAAAACATAGAAATAGGTTCATCTAGAATCCATGCTTTTTATAATGTTCTCTTGACTAGACTGCTTGGCATTGTTACATGATCATGCTACAGACTTTTAAGTTTGCCTTCAGCAAAAACTGGAATGTGATTGTGTGGTTCCAATTTGAGTTCGTGTGCTACCAAAGTGAGCAGTTGCTATTTTATTAATTTGCTGGGCAAGCATGCTGCACCCACACGTGGAGGTCAGAGGACAGCTTGTGGGAGTTGTTCTTTCCTTCCACCACATGGGTTCTGGGGATCCAGTTTTGATGTCCATAAGTACCAAAAAGTCCTGTGCTCCTAGCAGTTAGTTCTCACCACTCAGCCCCTGGCAACTACTAATTTGCCTTCTGTTTTTATTTACTTACTTACTCTGGACATCTCATGTAAAAGGCATAGTATACATATGGTACTTTGTGACTGACATCTTTCATTTAGCCTATTTCTAAGCTTCATCCATATTGCATTATATATCGATACCATGTTCCTGTTTGTGGCTGAATAATATTCCATTAATGTGAGTTTACCACATTTTTCTGTTAGAGATATGAATTGTTTCTATTTCTTGGCTGCTTCAAATAATGGTGTTATAAACATTCCAGTAAAATATTCCTGTTTTCATTTCCCTAGGAATGAAATTGCTGAGACCTGAGGTGTCCCTGTTTGACATTTTGAGGAACTGTCAAATTTTTCCTCAACCTCTCACTTTACATTCCTAGCAGCAGTGTATGAGGCTTGGTATTTGCTTCCATCCTTACCTTCTCTTTGTCTGCTTGGCTTTAGCTGCCCAGAGTATATATGATTTATAAATGATTTCTTCCATCTATGACAGTGAAATTGTGTTTCCAGTTTAACTGTTTCCTTTTACACTTTTTGCTTTTGGTGTCATATCCAGGAAACTCACAGCAAACAGTGTAGCTTTATTGCTACCTCTTCTGAACATTTTCTATTCAGCTCCTACATTGAGGCTTATGACCTGCTTGAGGTTAGTATGTGTGCTGTGAGAGAAGGGTGTAACTTGTTTCAGCCTGTTAGAAGACCCTTTGTGGAAAATGAAATGTGCATGGACTTCAGGCTTGTTCTGAGATCTTCCCTTCTGATGAACTTTGCTGATCTGTTTGTCCTTACATCAACCCACAGTCTCCCTTACATTACTCTGCTGTCATCGTCAATAGGGACATAGGAATCTTTGTGGGTTTTTTTTTTTTCAAGATTGTTTTGCCTATTTTTAGCCCTTTGTGTGTAGGACTAATTTGCCAGTTTCTACTCATAAATCAACTAGATTTCCATAGGGTACTTTTCAGATTTGAAAAAGAATTTTTGTTTTGGTTTGGTTTTCAAGACAGGGTTTCTCAGTAGCTAAGGAGCAGAATCCAGGAACTCACTCTGTAGACCAGGCTGGCCTTGAACTCCTAGAGATCCTCCTATCTCTGCCCCCTGAGCGCTGGGATAAAAGATGTGCCACCATCGATGGGCAAGAATCTTTTTGTTTTTTTAAGATTGATTTGTGTATGAGTGTTTTGCATGCATGCATGTAGCTGTTTTTAAGATAAGAGGGTATTCCTCTGGGACTGGAGTTTGCAGGTGATTATGAGCTACTGTGTGGGTGCTGAGAATCAAACCTGGGTCCTCTGCAAGAGCAGCAAATGATCTCTACCATTGAGCCACCTCTCCAGCCCCCATGAAAGAATCTTTTAAAAAAAAAGTTTGCATCTGCTCCTGATTTCATTCCAGTATGAGGTGAAAAATCAGCCTTTAACAGATGAATAGTTGGTAGGGTTGAGTTTTTTTTTGTTTTGTTTTGTTTTGTTTTGTTTGTTTGTTTGTTTGTTTTTCGAGACAGGGTTTCTCTGTGGTTTTGAAGCCTGTCCTGGAACTAGCTCTTGTAGACCAGGCTGGTCTCGAACTCACAGAGATCCGCCTGCCTCTGCACTCCCGAGTGCTGGGATTAAAGGCATGCGCCACCACCGCCCGGCCCAAGGGTTGAGTTTTTAATAGCTCTTTGAGATGGTCGTATATCTTTGGTATGCACTAAAACTCTGTAAGTAATAGCCAACAGTGTCTTACTAGTCTCTTAATTTGAGACCATGCACATGGGATACATTTGGAGGTTAGAGGACAACTTAGAGAAGCTGGTTCTCTCTTATTTATTTATTTATTTATTTATTTATTTATTTATTTATTTATTTATGATTTCTGTCTCTTCCCCACCGCCGCCTCCCCTTTCCCTCCTCCTCCCCCAATCAAGTCCCCCTCCCTCATCAGCCCAAAGAGCAATCAGGGTTCCCTGCCCTGTGGGAAGTCCAAGGACCACCCACCTCCATCCAGGTCTAGTAAGGTGAGCATTCAAGCTGCCTAGGCTCCCACAAAGCCAATACGTGCAATAGGATCAAAGAACCCATTGCCATTGTTCTTGAGTTCTCAGTAGTCCTCATTGTTTGCTATGTTCAGCGAGTCAGGTTTTATCCCAGGCTTTTTCAGACCCAGGCCAGCTGGCCTTGGTGAGTTCCCGATAGAACATCCCCATTGTCTCAGTGTGTGGGTGCACCCCTCGCAGTCTTGAGTTCCTTGCTCGTGCTCTCTCTCCTTCTGCTCCTGATTTGGACCTTGAGATTTCAGTCCGGTGCTCCAATGTGGGTCTCTGTCTCTGTCTCCTTTCATCGCCTGATGAAGGTTAATATTCAGGAGGATGCCTATATGTTTTTCTTTGGGTTCTCCTTCTTATTTAGCTTCTCTAAGAACCCGAATTATAGGCTCAATGTCCTTTATTTATGGCTAGAAACCAAATATGAGTGAGTACATCCCATGTTCCTCTTTTTGGGTCTGGCTTACCTCACTCAGGATAGTGTTTTCTATTTCCATCCATTTGCCTGCAAACTTCAAGAAGTCCTTGTTTTTTACTGCTGAGTAGTACTCTAATATGTATATATTCCATACTTTCTTCATCCATTCTTCAATTGAAGGGCATCTAGGTTGTTTCCAGGTTCTGGCTATTACAAACAATGCTGCTATGAACATAGTAGAGCATATACTTTTGTTGTATGATAAGGCCTCTCTTGGGTATATTCCCAAGAGTGGTATTGCTGGGTCCATGGGTAGGTTGATCCCGAATTTCCTGAGAAACCTCCACACTGCTTTCCAGAGTGGTTGCACAAGTTTGCATTCCCACCAGCAATGGATGAGTGTACCCCTTTCTCCACAACCTCTCCAGCAAAGGCTATCATTGGTGTTTTTGATTTTAGCCATTCTGACAGGTGTAAGATGGTATCTTAAAGTTGTCTTGATTTGCATTTCCCTGATCGCTAAGGAAGTTGAGCATGACCTTAGGTGTCTTTTGGCCATTTGAACTTCTTCTGTTGAGAGATCTCTGTTCAGCTCAGTGCCCCATTTTATAATTGGGTTGATTAGCCTTTTACGGTCTAGTTTCTTGAGTTCTTTATATATTTTGGAGATCAGACCTTTGTCAGTTGCGGGGTTGGTGAAGATCTTCTCCCAGTCAGTGGGTTGCCTTTCTGTCTTAGCGACAGTGTCCTTTGCTTTACAGAAGCTTCTCAGTCTCAGGAGGTCCCATTTATTCAATGAGGCCCTTACTGTCTGTGCTGCTGGGGTTATACGTAGGAAGTGGTCTCCTGTGCCCACGTGTTGTAGAGTACTTCCCACTTTCTCTTCAATCAGGTTCAGTGTGTTTGGACTGATATTGAGGTCTTTCACCCACTTGGACTTGAGTTTTGTGCATGGTGATAGATATGGGTCTATTTTCATTCTTCTACAGATTGACATCCAGTTTTGCCAGCACAATTTGTTGAAGATGCTCTCTTTTTTCCATTGTATACTTTTAGCTCCTTTATCGAAAATCAGGTGTTCATATGTTTGTGGGTTAAAGTCAGGGTCTTCTATTCGATTCCATTGGTCGACTTCTCTGTTTTTATGCCAATACCAAGCTGTTTTCAATACTGTAGCTCTGTAATAGAGTTTGAAGTCAGGGATGGTAATGCCTCCAGACGATCCTTTATTGTATAAGATTGTTTTGGCTATCCTGGGTTTTTTGTTTTTCCATATAAAGTTGATTATTGTCTTCTCCAGATCTGTGAAGAATTTTGATGGGATTTTGATGGGGATTGCATTGAATCTATAGATTGCTTTTGGTAGAAGCTGGTTTTCTCTTTATGCTCTGATCCATCTCACTGGCACCTGTCAGTGGTTAGCCTTAGACTGGTACTGTGTGCAGCCTGCTGTCTTATTGTTGAATTGCCTTGTTCCCTTTGCATTAAACCACATTGTTACTTTACGCTCTCAGTGGTTGTGCTGTGGAACTTGGGCTACTGTTAGACAGAACTTCCATGTTTGTTCATTCAATATGCAGATTCTTTAAAATTACATTTGCTAATACTTTTACCAACTACAGAGAAGTCATTACTATTAAGGTGCTGTTAAAAGCTTTTCCAGGGTATGGAGAGACGGCTTAGTGCTTAAGAACACTGAATATAGGTTCAAGGTCCCAGCACCCACAGCAGCTGGCAACAGGCTATAACTAGTCCCAAGAGAATTCAATGCCTTCTTATGGCCTCCTTGGGCAGTATACACATGTAATATACAAGTATTCATGCAGGCAAAATCACCCATATAACATAAATTTTTTTTTTCTTTAACACTTTTTCAGGCTGGGACTGATGGTACAAGCCCATAATCCCAGCTACTTGGGAATGGAGGAGGAAGGGTCACAAGTGTAAGGCTGGCCCCGGTAACTGCAAAATGAAGACAGGCCAGGAAAACTGGTAGAGCATCTATCTGCCTTGCATGTTCTAGGCCCTTGTTAAACCCCAGTAACACTGAAAGGGAGTTAAAAAAGGCTTTTCAAAATTCTGATTTCTTCCTTAACAGTTGGAATGTTGGCGCTGCGGTACCAGTTTTTATTTGACTTGGTGACCTTTCCCCTCCCAGAAGGGCGGGAAGACAGTAGGGGAATAGGGTCTTCGCTCTGGCTCCTCCTCCAAGTACTAAAATTACATGAGATACTGCTGTACCCAGCTGAGTTGTTTCCTTAATGTCTTTAAAAAACAACAACAATAAAAAGCCCCGTTGAATTTGAACTAATGATTGTTGTTCATTCTTCCAAGTAAAAAAGATCTGATAGGTGGGGGGGGGGGAGCAAGAGGGAACTAGGATTGGCATGTAAAGTGAGAAAAGATTGTTTGAAGAAATAAATTTTAAAAAAAAGGTGTGATAAAGTGGCTGGTGCAGATGTTTCTCGTCACTCTGTTCTTGGAGACAGTCATATTTCTGTGTGTAACAGAAGTGCTTACTCAGATATTCTGTTTCATCATGCAGAATTATTATTATTACTGCTACCATGTGTGGCATTGCACCTGCTATGGCTCATGTGTTGAGTCAGAGGACAACCTTCAGGAGTCTCTTGTCTCCTTTCACTTTCTCATGGTCCTCCAGACTTGCACAGCAAGCACCTTTACCTGTTGAGCCATCTTGTTGGCCCTCTTGGAGAACACTAAAATGACGTTCAAGGGTCAAGACTCAATAAACTTAATCACTTTTCCTGTGTTCTCAAAAGACAGTGGTAAGTGAAAGTGGCCCCCTTTCCCTTTGTGAGAATGGTGATAGAGAATAAAGTGATTCACCACTTGGTTTGTACCTGCTGTAAGGAATACCCACACAAGCATTACCATTGTGTTTGCATCTTTTGTACAAATGTGAACATAATGCAGTGGCTGACTTGGTGATGTTTCCACCTTATGAATCCTGGAGATGGTTCCAGAAGTTCAGAGACCACACTTTTAATGTCATGGGACTGTAGTATGCTAGGATTTTTCTACTTTCTATTGTATAAAATTAAATCAAAAGTGGGTGTATTGTACATACGATTGGCAAGGATATGTCTTAGAGCTGCCTAGGAGAGGTTCTCTAGTATTTCTTGTAAGAGCTAAGGAGGATTTAGTGAGGCAAGAAAGATCTTGGCATGGTTGAACGGAAGGAAGCTGGAGGTGGTAAAGGCATAATGAGGTGAGAGTTAGAAATGAAGTTGGAGAGGCGAGCACAAGCTGCAGGGCCTCAAAGGAACTTTGGAAAGTCACTCATGCTGAGAGTTGCAAAAGGAAATCTGTATGTATACACCTTCCTTGGCCTCTTGTGATGCACTTTTGGATGTGCTGTTGTCTTTGTACTTGGTAATGCTGAAGTTTCCGAAGATTAAATAGAATTACCAGTGGCAGCATGCAATCAGTATATGAAAATGTGGTTTTTATAAATACAGGCCTCACTGAAAGTTGAGGGAGCTTCATAAATAAAAATAGCAGCTGTATCACAAAATGAAAACCAGCTGTGTCTACCTATCATAGTAGAGGAAGTCATTAATGTGCAGTGTTTTTCTTAATTGAAGGTCCAAAATAATGAACTGTTGTTCTAATGTTGCCTGTAAGTGGATTGTTAGCTAGTTCACTAAGTGAAAATCAAATTTGGTCATGCTTGTGGGAATGGGAAGTAATATGAAGTATCACCTTAACTTTAACACTTGCTAAAGTGCTCTTAGGATAGGATTTCTTTATTTCTTTCGAGACAGGATTTCTCTGTGTATCCCTGGCTATCCCGGAACTCACTCTATAGACCAGGCTGGCCTTGAACTCACAGATATGCCTACCTCTGCCTCCCAAGTACTGGGACTGACCATCACTGCTGGCTTTCTCAGGATTTCTTAATCAAACTAATTGTAGCAAACTGCTGGGACTTTTATGTCACATGAATTGCTTCATTGATATCTCAAAACAGAAAGAGCTTTGAATATTGTTAGTACATTTCAAAATTTCTAAATTCTTTGGCTTCTGAAGTTAACTATAGGGCATGGGAATTTCTTTATTTTTTATTTTATTTTAGAGATAGGGTTTCTCTACATAGTCCTGGTTGTCCTGGAACTCACTACAAGTCTGGCCTAGAACTCACAGAGATCTTCGTGCCTGTCCTTCCTGAGTGCTGGGTGCATCACTATACCTGACTGGGAGTTTTACATCTAAATTGGTATTAGGTCAGACTAGGAAGCTTTTTTCTTGTATTTTCCTGTAGATAGTTAGAGCAGAGTAATGGACTCTTGATGAAATGAACTGTGTCTTGATGGCTTTGTTTCTTAAATGTAATATCATTGAGCCCAGACTGTCATTTCTCTTTGTTGTACTTGTCTGCAGAAAGGCTACTGATGGATTTTGAAACATAAATTAATATTTTAGCAATATTTTTAAACTAGGGTTTTTTTTTTCAAAAGAATTGAATGTTAGCTACATGATGGCATAATAAATCATTTGTAAACAGGATGCAAATAATTGGCTCTTACTGTTGGTATAGTTTTATAAGGTAAGTGCTGTTCTGAGATTTATGTCTTTTATTCAAATTTATCTAGCTGATATTTAGCAGGAGCGTGCATGTATGTGTGTGTGTGTGCTGCACATATGTGTGTACATGTGTACCTGCAGGCACCATGGTGTGCTTGGAGAGGTCAGAGGACAACCTAAGGAAATCATTTTCTTTCCTTCCATCATGTGGGCCCCAGTGATGGAACTTGGGTTAGGTGTAGGCACCTTTGCCCTGTCTTGTTAGCCCTATTTGGCTGTTTTTTAAATTTTATTTACTTGTATTTTATGTGTAAGTGTTCTGCATGCTTGCATGTCAGAAGAGAGCATCAGAGCCTATTGTAGATGGTTGTGAGCATTGAACTAAGAACCTCTGTAAGAATAGTTAGTGCTCTGAACCCCTAACCATCTCTCCAGTACCCTGGTTGGTTTTAAGATCTAAATCACATATGAAACCTACTGTAAAGAGATTAAACTTAGAGGTTCAGTTTGTTGGTCATGGGTTTTATAAGTGACTGAATTAAGATATACCCAGCAGTGCCAGGTGTGGTGGTGCACTCTTTTAATCCTGGATTCTAGAGACAGAGGCAGGTGGATCTTGTAAATTGGAGGCCAGCCTGGTCTACACAGTGATTTTTTTTTTTTTTTTTTGGTTTTTGGTTTTTTTAAGACAGGGTTTCTCTGTAGCTTTTGGTGCCTGTTCCGGAACTAGCTCTTGTAGACCAGGCTGGCCTCGAACTCGCAGAGCTACACAATGAGAGCCTGTCAGAAACATGCACACAATACACGCACACGTGTGCACACACACACTCTCTCTCTCTCTCTCCAAAAGTTCACCATGATATTAATCTTCATGGCATGCGTGGGAGTAGGAAAATAATCTGCACTTTTCAGTCCCTCTGTTGAGAAGCTTATGTGTGATTTAGAAAATACTCTGGTCCTTATGATCTTGGATATGAATAGGAATGCCTAATGCTGCTGTTTGTGTGGTGGGCAAAGATTTGAATCAAATCATCATTAAGAATGCTCTCAGAGAACTATTTAGTAGAATTTGTGCCTTTTTGTCTGTATGTGAATAAATGCTGTGCTTTTGCAATACCAAAAAAAAATTGCTCCCAGAGAGAAAAGGCCCACAAAATTCATCTGCAGCATAGTCTAAAATTTACATTACAGGAAAACTTCTGGTAAAAAAAAAAATCACTTAAGCCATATAGGTTGAGAAATAGATTTTCCAGGAATCTTAGCAGGATGTGTTTTCTCTGTGAACCAATTCAGCCAAACTGATTCATGGGTAGAATTTTTTCCTCAATCTTCAGTGTCAGTTGAATGTCGCCAACACTATAGTAGAGGCTCTTCTCTGGGAGCTGTCCCTGAAATGGTGGGCATGCTTCTTGGGGAAGAGTCCAGGCTTTATCAACTGTCCATCAAGTCACTCCACAGCTGAACACACTGCACTGCTGATTGCAGGGGCAGTCTGTGGATTTAAAGTGCCTCGTGTTACTTACTCAAACAGATGTTGGTTAAATGTCTAAATGTATTCTCTGTCCCTGTACCACGCATATAACTAGTGTGTAATTGCTAGTCTAGTGAAATCCTCAAGAGAGACAGTCAGAGGGAGAGCTAATATGGCCACAGAGGTGGAAGAGTGTCTCCTAAGAAAGGACAGTATGGTTCTACTAGAGGACAAGGATATAGATGAGCAAAATGTGAGTGGGGAGGAAGGTGGAGCTGAGCTATATGCTAAGTTATAGACTTTCCCTAGGAACAGTAGGAGATCAATGAAGGATTTTAAGCAATAAATATAATGATCTCCATGACTTCTGCAGCAGGCCAGGTAGTGAATTATCTAAGCTTTGCAGGCCAGATGCCTCCTGTTGCAGCTATTCTCCTTTGCCCTTGTAGTGCAAAAGCAGACGAAGGCAGTGCATTGACAGATGGCTGTAATTGTGTCCCAATGAAACTATATCATGAGTTTGAAATTGGGAATTTTATTTGAATTTCTGATACTAAATACTAGTTGTCCTGTCCCATCCCTGTCTGTCTCTCTGTCCCTCATCCCTTCCCACACCTACTTTTAACTCAAATACTAAACAGATTGTGAGTCAGATTTGTCCCCTGGTCCATAATTCATTTTACAGCTTCAGAAAAATCTCCTGTACTGTGGGAAGAAGGTGGGGAACACAAGAGTAGAATTGGAAAGACTGAGTTGTGAGCCAGTTCAAGGTGTCGGAGGGGAACAGAGCAGATCGGCATCTGGTGGGAACTGTTGCTGTCACCTGTATGCTGCTAGTGTGAGCTGACTGTTGCCTCTGACTATTAGGAGAAAACCTATAACAGGACCATGGCAAGAGGCTGGATAAGATTCATTTTTGCATCTGCCTGACTTCTGGCTATAGAGACCCTAGCAGTGACCCCTCAAGTGCAAGTGGCCTTGCTGGGAACTGTTTTCTACCCCCTGTTCCTTAATGTCAACCAAAGGTTTTATCCAACATCCCTTCTCACTTTAGGGTTGGTTGTTTCTTTGACGTGCCAGGGACAAGTGAAGATGCAAGGCCCAAGTGGACATACTGCTGAATTAGCCAAGCAAGGGTGTTAAGTATCTGCCTATCTTCTGGGGCTTAATTTATTTTAATTTAGCCAAATTTATACAAATAGGCCGTATCCTATCTATATACAGAGCATCATTGCTCAAGAGCAATAAATTGTCAGCACAGATATTAGATTTTCTAGTAGCCATTTTAAAAGGAAACCAGTGAAGTTTAATTTAGCACAATACATCATCTCAACATATGATTTAAAAATATTTTTTCATATTTAACCTTCAAATTCTTATGTACATATGTCAGAGCTACCTGCTGTGTTTCAGATAACTGCTGTCCATGAATGGCTCCTGAGCAGTACTAAGCAAGGTTTGAGAAGTGTTGTGGGAATAAACTAGACACAAAATTTTAACGTTTAAAGAAATTTCTTTGTAAATATAATCGTTTAGTTGTTACATGTCTATTTTAGGCAAACTTAAATTTTATGTTCTTTAATTCATCAAAGCTGCTATTTGAATACTGTCTTCTTTTTTTTAACTTGCATGTATTTGCCACAACACACATGTGGACAGTATGAAAGAGTTGGTTCTCCACCATGTGAGTAACAGGGATGGAACTCAGGTGGTCAGGCATGGTGGCAAGCACTTTTACATACTGAGCTACCTTGCCGAACCTCCCCCCCCCCCCCCCCGCCGCCGCCTTTTCCTTTTTAAAAAAAAATTTTTTGGAGGAGGGGCTCGTTTCCCTACCCACTCACATCCCAGCTTACTCACCAGTTTTGAACCAAATCTAGGATTTTTTTTTCCTCATTGCCAATTATTTAATTTTCTGTAGTTTGTCTCCACCTTGGCTTTTTCTGTAAGTCATCGTAGAAGATGAATGTTCTATTTCAAGGGTCTTAAGGGAATCAGTTCATTGGCCTCCCTAAGCACCACTTTTTCTCTTTTAGTTTAATAACTGATGACAGCTACTAAAATTCCTCATTTATGTGATTCAGTCATTCATATGAGACACACTTGGATATATTCTTGTTTTACTTCTTGAGCCAGTTTTACTTATTCTGCCTTGTATTCATCACAAATAATAACCACACCTTAACCTTCCTCCCCTTTTTTTAAACCTTCTGCCAGCATCTGTTTTTAAAGTTTGGGGTTGGTGTGAGAAAGAACAAGATGATGTCAACCCTGCTTAACTCATAGGAACAAGTGAGATGATTCATGTGAAAGTGTTTTGCAAATGCTAATAAAACAGTGTCCCACATGAATTTTCTGTTAAACAGTTGGGGCTAAGGATGTAGTTGAGTTGCTAGAGTACTTGCCTGAGCAGCATGAAGCCCTGGGCTCCAACCCCCAGCGTTACACAAAATCTGATATGACAGTAAATGACTAATCCCAGGATTTGGGGGGTAGGCAGAACAATTAGACGTTCAATGTCACCCTCAACTACATAGCAAGTTTGAGGTAAGACTAACATGAAATTGTTTTTATTTTTTTGCAGCAGGGTTTCTCTGTGTACCTCTGGCTGTCCTGGAACTTGCTGTATAAATTAGGCTGACATTGAACCAAAAGAGATCCACCACCTGCCTCCTCTTCCTGAGTGCTGGGATTAAAGGTGTGAACCACCAGCACTAGGCCTGAGAGCCTGTCTTAAAAAAAAAAAAAAAGAAAAAGAAAAAAAGGTATTTATTCAAGCCAAGCACACTTGTAATCCCAGACTTGGAAGGCATTATGTCCATGAGTTTGAGGACAACCAGGGCTACATAGCAAAAAATCAGGAAGGCGTTTGCGCAGTTGGTATCCATGCCCTCATCAGATCCTATGCTGGCAATGGCGCTCATGTTAAGAGTCATGGTGACCACTTTCCCAAAGTACACATTTGTTCCTGTGTAGCTCCTGTAAAATGAGGATGCTAACATAGGTATATGTTTTCAGGATGTGTCCTTGGTGACTGCATACATATGTACACCTTCAACCCAAGGTGACCACAAGACCAGCCAGATGGCTTAGTGGGTAAAGGTAGTGGCCACAAACCTGGTAACCTGAGTTCAATCTCTAGAACCCACATAAAGAAGGACTCTACTGACAAATTTTGCTGACTTAGTAAAGTGGTGGTTTTAAGTTCTTCTCCGAGATTCATGACTTCACTAACCAGTACCAGGCATGGTTCCCTCCTGTTGAGCTGGTCTTAAATCCTATTACAGAGCTGTTGGTTACTGCCAAATAGTGCATGCCGCTACTGCACTCTTAGGGTTATGGCGCCATCTTGGTCATTTTGTGGTTCATAGGCATCATAGCTGGGAAGGATTGTTACTTCCCTTCTTGGAAATTTTCAAGGTGACTTCTGATACTCAGGGAGGAGACTTTCAGGTTAAATCTAGCTTGGGGCCTCTGGGCCCGTGTCTGAAGTACAAGGTGTCTTTAGTAATAAGGACTGACCTATACTTCCAGGGGGCATCTCTGACTAACAACTTAGAAGGGGACTTTGAAGTGTCTGGTGTTGGGGTTCTTGTTAGATGCTCTATGAATCTTTGGGGCAGAATTGTCAGCACAGGTGGAAATTCTCATTTAGATTGTATATGTATATTTATATACTGACTCACATGTACTATAGGCATTTTAGATACATAGTTAATAGTATGATTCCTTATGAGTTACGAATTTTTGAGGCATCTTGTTATTTTACCCTCCTTCCCCCCTTCATTTATTTACCTCCACCTCCCATTTAGAGTGATGTCCTTCCTCCTCCCCCATTTTTGCCATTTCCTCCTTCATATCACTTGTGCCTTCTCTGACCCCCCCCCCACACACACACTATGGTCCCTTTTTACTCTGCATACAATGTTTTGAATGTATTTCCCTGCAGATCCATAGCTTTTTTTCATTGCCTTAATAAGAGTCTCAGAGTGTTCGCGCGTGTTCTCTCTCTCTCTCTCTCTCTCTCTCTCTCTCTCTCTCTCTCTCTGTGTGTGTGTGTGTGTGTGTATGTAGGGGTGGTTTCAGGTGTGCAGGTGGGGACCAGAAGTAGATGTGGAGTGTCTTCCTTGATTGCCCTCAATCTCATATTTTGCAACAGAGTGGAAGTTACAGCTGTGAACTACTACATCCAACTTTTCTTTTTTCGAGACCAGGGTTTCTCTGTGTAACAGCCCTAGCTGTCCTGGAACTAGCTCTTTTAGATCAGGCTGGTCTTGAACTCACAGAGCTCCGTCTGCCTCTGCCTTCCAAGTGCTGGGATTAAAGGCAGGTGCCACCACCGCCTGGCCCACATCCAACTTTTCTTATGTGGATGCTGAGTGTTGAGCTCATTCAGGTCCTTAACCTGTGCAGTATGCATTTTGCCAACTGAGCCACCTCCCTGGTCCCACAGTCCTTAATTTTGATGAATTAAAATAAATTTCCTTTTTTATAATCTCTGGACTGGTGGTGGCACCAGCCTTTAATCCCAGTGCTCAGGAGACAGAGGCAGGCTGATCTCTTGAGTTCAAGGACAGCAAGGGCTACACAGAGAAACCCTGTCTACAAAAACAAAACAAAAAGTTGTTTCATAGTTTTCATTTTATATTTAAGTTTATGGTCTGCTTTTGATCGTATGCTTTTTAAATAGGGTACTAGCTAGGTCTAGCTTAGGTTTCTGTGTTTCTCTCACTAATTTTGTGAGTGTATCAATGTGAAAGTCCAGTTGTTTGAGCACCGTGTGTTGAAAATACTGTACTTTCTCCTTTGATTTGCCTGTTGAGATTTGAGCGGCGGGGCTGCATTCCGGCAGCCCTGGCTCCCACATGGCAGGCTTATGCCCCGAAATAATTACACGGAAACTGCATTCTTTTAAACACTGCCTGGCCCGTTATCTGTAGCCTCTTACTGGCTAGCTCTTACATATTAATCTAACCCATTTCTAATAATCTGTGTAGCCCACGAGGTAGCTTACCAGAGAAGATCTTAACCTGCGTCTGTCTGGAGTGGGAGAATCATGGCAACTCCTGACTCAGCTTCTTTCTCCCAGCATCCTGTTCTGTTTTCTCCGCCTACCTAAGGGTTGGCCTATCAAATGGGCCTAGGCAGTTTCTTTATTAGTAAGAAATCACTCCCACATCATTTGCCTTTGCACGTCTGCCAAAAATCAGTTGATCATATTTGTGTACGGATCTTTTCCTGAACTCTGTATCCTTTCATGTCTGCCTTATGCTAATACTACTCTTGGCTTGATAGCTGTTCCTGGAATACAGACTTTTTCCCCCTCCCAAGTTGTATTGATCATAATTTGGGGAAAGCTAACCTGATTCAGGGAATACTGTAATAGATTTAATGGCCATGTATTAAATATGTAGTAGTTACTATGTTTTATACATGATATTTTGAGGATTTGAGGCCTTTAGAACTTAATTTTTCATCTCATGGAACTCATACCATAATCTTGAGCTTGAATCCTAAACCTTCTCCCCATTCTGTTTCCTTTAATTAAATTGTAGTCAGGACGTTTTACAAACCTTATTCATCAGTGTTCTTTCTCCGCTTCCTGCCTCCCATCAAGCTGCCATTAGCCGATATTGTATGGTGAAGGGAATGAATTCCTAGAAGTGGAGAATGGTGATTGTTATATAGGGTTGGTTTTTGTTTTACTCTGGAAATTGCCAGAATTACTCCATTTTTACTTGAAACTTAAGTTCATATCTTTTAAATATTAAGTGCTAGGCAAAGAACTTGTTTGAGAAGATGCCTGTCTGCACACAAACCCCAGAGGCCAGCCTCAGCTGTCCATGCCTTAGGCACCATTCACCTTGCCCTTTATTTAAGGGAGGGTCTCTCACTCACCTGGAGCTTGCCAGATAAACTAGCTAGCCAGCAGTCCCTGGCCCAGCCTGTCTTTGCCTCTCTGACATTGGGACTACACATCATGCCACCGTACTTGTTTTTCACATAGGCTCGGGGGTGGGGGCTGGAGCTTAGGTCCTCATGCTCGTAGGGCATATACTTTACTGACTGAGTTGTCTTTCCAGCCCTGAGACACCAGTTTTTAAAAAACGTTCAGTCATGATTTTTTAAAAGATACATTTATTTTTATGTATTTGAGTGTTTTGCCTGCATGTATGTCTGTGTACCATGTGGGTGCTGGCTGCTCTTTCCAAAGGACCTGAGCATGCACTCCAGACAGCTCACAACCCCTGTTAAAGGCCAGACCCAGAGGATCTGATGCCCTCTCCTGGCCTCCACAGGCAATTGCATGCACACACACACATGCCCACACATAGATCTTCACATAATTTTAAAAATTAATAACAATCCTTTTTTAAAAACAGCAATTCAATACTCTGTACTATCTTTCACCATTCCTCAAAACCTCTGTGAAGGGCTGGGGTCCTAGTACTTGCCCTCCACACACAAGGGTCCTGAGCACCACAAGAAGCAAAGGAAGGGGCTGGAGAGATGGCTCAGTGGTTAAGAGCATTGCCTGCTCTTCCAAAGGTCCTGAGTTCAATTCCCAGCAACCACATGGTGGCTCACAACCATCTGTAATGAGTTCTGGTGCCTTCTTCTGGCCTTCAGACATACACACAGAATATTGTATCCATAATGAATAAATAAATAAATATTTAAAAAAAAGAAGCAAAGGAAGGAGGAGAGAGAAGGGTGGGGGCAGAAAGGAAGGAAGGAAGGTAATTCTCCTTAATTGCTTCTGTAGTTTTTATTTCTATCTAATCTTTTCTAAAAGACTTTTTAATCAGAATCTGTACACCTTTCATTGAGTATTTTGGTCTGTTTTCTGCAGGATGCATACATTTCCATGAGTGCATTAAACTTGGGTTAGTGGCGTGGAGGTTTTTTTGGGGGTGGGGGGTGGGGTTCGAGATAAGGGTTACTTTGGAGCCTGTCCTGGAACTAGCTCTTGTAGACCAGGCTGGCCTCGAACTCACAAAGATCTGCCTGCCTCTGCCTCCCAAGCACCACCATCGCCCAGCTTGGAGTGGAGTTTTAAGTTGCTAAGATCTTTATCTTTTGGCTACACTATTCTATTCTTCATGGTTAATGCAGCACCTAGCTACTGCACTGCCCTAGTAAGGTCTTCCTTTGCCCTGGAAGCATATGGACCGTAAGTAGGTATAGTCTTTGGGATTCAGAAATACTTCAGAGACAGACTAGGAACGAGCTCCATAGTGTGGAGTGAACCGGGAGAGGATCTGTTTAGAACTGTTTTAGGGAGAGAAAGTTCAAAGGTGGCAGAGAGGAACTAGATAGAGAACAAGGGGAAGATAGGACAGCCTCTGTTAGAAGGATGGTGTGCCAGCCTCTTCCCTTGAGTTGCTGGGGGTGATGTCAGATGGCCAGATGTGCTTTCCAGTACACAGGTTGCATGAAGAGTACTTAATGTTCAACTTGGTACGTGGAGGATAGCAGTAATCAAGAGATTATGAATGTCCTTGGCATCACAGGTCGTGGCACATTATAATCCTGACTGTGTTTATTGTGTTTAAATGCTTATAGTCTGAGCTGCTGGTAGAAATTAGAGCATTGGGGGAACCCCTTGGATGCTAGGTTTGATAATAGTTCCACTTGTTGCACAATAGTAGGACATTCAGGGAGACACTTGCTGATATTCCTGTACTAGAGTTCTGCTAAGGAGGTTTGGGTGGACTTGACATCAAGTACCCTGTAATGCTAGTTTGTTGGGGGTACACTTCGCACTTAGAACTGCTAGTGTAGAAAAAAAGGGAGTTACAGAGGTGGCTAGAGGAGAAGACCTATCTTATGAACCCTAAGGCCCAAAGATACTGAATTGCCTCACATTAGCAGTTGACTAGATTAGGATCACAGGTTTATCAGAAGGTTTAGAAAAAGGAAATTAGAGGCCTCTGACCAAAGAGTGGAAGGAAATGATTTATCTTGGGGCTAACGGAAGCGAAACCTGTAGAGGTTAGAAATTAAGAGTCAAGGTTACAGTAGTATTTCTGAGTCAGAGTACTGACCATTACATTACACTGTGGAACTCCACTCTATAGAAGTATATTTCTACCCTTTCAACTGCAACCTATAATCATACATTTTATATCATCACCCAGTTATAAGTGTGTCCAAATTTGAAACAAAAGTTTCCCAACACCTTTATTTGCATTAAGTCCAGTATTTCTGTTTCTTAAGAAAACAGTGTGGGTCATGGCTCAGTAACTCAGTCTCATGACCCAGTGGTTCATTACCCCACTTTGAAAACATTGCTTCAGAGTTGTTCTGGATGAGGTGATGACTGCTACAAAGAGAGTATGTTGACTGAATGCCCAAGACTGATTGACTGGTCCTTAGCAGGTGCTAGGCACAGAAACAGTAGTTTGGGTCATTGTGACCAGCACTTGCTTCCTGGCATAGCCAGAAGACAGGTAACCAAAGTGCTGTAGAGGTGAGATTACAAATGATGCCACTGTTAGGTTGTATAAGACATCACTATCTTGCATGTTAAGAATTGGGGGTAGAATGAGATTGTCACTCAGTGTTAAGAGTTTGTCCTTAGTGTGTTTAAGTCCCTGGGTATAGTCCCCAGCACTTCAAAGAAAAGGAGTCATTGTGTTCCATAATGATTGTGTTCTAGATTTAGTACAGTAGTGGTAATGGATACCCTGCTACCTGATGACGTGATCATCTAGTTAGTAGAACCAAACAAAAAACAAAACAAAGACCCTGTCCTGCCAATCATAGCCAAGTGAACCAGTAACAGGTAAAGTGTTTTAGTAAAGAATGCTAGGTATGGGAATAGAGGTATTTGAGTAGTTTTTTTAAGAGAAGAAACATAAAAACAAGTTCAAAATTAGTCCAAAAACAGTTAAGTGGTTATATAAATGGTATACAGTTTATGATAATCACAAAGCATGAGATTCAGTGACAACCTTGAACATACACCTTTAGAGAAAATAGAGTGGAATACTTACTTACAATGCTCTTTTATTATGGCAAAACAAATGAACAAACCAACATGATGCCCTAATCTTGCCTAATGAAAGTTGAGAAATTTCAAAAATAAATAATAGTGTTCTCTGATTTTTAAAATTAAAACAGTTGAAAGCTGGGCAGTGTTGGCACAAGCCTTCAGTCCCAGCACTGGGGATGGGCGGGGGGAGTGTTGCAGAAGCAGCAGATCTCTGAGTTTAAGGTCAGCCTGGTTCTACAAGAGCCAGTTCTAGGACAGGCTCCAAACAAAGCTACAGAGAAATCCTGTCTCAAAAAAAGAAAAATTAAGACAGTTGTTCTGTTGGAAAGAGGAGTATATTTAAGTCAGCTGGATGGAGCTGGCTCTTCTTTAGACCCCTATAATATGTACTGTTGTTTACTAAATGGTTTGTCCCTTGCTTTGCAGATGTGTGCCTTTTCATACATGAACTTTTCAGTTATTTCAGGTCACTCTTGGGTTGTTTTCCTGTAACATTCCTAAAAAAAAAAAAAAAAAAAAAAAAAAGATAAATTTGGGTTTCTTCTCTCAGATTGTACAAATTTAGAGCATGACCTTGTCTGCTGGCAAGTAACTCATGTTTTCAGAACCTACATTTGCTAGAAACAAAAGCCAAAGAAAATGCTGGGTATCGTGAGGGGGAGTCATAAAAGGTGGTCTTTGTGAAGAATATAATTTGATGTTAGTAACTGCTAAGATGCAAGCTGCTGAGGTGTCCCTGGGAGCGAGATACAGTAGCAGGGCTGAGAGCACTTGAATACAGGGCTGTGATTTATTGACAAGAATTATTGTTCTTGTTGACTCGGAAAGATTTCAGTGACAATTGTCTAGTGTTCCACTTTCTACTGAAGACAGCAGTACAGCTAAGTGTAGCCCTCCTGTCTAGGTTTCAGTAATTAGTGATCTTCTTCCCCTTAGGAGGATAGTCCAAGGGAGGAAAGGCCCAAAGGAGACCCTGCTGCTCACAGCCCCACTTCTGCTAATGAATAATACCTTTCCTCCAGGGGCCATTTAGAAGGAGAAATTCAATTAGCGCCATAAAGAGTAAGGGTTTAAATTCTGTTACCCAGTTTACTGCTTAGGAGGACAATAATTGACTGGTCTTTTTTGAGATTTTGGCTAGACTACCTAACTCATTTGCTTTTACCTGAATAACTTGTATCGGGGGACTTCTGTATGTGCAACAAGAATTGTAGTTTTTAAATATAGTCTCTCTTCACACTGGTCAAGATGCAGAAAATGTGTTCTTAGAGCATTCAGCCATAAATGGGATATTTGTATCACACTGTCCCACAAGGCTCAAGGAACATCTGAAAGAGGGCACAGATTTAAAGAGCCAGAGGTCAGAGAAATATGGGTATAAAACTGTCTCTAGACAGACAGGACCTCTGCATTCAGGAACTCACAGCAGCTGTGGTTGCCTGAACAAGACCTGGACAAGATCAAGCCAGTCAACATTCTACTGTGAAATACACTAGCCCCCACCTCTAGCCCAGGAGCTCTTGGTAGCTGATGGTTGCTAGGGGAGGGAGAGTCAGGGTTTTTGTTGTTGTTAAATGAATGTTGTCTTTGGTAGGTTGACCATGCTCCTCTGAATAGCTTCATGCCCTTGCATATATGGGCAGCACTCTTTTTTTTTTAAAATATTAGAGGAGAATGAAGGGAAACCAGGAGTTAGAAGGTAGGAGGAGGTGAATATGATTGAAATACATTGTATACATGTATAAAACTCAGCAAATAAATTTCTAAGATATATTTATCTTTATATAAATATATAAATAAATATATATAAGAACACACGTGTGTGTAGTATGTTTCTTTAATGTATGCAGTGTTCTGCCTGCAAGTATGCCTGCACACCAGAAGAGGGCACCAGTTCTCATGGTTATGAACCACCACGTGGTTTCTGGGAATCGAATATACAACTCAGGACCTCAGAAAGAGTAGCCAGTACTCTTAATCTCTGAGCCATTTCTGCAGCTGTGTGTGTGTGTGTGTGTGTGTGTGTGTGTGTGTGTGTGTGTGTGTGTGTTTGGTCTTTTCCCCCCCCCCCCCCCCCCCGTCATGTGTTCCAGCAGTTTGTAGATGGGGTGGATTTTGAGGTGGCCCTATTCTTCTGGGCCTGGAAATTAATTTTTGGAAAAGGATTTGTTTTCTAACTGCTCAGTTTTACTTACATAAGAAGTTTTTTTTTTCTTTTGTTGTCTTTGCTACTTGAAAGAGTAGCTAAAATTTGCATTAGATTCTTGTTTATTGATGGCATGTCTAACTTGGTCTCATTTAGACACAGTCTACTTTGTAGTTCCTAAGCTGCTGTTGTATCATGGACAGACCCATGATTAGTGCCAATAAATGCTAATGAATTTCTCCATTAAACTATCTGAATGGAAGAGATGAGGGCTGAGCTTTGATTTCATTCATTTCGAAATGAACATCTACAGTGTATCAGGTCAGTCTCAGTAGACTAATGCTGATTGTTCCAGTGGTGAGAAGAGATGACTACTAGCTACTAGCTACAGGACTGTTAGGAACAGGTGCTACCTTTGGTAGGGTCATGTAGAATTGGCATATGTGTTCACAACAGAATGACAGGAATGAGTCATACACTCAAATCTGAGAGTGGTGATGGTTGGAACAAAAAGGTCAAGGCAGCAGGAGGTTGGCAGTGGTGACTGGACCTGAGAAGGTGAGCTCAGAGACGTGGACTCAGCTGGCAGGTCTGGTCCTGTGGACCATGGTAGAGTTGGGAGTTGATGCTGATCGTAGTGAGGACTGAGCTGCTGGTGAGGAGTAAATGAGTGCCAACTGGGAGGATTTCTGTGGGTAGAGTGGGTAGGTGCTATTTTTATGAATTAACTTCAGTTTTATGGGTTCTCAGTGTGAAGTCATTCCTCAGCCTGTGAGAGTTTGATTTGGGGAGCACAAACTGTAGTTACTCTCTGCCTGCAGTATAGGGCTGGAGTTGAAATACCTTCTGGAGCTGGAGTTAAACCTAGCAAGCCTGTAGAACACGTGCTCTGAGGACATGAAAGAGGAAATTGGCAGTGACATGACCACAGTTTGTCTTCACCAGTGGTGGGCCCAGTTCTAACTTGTTCCAGGAGGCATTAAGGAAGCAGATAGAGGAGTAAGAAGGAGATTTGTAGTCCTCGATTATGTTAACATAAAACTCTGTACTGGTGATCCTGGGAAATTTAAAATAGTATTTGTTTGGGTATCTCTACGTCCTATTTCAACCATTGGAAAAGAATTCTTTACATTTTTAAAATGCCTTCTTTCATATTACTCTTTAAAAATTGATAACTGTCAGAGCAGAGGTGGCACATGCCTTTAATCCCAGCACTTTTAAGGCAGAGGTAGGCAGATCTCTGTGAGTTCAAGGCCTGCCTGGTCTACAGAGCTAGTTTCGGGAGAGCCAGGCTAAGCAGAGAAACCCTGTCTTGAAAAACAAATAAAGCTGATAACCTAGTAACACTTGAGGCAACCATCTGTAAAAGAACTCGGTGAAGCTGCAGTAGAGCAATCAGATTTTAAGGACAACACAGGAAATTATCTTGATCAGAGCTTCCTTAAAGAATTCTTGGCTTGGATTGTAGCTCACACCTTTAATCCAGCACTTAGGAGGCTGAGACAGGCTGATCTCTGAGTTCAAGGCTATCCAGGTCTACAAAGAGAGTTCCAGGGCTGCCAGGGCTGTTACATAGAGAAACCCTATCTCAACTTCCCTCAAAAGTAAGTAGTTAATTAAAATAATAGAAAAAGTAAAACCTTTAAAAATTTTTATTTTCTCTTCGATGCAGAATGTAGATTTTAAAAATAGACATGAAAGGGTCTGGAGAGATGGCTCAGTGGTTAGGAACACTGGCAGTATTTCCAGGGGTCCTGAGTTTAATTCCCAGCCACCACATGGTAAGCTCACAAACACGTATAGTGGGATCTGATGCCCTCTTCTGTCATAAAGGCATACACGCAAGTAGAGCACTTACATACATAAATAAGTAAATCTTAAAAAGTAGACATGAAAATAGAAGGGGAATTATTTAAGAGGAACCAGCAAGAGGTGGGGGAGAAGACAAGATTGATAGGGGGTATGACTATAATCCAATACATATATACGTACTAATATGGACATTGTGATTTTTTTTTAATTTTTGTGCATTTTTTTTCCAGTTTATGTGCACAAGTAAAAGTGCCAGCTCAGTTGGTGAGGTACTTCCCTTGCAGTTCAGTCCATAGCACCCACACTTCTGGTTTGTTTTGTTTTTCAAGGTATCTATGATGGTAAGCATTTGTAATCCTGGGCATAGGGAAGTGGAAGACTGGTAGGACCTTGGAGACCCGTGGTTCGGCCAATAAAATCACCTATTATATTAAAAGAAAAGGTGGGCAGCACCTGAGGGACAACATCCAAGACTGTCCTTTCACTTCCATAGGCCATGTGCGTGTACGCATACTCAAAAAACAAACTTATTAATTACTAAAATTGAGAAAAAACTTGCAGGGATTGTACCTGCCCCTCCCTTCCTATTTTTGTTTGTTCATTTAGCTCTTTATTTAGATTTACATTTTTAGGTGTATGAGTATTATATGGATTTTGTATATATGTATTGCACAATCTGTATGCCCGGTGCCCACCTGTAGAGGTCAGAAGAGGGTATCTGTCCCCCAGGATTGGACCTCCAGATACTTGTAAGCAACTAAGTGGGTGCTAGAAATCAAACGTAGGTCCTCTGGAAGAGCAACCAGAGCTCTTTAACACTGAGCCATCTCTTCAACGCCTATTCCTTTGTTTTAAAGAATTTCCCTTAACTATCCTGTGGCTTGTTGGTAAGCAATGCTTGTGAATATCCAAAAATGTTTACATTGTTATAGTTTAATTGATTAATCTTCTCATATAAAGCAAATAAATGTATTTCACCTTTGAAATTGCTCTGATAGCAATTAAACCTGATACCTTCAGCTTCTTTATCTACTAGAGTGGCTATTTTTGCTATAGGTTTTGTCTTTAATTATTGACCTTTTATTTTATTTATTACTTGTATTGGAAGGAAGAGGAGTTAGAGGCTCAGTTCAGTGGCTTTTAATCACTGAGCCAACCCTCTAGTCCTAGAGTAGCTTTTTTGTAAAACAGTTATTTTTATCCCTATATGCAATAATCCTAAACTGTTTGTTCTCTTTTACAGGGAAGTCCTCATTGACAATTCAGTTTGTGGAAGGCCAATTTGTTGACTCCTACGATCCAACCATAGAAAACAGTGAGTATTGTTTTCAATTACTATTATACTATTTGTATAGTCATAAAGGTTTGGGTTGCAGTGGGTAATGTGTTAAATTTATATTTCTCCAGAGATTTTACTCAGGGTACCCTAAATCCTTTTTTATTCAGTGCCCATTTCTACTGGCATGTAGAAAGTTATATCCCAATCAGTAGGAATCTGGTCCTGTAGTGGAACCTTCATAAACAGTCAACTTCAAGAAAAAGGACTTGAGAGCAGTTTTATTTTTATCCACACCCCTCCATTCAGCAGAAGCCCTTTGTATAGATGTCAAGTTTGAAAAGAATGAAAACAGTTCCAACACCTTGTACCTCGAGGAGCACCCTGCTCTCTGAGTCTTGAAGACTAGAAAGAGGCTTCTGGGAAACATGCTATTCTGGAATCACAGCAGGTGCTGCAGCATTGGGAAGAAGTTGTCTCTAAGACTGTTGTGTTTCATCTCATATGCAGGAACGAGCACATACAGCCAGAACCAGAGATGGCCTTTACTTTGCTGACTTTGAGAATCTTCAATATACTCAGTCAGGGTCTATTCTGGTCTTCAGCACATCCAGAGAATCTGCCTTGGTAGAATCTGGAGCCAGGTGTCAAGCACTTGAGACTAGACTTGCCACCAGAAGTATACAGATTTAAACGGGAGTATATTGTTGGCATTTTAGATGGAAGCAGATTTAATGGTTAGGTTCATAATAGCTAGGGTGTTGACCTTCATCTTCTGAGCTTGCAGTAGAAACACTGAGGCATATTGACTCTAAGTAAATAGGAGTCCGTAGGCCAAAAAGACTTAAAGAGTATGAATTTAACGTTTTATCATCTGGAAATATGGGAGTTTGGATGGGTTTTTGGGATGGGTGTTAATTTGGGAGGAGAGAGAGAGTGTGTTGTGTGATGAGTCTCACAGTGTTTGTTGCCTGGGCTCCAGGTTGTTCTTTACCTCCTAATTAGTTGTGTTCTTCTGAGCAGTTAGGAATGTTGGCACATGGTTATCACTCCCAGCTTGACTGCTTTAAGAGTGTCACCATCACTTAATTGTCACTTATCAATATAACTTAATTGTGCCTTTGGTGTTCAGCAATAAAGACACATTATCATCATAAACCAAAAAGAAAAAAGTCCAAGATCTGGAAATAATCTAGTAATTATTTTATACTTATCTTTATCATACAGAATAGATTATAACAGCAAATGTTCAGTAGTGGCACATTCTGTGTCATATTACTATACAAGAAAAAAGTTCTGGTACTTTGTCATTTTCAGTAGTTAGGATAATAGAAGAATCCAGCAAAACTATGTGTTTTCTTGTTTTAGAGAACAGACCAGAAGTACTACTTGCACAAATATGGTTTCTTATCTCTTCTGTAGTGTTAACCTAACCGCCTGGTGTGTACTAAACTTGGGGATATGGTTTACAGGTGAGAACAAGAGCAGTTTATAACCTGTGCCATCTCAGGGTCAATTGGCACTGTCATTTGTGGTTAGGTTTGTTTGTTTGTGACAGGATTTCTATGTATAACGGCTCTAGCTTTCTTAGAACTTGCTTTGTAGACCAGGCTGGCCTCAAACCTACAGGAATCTGCCTGCCTCTGCCCCCCAAGTTCTAGAATTAAAGGTGTGTGCCACCGCCTCCTGGCTATAGTTAGGAAATTCTTTGACAGATTTACCAAGCATGGCTTGCTGATAGTCCTCTATGGTATGAATTAAAGATGCTTAACATATCTTAGTAACATTGTTTTACTTTACAAATGCCAAAATTTTAGAAAACTGTTACTTTTGTTAGCATGAGACTTCACTAGTAAATAGCTATGTCCTACTTTCAGACTTTACCTAGTATCTTATATCTTTGTGGGGAGAGGGTAGAGGTGTGTGAGGCAGTCTAGTTGTGTAGCCCAGGTTGGTCTGGAGCTCTTGAGGTCATCTTGTTTCTGCTTTGAGTGCTTGGATAGGTAGGTGCCACTATGCACAACTTCCTTGTGTTCAGTTTTACTTGCTATTCACAACATTGCTAGCATATTTTAGATTGATTGCCTTAGTGGTTTTATTTTTCCTTTGATGATTCCATATATGTATAGAATGTATTGGTCATTTTCATATTCATTATCTTCTCCCCTCCCCCTTGACTTCTTTGATCGTTTTGTTTTTTGCTTAATATAATTTCTGCCTGGTGCCATTTTCCTAGACACAATACTGGCTTCTGTGGTCATTGCATGGGTTTCCCTTCTTCACTGAGACATCAGCTAGCTCATGGTCAGACTTGGAGCGTCCGAAGCATGTGGAACAGTGCTGCTAGTCCAGTAGTACCCAGGAGGTGGTTGTGAATAAGTGAACTTTTGTTTCAGTAATCTGATCAAAACAATTGTGTTATACCTCATAACAGCTACATCTCTTTAGTGCTAAGTAAGTGTAGCTGTTTTTTCTACTCACCAGTGTTTCTTACATAATTTTCATCAAACCTGGAACATGACTTTTTAATTCTAGCTGAACAGTTTTTCATAAGGTGTATGTCACTGCCCCGTGGCTGACACTGATTGAAAATTACTACAGTGCTAGGTGACCCCAAGTCAGAGGCCAAAGTAGAACTCTTAAGTGAGTAGTAGTTGTTGTTGTTAGACAGAATCTCACTGAGTAGCTCGAGCTGACCTGGAACTTGTTATATAGACCAGGCTGATCTCTAATCTGACTCTGCCTCCCAAACACTGGGATTTTTTAAACATATGTGGCCCTTCACCCAGCTCTCAGTGAATTTATATTGGATATTATCCAACTTGAATTATTCTTGTTCAGTTTTCATCTGATTTGCCAATTTTCTTAACACGACCATTTCCAGAAAAGGGTCAAGGCTATATACAGTCCTTGTGAAACTGCCCATCAGCTCTGCTTGCATTTAGGAGCGGATAGTGCAGATTCCCTCCCTTGAGCACCTATGTTTCCATGGAATCCCCTACCTTTCTCTTTGTCACTTAGTTTTCTGAATAATTTCTGTTTGTCTTTTGCTTTTCCTTTCGGCTATGAGACATACTGGGGCCTCTTTCTGCTATGGAGAGGGTAGCTTCTGCTACTGGGCCTGCAGTGTACAGGACAGCCAGCTAGGAGAATGACTGGAGCCACCAACACAAAAGAAATCTGTTCCACTTCCTTGTGGTCCAGATGGTTACATGCTAAGGTTTGTTGCTGTGAGTAGTCCTCTGTCCCCTTGAAAGTCTGAACTGACTTTTCTCATCCTTACTGGAAAAAAGGTCCTGACAAATTGCATAAATCTTTAAGTTGAGAAAGAATGGTGGTTTCAGCCCAGAACATCAGTTCCATTGCTATATTACCTGTCAGTAAAATTGTTTTGTTTTTTAATGTACTAAAGCTTCTTAGCATTTCAATTAATACTAGGTTCTTTGTGTTCTGACACCAGACTTCCTATGAATTAATGGAAGATTTTTGTGGTTTTTGGTTCATTCTAGATTCCAGGCTTTACATAGTGTATTTCACTTGTTCCTAAGAAGAAATGCTCTCCTCAGAACAGTCAGATTGTTTTTATAGGATGTGAATTATTGCGCGACTGCAGTTCCTCTGGAACGGATTCAAGGTTTCCCTGAGCTTGATTTTTATCAGCAGTTCCTAACAGGCCAGTGAATGTAGGAGACAGTCTGTACAGATAAAGGCTTCTTCGTTTTCCGTTAATGAGAACTTCTAGCAAGATTATTAGGGACTCTGTTTGATCAGCTGTCATTGTTCAAACTTACAAGTAATCCAGAGTTAATGTACTTAAACTAGTATTTTATTTTCTTTCCTTGTAGCTTTCACAAAGTTGATCACAGTAAATGGGCAAGAATATCATCTCCAGCTTGTAGACACAGCGGGGCAGGTAAGTGACTCTGAGGGTCCCCTACAAGCAGCAGAACCCTCACACACACTCTTGGGGCCTCAGGCTGTGGGTGCAGCAGAATGTCAGTGTGCTGTCTGCCTGGGCTTTGTAAGGCCTTGTGGCACATCTCCGAGGAATTCTGCTCTATCTATATTGTTAGCAGAGTGAGGTTAATACTCACAGAATAATAGTTTTCTGAACTTAAATTCTGCGTTAAAGAATGATATCACTTCCCTCCTTCTGGCCTTCCATAATCTGTGTTTTTCTACATTAAGAGAAAAATGGAGTATTTTTCTGGGAACTATAGAGTGAGATAAAGCTTACTTCCTCTTATGAGACCTTGAGCCAGTACACACCAGATTGGTTAGATTGTGTGGTGGTCAAATTTAACTGTTGATTTGGTTTGATGAGTAGTTACCAAAAATCAATTCTTCCATTTCCTCCTGCACAGAAAAAAAGGATATTCAGGTTCATCAGCACAGCAGTGATGTATGGAGTGCATTGCTGGGGGTACTGATTGGGGACAAAGGAGAAAAAAGTAAGAGTGTTCAGGGAACAGAAAAGTCTTTTAGAGTTTAGCTGCCTTGTTTCCATGGCACCCAGTCATGCCTTTCCTAGAAACCATTTTGTTAGACTGAATTCATCCCTGTTCACTGGAGGGTGGGGAGTATTAAGAGGCTGGGCTTCAGCTCTGACTCTTCCTGCCCTTGCAGCACAGAGTCACAAAGGGTCAGGCCAGCGGGTGGGTGAGCGGTCTAGTCTCTACAGTGTTGAATGAAAGCTTTTTTTATGGGGCCTGGACATATTGAAACGAACCTAAAATAACGGAACATGTCCTATGCTTAGAAACGAATTCCTTCTGTTTTGTTTTGAAGAAAGTATGGAAGGAGGGTATGAAACAGGAAATAGCTGAGCTAAGTGGTGTTAGTACTGAAGAAACCTAGAGTTTTCTGTTTTGTAAGCAGATAAACCCTGAATGTGTGTGACTGAGCTTCTACAGAGTGCTGTGACACACACTTTCCTCCCCCACCTGTGCACCCAGAGCCTATGGTGGAACATGCATAATCAGTCAGAAACTAGCAGTTCTGTTCCCACAGATCCATTCTAGTCTTTGAAAGAATGTGCAGAATACTCAGGGAGATCCCTGAGTAGGGATTTGGTCCAGTTTGAGAAGCCCCTCTCTGTCCTTATGGTTGAATAGACAGTTTATTAAAATAGTTTATTCCCTGAATGAAACCCTGTCTTGGGGGCAAAATGTGTTTTGCCAGGTGGTGGTGGCACAGACTTTTAATTCCAGCCCTTGGGAGGAGGCAGAAACAGGTAGATCTCTATGATATCAAAGCCATCCTGGTCTAAAGAACAAGGACAGCCACGGCTACACAGAGAAGCCCTGTTTCAAGAAACAAAACAACAACAAAAATATTTATAGTTAAAAACATTAAATTTCCCGATAATAAATTAATAAAAACTAAGGCACAACACTGTATTATACCATTATTATGATATATGATGAATGTGCAAGTATAGTATTTCTCTCTTTTTTACCAGAAAGTGATAGATCTTCATTATGAAAGTTATTCCATAAACACACAGCTCCTGGTGATCACATGATATGCAGCTGTTGGCTATATCATAATTATTGATCTGTTGTCAATATTGCTTCTACAGTAGTGCTGCAGTGAACATCCCAGTTATTGTAGTAGCTGACAACTATTATGTATGGAAGGGAATCTTGTGTGTCAGTGTATGGGTGTTAGTAGGTGTGCACACATATAAAGACCAGAGTTTGGTGTTGTGTGTCTTCCTCAATTGCCCTTGACTTTGTCTTTTTAGGCAAGGTCTCTTACTGAACCCTAACATGTCGATTTGGCTCAGCAAACTGGCCAGTGAGATTAAATCAAAGAAATCAAAGTTCTTCGCACCCAGGCCAGCACTGGGTTACAGATGCACTCTACTGCCCTGGCTTTGTGTAGGTTCTGGGGATCAACTCAGCTCCTCATGCTTTACGAGGCAGGCACTTTTCATTTTTAAACCTTTGATTCCTATATAGAGTACATTTTTGCTGAGTTGCAAATAAAGAGATTGAGCTTAATCCAAAGAAGGCTCTATATATGTGTTTGCACATTTTGTGTTACGTTTTATCCTTGCTGATTTGAAGAACACTATTATGTACCTAATTCCCGTACACGATTGCATCTTTTTACATTTTTCCTGTCTATTCATTCATAAGCCAGTATGAGTTAGCTAATTACTGTAGCTTTATGGGTTTATTCACATGCCTGCAGAATTGTTACTTTCTCAAAAAAAAAAAATCACTTTTTATTAGCTTGTTCAAATGTCAATTTAGTACTAATTATTGACTGTCCCATGATCCCCTGCATACATATTCTCTTAAGGTCATGACATAAGTCTTGAGACTGCTGAAGTCCCGTCCCCCCCGTAGATTTTCTTCTTGAATTAAACATACTTTTTTTTGGGGGGGGGGGGAGGTCATCTTATATAGCTCTGGCTGGTATATAGAACTTTGTTTTCTTTGATTTAATCTCAGTAATACATGAAAAACTTGTAAATATTGTTTACTCTGCTCTATGAAGACTACTCAAATGTAATTAATTTTTTTCCACAGGATGAATATTCCATTTTTCCTCAGACATACTCCATAGATATTAATGGTTATATTCTTGTGTATTCTGTTACATCAATCAAAAGGTAAGAAAGACTCTAGTTGCTTGCTTAAGTTTATTTACTATGAATAGACCCTTTTAAAGTATTGTACTAGAATTAATAGTAACAGAATTAGTTATTACACTGAATGTTTTCACTGATTTTTCTTATGAAGCAATCAGATTGTTATAGGGAGTAGAATCCTCCGTAAATTCCATTGCATTGATAGAATAAAAATTGTTTGCTTATCTGAGAGTGCCTAGATAGTAACTGTATGTGAGCTGAGCTTTTCTTCTATTTGAATGGGAAATTGTGAGTTGGTTTTAAGTTTTATATGTTTTGATATATTAATATGAATTGACTTTACCAATACAAGGGCTTGAGTTTGTTTGAATACTTTGTCCTATGAATTCATTACCTTTGAGTAATAGGATTTCGCTGACTAAAAATGCAGCCACTGTTTTGATTGTGAGACTTGATTTTGGGTGCTGGAGAATGGCTCAGCTGTTAAAGGCTAGGCTCACAACCAAAAATATAAGAGACTTAATTTTGGTTTCTCTAAGCCATACATTTGTTGCCAGAGATGGCATCCATTGTCACAGAAAGGAGTGGTCTGTCGCAATAAACAAAACTGATGTGGTCGGATATGTGAGGAGAACTCTTATGACAATGGAAACAGATCTTTGCAGACTTCATGGTAATACCAGTATTAGTAGAAGTTTGGTGGCTAGCTGACATCTTTACAATGTGCGTAATGTCAGTTTGTCATACTGTTTGCCTTTTAACTGATGTATTACCGATGCTGGGGAGATGACTCTATTGGTAAAGAATTTTTCACTGTCCAGATGTGAGGACTTGAGTTTGGATCCATAGCCGCCATATAAGAAGTTAGGCATGGTCATGTGTGTCTGTAATCTCAACACTGGGGCTTCATAGCCAGCCAGTCTAGCCAGTCAGCATGCTCCAGGTTCCGTAGGATTCTGTCTCAAAAAATCAATTAAGAGATTACAGAAGACACCTGAGGTCAGCCATACTCCATACATACCCATAAACACATAAAGAAAATAGTTTTTAAAATAAATCCATTACTAACTTATGAGTAACCTTTCTTCAGATGTTTCATTTCTTGCCTTCCCTAGAAAAAACTTATAAAACATTAAACAACCAGCCCAGGCTTGCATAGGCTGTGTGTGACACTGAGTCTTCCACTCTGACATCAAGGCCGTCTGTCCAGTAGAATTTGACTGCAGTGATGGAATTGTTCCTGTAGCTACTAAAATTAGCTCAAATTTAACAAAATTGAAAGTTCATTTCCTTAGTTACCTTACCTACATTTCAGGTGCTCAGTTAACCTCATATGACTTATGTCTTATGGTGCAGTGTCTAGGGTCTTAACCACTGCACACTGTTGCCAACAGAAATGAAGAGTTTCCTTTTCTGTGTGTGGGTGTTTCTGCATTTTTCTCCATAGCAGGGGCTCATACCTTGAGGTATTGATGTGTAACTGGAAACCAAGTACTGTGGCAGTTCTGTAAACAGACCCTTTACTGCTGGTCCCCACTTACACCTGAGTCAAAACAAACTTGGCCAGCTCCATATTCCTGAGAAACAATTGGAGAGATGTGGAAATCACTCTGGGTATACCCAAGAAGATACTATTAACACTATCCTATTCTGGATTTTGTTTGTTTGTTTGTTGTTTTCTTTTTCTTTTCGGGGGGGGGGTGTAGTTGGGGGTGCCTCTGCCTTCCAAGTGCTGGGCTTAATTCTTTTTCTTTCTTTCACTGAACCATTTTTTTTTCATGCACTGCTTACTAATCTGGAACCTGATTTATTTTATTGTTTAAGACAGGGTCTCACTGTGTTGCTCTGATAGTCCTGAAACTCACTACGTAGACCAGGCTGGCCTTGGACTTCCAGAGATCCATCTGCCTTTGCCTTGTGAATCCCAGTATTAAAGGTGTATGGCCCCATGCCCAGATGATCTTTTAATTTTCAAGAACACCCCAAATAGTTAAAAATTTGCTTCTGGGTTTTTTAATAGTAATTACAAAAATTTTTTGCAATTTTAGTTATATGGTTTTAGAATAACTTATTCTTAGCCCTCATCTGTTCAGTAGTGCATTTGTTTATTTGATACAGGGTCTCACTTTGTAGCCCTGATTGTCCTGAAACTGGCCTTGAGTGCTGAGATTAAAGGTGAACTCTGCCACAACCAGCAAGATAGGGTTTATTTTGGTTCACAGTTTAAGGGAATCCTTATCCAGTGGCAGCAAGAGCTTGTGGGAGCTGGGACGTTGTGTCTAGTCATGAATAGGAACAGTGAATGCTAGTTCTCAGCTAGCGTTTTTCTTTTTATGGAGTCATTACCTAACCTCAGGATCTGCTGTTGGTCTTCTCACATCAGTCTAACCAAGGGCATCCCCAAGGTGTGCCTAGGGCATGCCTCCTAGATGATCCCACAATCAGTACTAACCAGCATATTTGGTATATTTTCACTAATTTTACTTGAAAAAGTACTATTTGTAAATTAATTTTATATGATTGTTAGGAAGTTAGTTACTTTACAAAGTGTTACTTTGTAGAGTTAGTGTATTGGTGACTAATTGGGGGTGGGTGTGCCTTGGTTTTGTGAGACAGTTTCACTGTTTAGCCCTGGCTGTCCTGGAACTCACTTTGTAGACCATGCTAGCCCTGAATTAAGAGTCCTACCTCTGCCTTGGCATGTGTCACAACACCCCGCTGAGAAGTTTTTCTTAATGCATTTGTTGATTCCTTTTACTGGCATTATGTGTATCAGGTGGATGATATTTCAGTTAGAAACAGCATGTGAAATTACATTTATTACCTTGAACTAATTTTAAAAATAAGGAAATTTGGGTTGGCAAGGTGGCTTAGATAGAAGTATTTACTGCACAAGCTTAAGGGATGCACGTTTGGTTCCATGAGCCCATGGTAGAAGAGAACTAACTCCCAAAAATTGTGCTTTGGACTCCACACAATTTTATTTTAAAAAATAAAAATATGGAAACTTGTTCTTCAAAGATCATATCTATATGAGAAGACCATGACTTCATGCAGAGCAAGAACAGAAAGTGGTTTTTCAATTCAGAATTTCTCTGCATACCCTTGTGGCTGTCCTAGAACTAGCTCTATAGGTTTTTTTTAAAGCCAATTTATTAACCACAACTATAAGTTTTTAAGACATTTATTTTATGTGTGTGTGTGTCTGTGCCTCACATGTGTGCAATGCCCATAGAGTTCAGCAAAGAGTGTTGGACTCCTGGATTAGAATTACAGGCGGTTGTTTGCTGTTGTGTAGGTGCTCAGAAACCAGGTTCTCTACCTGAACAGTAAATGTTCTTAATGTGCTGAGCTAGCTCTCCAGCCCCATCTCTGTTGTTTCCATACAGAATCTCATTCTGTATGAAGCAGTTCTCCCTGACTCATCTTCCCAAATGCTGGGCTTACAAGAATGAGCATCCACCACATGGGCAGACCCCCCCATCCACCCATGTCTGTTTACCTATAAATCATAACCATCATTTTGGGAAGTAAAGCAGAAGTCTTACATTATATCTTCATATCATGAAGTTTGCAGGATTGTTTCTTGTAATAGCATAAAACAAAATACCTTTTGTTCTCAGTTGCTAGAATACACATTGGGGAGAAAATGGAAGCTTTGGGTTTTCATTTATTTCTTCTGACAACATAGGACACATCACAAAATGAACCAGAATCTGTAGCAAGATGGAAATAAAGACTGCTAGACCCTAGGCTCCTTGGCACCCAATACTGGAGGAAGGTCATTGGTTAAGTAATAAAGAAACTGCTTGGGCTCATAGGTTAAACATAGGTGGGAGGAGTAAACAAAACAGAATGCTGGGAGGAAGAGGAAGTGAGCTCAGACTTGACAGCTCTGCTCTCTGGAGCAGAGACGCCATGCTCCCCTTTCCCGGACACATGCGATAGCTCTGCTCTTGGAGGCAGACGCATGAAGCTCAGACCCAGGATGGACGTAGGCTAGAATCTTTCCCGGTAAGACTGATGCTACACAGATTATTAGAGATGGGTTGATCGGGATATGAGAATTAGCCTGTAAGGGCTAGAGTTAATGGGCCAAGCGGTGTTTAAAAGAATACAGTGTCCGTGTAATTATTTTGGGGCATAAGCTAGCAGGTGGCCGGGGTGCTGGGGACGCAGCCCCACCGCTCCTATTACAACAGACAATACCATTGTTGAGGTCATTGTTAAGCAGTCACTAAGACCAGCTCTCACCAGGAGGTAGCATGAAGGTATAGTTTTATGGAGAGGAAGCTGGTTCCCACCCAGTCCCAGCCTTCCTACTGTTTCTCCTGTGACTAGCTCCTATATCTCCTCATTCAGTGCAGGCAAATGCAACAAAGCTAAGGGAACTATGGCTCCAAAGTGCACCCTGTAGAAATGGGGGTGCCCTGTCCTATTGGTGAGCTTCAATGGGGTGGTGGCGCATGCCTTTAATCCCAGCACTCGGGAGGCAGAGGCAGGCGGATCTCTGTGAGTTCGAGACCAGCCTGGTCTACAGAGCTAGTTCCAGGACAGGCTCCAAAGCCACAGAGAAACCCTGTCTCGAAAAAAA
>NW_026068098.1:421892-540877 GCF_014885135.2 Alexandromys fortis | reverse complement strand
ATATAACTTAAAAATAAATCTAAGAGAAACAGCCATAGAGTGAAGGTATGGAAATAAGTAAGGGAGAGCACATTTCAGTGGGATGTCCTGGCAGTGCTAGAGGCCTAGCAGAGTGGAAAAGGGAGAGCAGGAGGAAAGGGAGCCGAGTTAGGGCTGGGAAGTCATCTAGGTGGAAGCCGGCCATAGGAAGAAGCACAGAGCTGGGCCAAGGGACCACAGAGAGGAGTGGCAGCTTCAAAAGTAATGCAACATGTGCTGGCTGATGCTCGCTCACACCAGGTTTTCTGAGTGAGGGTGACAATGGCTTGTGTCCATTAGCCAGTGGTCAGAGGTGTGAATGATCCCACTGTTGCAGATTGTGACATGCTTGAGAATCTTCAGCACATCCCCCAGTTAATGATGGTGCATATAAGGGGCCGGGGAGGTCATATGCCTTTAATCCCAGTACTGGGGAGGCAGGGGCAGGCAGAACTTGCCAAATCCCAAGCCAGCTAGAGCTATACATCAAGACTACCTCAGAAACAAGAAAGGAAAGGGAACGGGGCTGATCACTAGGGAACACTACCTCAGAAAAGTTCTACAGGTTTCTGTTTAATTAATACAGTTTGAAGATAAGGTCCATGTCCTTGTGACTTGTCAACTCAGTGCTAGACTTAAACGGCATGAACCCGTCTTACTTTTAGTAGTCTAAATAAGGATTACTGAGTGTCATGTGTGAAAAGAATTGATAATTCTTTGTGTTGGCTCAAGTTAAAAATCTGTGGTATATTTTCCCCCACTACAAATGTAAGTTTTTAAATTTCTACATTAAAATGACATCTGCTCCCATGCTTTTTGTTTTGTAGTTTTGAAGTAATTAAAGTTATCCACGGCAAGTTGTTGGATATGGTGGGGAAAGTGCAGTAAGTAGCCCATCTCTCTTCTCCAGAAGTGTGCATTAGCATCTCCTGTGCTGGAAAGGCTGGATCTGACATACCTCTGCTTTTGTGTTTCTCCTAACAGGATACCTATTATGCTGGTTGGCAATAAGAAAGACCTGCATATGGAAAGGTATGTAGTTCTTAAGTCCAAGGAGATTTAGTCACCAAAATACCATTTTAAATTCTCTTCTTATGGCAAACTATGTACAGTAGAGGCAGTATGCAATGCAATGCCACACTTGTGTAGAACTAGGAGCAAACTGGGAAACTCTTGGGGTTAGTTACCAAGACAGATATGACTCAGTTTTCACACAGACCTTTGAGTACTGCTTGTGATCACAGTGATGATCGTGAGCAGGGACACCATGTCCAGGGAGCCCAGTGGCAGAGCATTGGGAGGAGCCTAGAGTAGCCTGGGCTGGTGAACTGTGGCCCCATGGGATATTCCTGGGCCCTAAGTTACCTAGCGCCTCACTGTGGCATAGCTATGGTGGTTGATATTGCAGTCCTAGAAAGCAGTCACATCCCTGAAGCTCTTTGTCACATAGATGACCCTCGAGACTTGTCCATTCTGTCCCCAGTAAGTACTCCTGCATTGCTTCCTGATGCTGGAAAGCACATGGTTCTACTTCATAACAAAGTGGACCAAAATGGGGGCCTAATTGATAAATTCATCATAGCTGTTTTAACTGTCAAAGATTCAGAGTTTTCTTTTCCCTTTAGAGTGATCAGTTATGAAGAAGGAAAAGCTTTGGCAGAATCTTGGAATGCAGCATTTTTGGAATCTTCTGCTAAAGAAAATCAGGTATATCATTTGTAAAATTAATTTTGTGTCAGCCTCATTAGTTACAAGCATACATTCCTCCAGTTGGAATTTTACCTGCCAGTTTCTGTGGGTTTTTTTTTTCTTTTTTTAGCATTATCTATTTATATACAGTGTTCTGCCTGTATGTCTGCCTGCAGGCCAGAAGAGGGCACCAGATCTCATTTCAGATGGTTGTGAGCCACCATGTGGGTGCTAGAAATTGAACCCTGGTCCTCAGGAAAAGCAGCCAGTGCTATTAACCACTGAGCCATCTCTCTGGCCTTTACCTGTCGTTTTTAATCTTGTTTATTTAATTTTTAGCCTTCTTCCATTTATTACACCAACTTTGGGATGTTTTAGAAAGATACTGATATTTTTAAGTTTGATAAATATTCTGCTTGTAGTAGACCTAAAATGGTTACAACCATTCTACAGAGAAGGACATAGTGTATTATTGCTACTGTGGCTATGTCCATAGACTGGAACAGAAAAAAAAAGGTACACACAAGGCTTAACTGTGTAAGTATGTCCCTTTTCAGTAGAAAGCGAGTCAGGTGTGTGATTATTGTAATCACAAATTTTGAAGAGTCCTGGAGATAGTTTCAGCCCTGCAGCTACCCCATGAAGGGGAGTGTCATTCTGCACTAGAAGGCATCACAGATCTGCTGCTGCTTCTAGTCCTTGCTGCAGTGTAAACTTGACCCTTTCCCAGACCTAGGGTGTCCCTCCTACACTGCTGCCTCCTTCTCTCCCTCTTCTTCCCCTGGACTACCTGATCTTCCAGCTGCAAACCACATGTGCCAGCCTCCTCTAGTGCATGCCCGAGGCCTTAGCATGTGGCAGCTTGTGCTGTGCTTTCCAGTCACCCCACAGTGTCTTGTCTCCATTGTCTCCTTGCGTTCTTTGGGAGTTCATAGTGTTTGCATTTCATCATGTCTTGTTTGATCCACCACTAAGATGAGTAGGCATTACCATTCTGAGGAAACCCAGGCCAGGTGGGGGGCATAATTGTTGCCAAGGCTAGGGAGGCAAGAGTCAGCCTGCACGCTTTCTGCCCTGCTCTTCTCTCCAAGGAGGAAGTTCCTTAGTCTTGAGGTCTACTCAGGTTTTATTCTTCCTGGGCCCCTCCTTGATGCATCCAACTAAATTGAATAGTCGGTCTTCTCGCTCAACCCTTAATTCATTGAGCTCTGAGATGGGCTCATTTAACCTTTATGGCCCTCTATTGGATCTGATCATTTCTGTGTTCAGATGTCAGTGTTGAGTCTGTCTGAATCAGCTCAGTTGTGGAACAGTGAAATCCAGATAGCAGGAGTAGAGGTTAGTCACTAATGATGCCAGCAGTTTTATTTGAATTAAGTATTTACTGCTTGCCTACTCTGTCCTCAGAATTATCTGTTGAACTCTCATTTTAAAAAAAGGGAAAATTGGGCTGGAGAGATGGCTCAGTGGTTAAGAGCATGCCTGCTCTCCCAAAGGTCCTGAGTTCAATTCCCAGCAACCACATGGTGGCTCACAACCATCTGTAATAAGGTCTGGTGCCCTCTTCTGGCCTGCAGGCATACACACAGATAGACTATTGTATACATAACAAATCAATAAATAAATATTTAAAAAAAAAAAAAAAGGAAAATTATCCAGGTGGTGCACGCCTTTAATCTCAGCACTTGGGAGGCAGAGGCAGGCATATCTCAGTGAGTTCGAGGCCAGCCTGGTCTATAAAGCAAGTTCCAGGACAGCCAGGACTTTTACACAGAGAAATGCTATCTGAATAAATGGGTGGGGGTGTGAAAATCCAAAGAAGTTAAAGAACTTGAGGTCACTATATAATTTATGGCATAGGCAGTAGAACCAGTTTCAGACCCATCCAGAGCATGGCCCTTTTCCTCAGCATTGCATTCTTATATTTTCAAGAGAGATGACCCTCTGGGATTGACTTGAACAGTCAGATGCACAGACTCAATCACTGAGTAGGGTCGAAGCAGAGGGTGTGAGTAGGTGTGGTGGAGAATGTGGTGTTCTCTTGTGGAAGCAGCTTCTGTTTCCCAGGGAATGATAGAGCAAGGGGATTAGCCATCAGCCAGGGTCAGGGAGGAAAGATGGGAGAGGGCCAAGGCTCAAAGTCCTCTCTGGTAAGATAAGCTGAGGGGCTGTAGCTAGGTCACCTGATAGAGGATCAAAGGTGTCCAGTCTGTGTTCCTGCCTCCTCATCCCACATGTTCCCCATGGCTGAGCAGTGTTGACATGCTAATGGACACTAAGTTAAGGGGTTCAGTACAGTAGGACCAATGCTAACCCAAAGAATAGAACAGAAGTGGTTAGCCGCAGGACAGGAAGAATATCAAAGGATAAGACACCAGGTCTGCAGGATTGTGCATTGTAGACTCTGAGCTAGGAGGTTAAGGTGGTGGGACACATAAAACAGAGTTTGACTTCAGAACAAGATTGGGGTGACAGTCACTACAGAAGATGGGGAGAGTGGAACTTGGCTGGACAGGTTTGTAATGGGTGCCAAGGAGGAATAGACATGGGTGGTTGAGGGCTTGCAGGCAGCTGTAGAAGAGCCCAGGGTGTGTGGGTTGAGAAAAGAGGCAAGGCTGGGAGTTTGGGGGACCGAGAGAAGGGTGGAACTGCAGGAGCAGGAAGGGCAAGAAGAAAATGACCCCTTGGGAGGAGCTGCAGAGGCATCTACAAGGGAAAATGAAGCCAGGGTAGAGCAGAGTGGAAGGTGGTGCTAGTTGCTGTAAAGAAGGCCTTGGGGTTGTAGGGCTTTGCGAACCCTCAGCTTCTATCTGGACCTCCATATGGACCTGAGGACAGGTCAGTGACTGCCTGTCAGTCATGAACAGCAACTATCAGAATCCACTGAGAACTAAGTCTGTCGTTATTTCTGCCTTCTCTTCAGACTGCTGTTGATGTTTTTAAAAGGATAATTTTGGAAGCAGAGAAGATTGATGGGGCAGCTTCACAAGGAAAATCTTCATGCTCGGTGATGTGACGATTGTGCTACAGAACCCGAGGACACTGGGAATTTATTCCACCTGAAGAAGCAAACTGCCCATCATCCTTGAAGATAAAACTATGCTTCTGTTTTCTTCTGTTAACCTGAAAGATGTCATTTGGGTCAGAGGTCCTCCCCTTTCAGATTATGTTAACGTCTGACTCTGTCCAAATGAGTTCACTTCCATTTTCAAATTTTAAACAATCATATTTTCAATTTATATATTGTATTTCTTAATATTATGACCAAGAATTTTATCGGCATTAATTTTTCAGTGTAGTTTGTTGTTTAAAATAATGTAATCATCAAAATGATAGACATGTTACACTACTATTAACTAGACTTCAATATATCAGTGTTTATTTCATTGTGTTAAATGTATACTTGTAAATAAAATAGCTACAAACCTTAATCCTTTGTGCTACATGATGTGGCTTTTAAAGCAGAAACCATGGTGAGGTGGGATGGGGTGGGATGGAACACACCTTTAGTCCATGTACTCAGGAGGCAGGGGTAGGTTAGTCTCTGAGTTCAAAGCCAGCCTGGTCTTCATAGGGAGTTACAAACCAGAGCTACATGGAAAAACAAAACAACAACAACAAAAATCACTCTGGGAGTTTCTCTCCTGGCACTCAGGAGGCTCTGGACTCAAGAACTCAAGGAGGATGAGGCCACTAGGGTGGGTACCTGCTGATTGTGTGACCTTTGGCCAGCAGGCTAGCAGCTAAGGGCTACACTTGTATTGCCAATAGATGCTAGGGATGAATTCTAGCAGACCAGAGAGGCTGAGTGGCCTGGGAGTCTGAGCAGAATTGTTCTTCAATGGTGTCTGCTCTGTCAATTTACATGCAGATTCTAAACTGTCAGGAGCTGATGGCAGACAGGACTGACAGCATTATCTATGCTCTGTCTTCCTAATTGTTGAAGACACATTTCACCAATTCTAGTGCTTAGCTTGGTGTCCCATTGGACAAGGCAGGATTTAGAAAACATGCCTAAACTGGGTGATGGTGGCACACACCTTTAATCCCAGCACTCAGGAGGCAGAGGCAAGTCTGGTCTACAAAGCAAATTCCAGGACAGCCAGGGCTACACAGAGAAACCCTGTCTCAAAAAACAAAAATCAAACAAAAAAAAAAAAAATATGCCTGCTGTCATTCCAGCACACCTGTCTGTTTAAATGATGGGGCACTTAGCAGGTGCCTACATATGGGCTCTGTCGGCCTCATCCTCCCGGGAGCCCTGTGAGGATGAGGCTTGAAGAAGGGGATTCTTGGAATTCTAATAGCATGCCCATTTCCACCTAGTCGTGAGTCAGAACTGGGTGTGCTTATTTCTTGTTCTTTTTTTTTTTTTAATTCCTTGGCAATTTTATATTTATATACAGTGTTTCTTGATTTTATCCACACCCAGCTCTTTCTCGCTTCACCCTAGGGCCCCCAACATATCCCTCTTACATCATGGTCTCTCCTGATCCAGTTATTGCTGCCTGTTGGAATGATAGCTAATCTTGTTGCCTTGAGGTTCTGTTGGTAAGTAGAGTGCACTGAGTGCCTGGATGCAGGGGCCATGCCCGGAGGACAGCATTGCACAGCGCTCCTCCCGTCTTATGTGCCTTCTGCCCCCTTCCCCACAGTTGGCCCTAAGTCTTTGCAGAGAAATGAGCTTGCTTTGTAAATGGAGCCCCCTACCAGGTAAAGTGTCCCAGGACCATGTCCAGTACCAAGCAAATGCTACAGCCAATTTAATGAAATACTTATCTCCTGGAGAGTGGTAGCCAGGTCTGTGGGCTCTGCCCAAGGTATGAGAGCTGATGGGTTCCCTCTTGGTTTATCATTGTCGCCAGTAAATACTGTTAGAAATGAGATGTCTTGCAGGAGCTAGAGAGATGGCTCAGTTGGTAGAATACTTAAGCAAACATGAGGACCAAAGATCAGTAAACAAAAGCCAAAACCCCACAGTAATCATTGCTGGGGAGACAGACATGAGGCTTCCTGGGCTTGCTGCCCACCACTCCAGCTAAAGTCCCGGGGAGCTGGATGTGTCACCAAAGGTAATGTTTATCTTGATGGCACATGAAAGTAATCTTAGATTCATTGAGCTACAGGAAGCACAAATGTAAAACTAGGTTCGTGTTTAAAAATATTTTACAGCTTAAAATTGAATTTCAAAATACAAGTAAAATCATATAACAAGATAAGATATGCATGAGGGAATTCTGCTAAAGCAGCCATCTGCTGCACCCTCCCTGTTCTGACATCTCTTCTCCAGCTCCTTGCATATGCTTCCCTAAAAGATGCTTACCGCCTCAGAGCCCCCAGACTGCCCGTGTTTTCTGCTGTCTTTCTGGCCTCATGGTCACATGGCACGCATTTGGCTGCTGTGTTTGAATCTGTTTGGTCCATGGTGCTGTTTCCTGGTGTCCTCCATTGACTTTTTGGTCCACTGGTCTTGTTGGCTGTCCTGTTAAGCCTCTTCCTGGGCCTTTCCTGCCACCCCCCTTTGCCTTACTATTCCTTGTTTATAGTTTTAACTGAGGCCTGAGGCCAGCCAGGACTACATAGTTCCAAAAAAGAGGAGAAGGAGAAGACCCTGTTTCCAAAAAAAAAAAAAAATCTTGGGCCTGATGAGTTTTCTGTCCCCACCTCTCATCCCTGTGCTCCAGGTTTATCTACTTGGATTTTCTCCATTTCTAGTGGAGTTTTTGTTGTTTTCCTTTTTTTTTTTTGGGTATATTGCTATGCAGCCCTGCCTGGTCTCGAACTCAGACATCATACCACAATCTCTGAGTGCTGGTACTGCAGGTGTGTGTCACCATACCCAGCAATCTAACATGTAATTACTGACTTTTCCCGGTTCTTCCCACCCAGCCCACCACAGTAACGGCCGCCTGTGTTCTTCCCTCTTCATCTCATCCCTTCCAGATCTGCCTTCGCACACCCTCCAACTTACGGCACAGCCAGTGTCGTCACGGAGGGAGGAAACAAACTTCCTCCACCACTCAAGATCCTTCATCAGTAATTATGCCAAATGCAGACTAACCTGCTTCTGCAGCCCTAAGAACCCATCACTAATGTCTGTCCCAGAACCAGGAGGCTTGGGCTTGTAACCTGCGTGTGCCCTTCCCTCTGCTGCTCGGCCACAGTGTCATCTCTGCTGGAGGCTTCCCCGTTTTCACCTGAAGCACCCTTGACATCCTCAAGCCCTAGTGCTTCATCCAGAACAGCAGATATCAGAGCTGGTCGTTGTCAGGATCCTTTCAAGTATGCCTTGTTACTAGACCACAGCGCATGTGTGTGTCTGTGTGTGCGCGCATGCATGTATGGTGTGTGTGTGTGTATGTGCATGCCACCGCCTCCTTTCATCTCCGTATGCCACACGCTTGAAGCTGTGGAATAGACACTTTTACTGAGCTGCTGCTTCAAGTTCTAGGTTGCCTCTTTGTTGCTCTGCTTACCCTGAAAATTACAAGTAGCATGTTAATTCTAACACTCCAACTCAGATTAATACCAACTTGATTTGAGTAGCTCTCAAAAGCCAGCTGTGTGTGTAGCTCTGTCTGATAGCCCTTGTTTCTGCTGCTACTGCCATAAAATGTCACTTTCATATACTGAATGCATTTACCAGACTTCTAGTTGCTTATTAGAAATATGAGAGACAAAAACCGGATGTGTTGGCACATTTAATCCCAGCACTCAGGAGGCAGAGATAGACAGATCCCTGAGTTCAAGACCAGCTTGCTCTATAGAGTAAATTCCAGGACAGCAAGAACTCACAGAGAAACTCTATCGCACAGAGGGGGGGCGGGGAAGGAAGGAAGCAAAAAAACGGAATGGGACAAAGCTCTCCTGTGCAGGAGACCCTAGGTTCAGTCCCCAGCACTGCAAAAATTAAATAAGGAGGGGGGACCCATTTGTCATCTTTTTACCTGTTTTCTAGTTTTATTCTTGTTATGTGTCTGAGTGTGTGTGTGTGTGTGTGTGTGTGTGTGTGTGTGTGTGTATGATTACCTACAGAGGCCAGAAGCGTCAGATACCCCTGGAGCTATAGTTACAGAAGTTTGTGAGCTGCCCAGCTTGGATTCCAGGAATCAAACTTGTAACCTTGCAAACATATTATATGTTCTTAACTGCTGAGCTGTCTCTTCCGCCCCTTTCTACCTCTGTCTCACACTTTACAGATGTGCTTGGATCTGTGTGTAGGTTGTCTAGTGGGCCTTCGTCTCAGCCTGAAGGGTGCTTTAGTATATCCTGCAGAGCAGGACCCTTCATGTCTTAAGGGAGTCTTGTTAGCTCAGACCCCAGGGGGGGGGGGGGGGCTGTGTTCAGTGGTTGACCAGCTTTATTAATGCTCTGCACGTGCCTGGGAGACATTTCATCCATTTCAAGAGTTCTAGGAAGGTTACTTTGGGAACAGCTCTTGCCAGCCTTCTCATTGGGTACTGAGACCAGTCATGGCCTATGGTGACCCACCTGTGTGATGCATACCCACCTCTGTGGCCTGTCTCCTACACGGGGGGGGGGGGGGGGGTGTCTATCTCCTCACACGGAAAGGCTTCTTCACGCGGGGTACCCACTACTGTGAGTGATGCTGACTCAGAACACAGTACCGTCCAGTGATCTGGAAGCTATGCATGTGGGGGACCCAGAGTATCTTGTTGCTGCTTATGTGGGCCTGAGAAATGAGCGCCTCCACCCAAACCATTTCCAGAGGAGCAGGCTGGTGGCAGGCCAACTCTGTTCTGCACCTTTGAGGCTGAAAGCCTTCCAAAGCATTCCTCAGAACATTCCGGAACTGCCTTTAGCTCCTTTTCATCTCCCAAGGGAAAAGTTTGACATGAGGCAAAACGCTGTTCTTGCCGTCTCCTACTTTGACAACCTGCTGGAAGACAACAGCTTGGCTGACTTAACCGGAACACGGGCCAGGCTGAAAGACTCGCAGGGCTCAGGGAACCTCCCTATGTACAGAAGAGAGGCCCGTGGGCAGAGAGCTCCCCGCTTAGCCCATTGCTTTCACCGTACCACGTTTGAACACAGCTGAGCCCGGCACCCATGCTCCTCAGTTTAGTAGCTGGACTATGAAAGACTCAGAGTACCCCAATCCTGTACCTGGTATGTGCCTTTGGGCAGCCCCTTTAGACTCAGATCTTTCTCCATAAAACTGCCAGGGCTGTATCAATCTGAAGCCTGCAAGCTTGGATGTTTTCAGAGGCTTTGACAAATATAGTCAGTTCATGGGTGACTATTGATGTCCACCCTGAGATCTCATCAGAATTCTGTCCTCACTAGTTTGCAAAGCATGATGGGTGACTACAGACTTCCCAAGTTCCACAGCCACAAATGGCACCAAACTCGGCTGCCGTAGTAACAGAAACACAAATCTGCCATTATTCACTTGTCAAGTGGCCTGCTGGCCTTCAGAGCTCAGTTCCCAGCTGCTACGGCAGCAGAAGGTGTCCCAGCCACTGACCACCAACTTAGGCAAGCTGTGATGACATCATCAGGGGAGCAGGCAGTTGCTGGAGGGGGTGTCAGCTGAAGGTGCTGAAGGTCTGGTCAACTCCCATAGGTATGGTTGGTCGGTAGGTTGGTTTATCTGGAGGCTGGCCTGAAACTCAGCCTTCTGCCTAGTTGGGAGCATGTCAGTGAACACCACGGATCCCCTGGTGTTTACTGTAATTTTGTGTTACATTGTTACTTACCTTGTGTGTGTGGAGGTTAGAGGGCAACTTTCCAGACTCAGCTCACTCTTCCACTGTGAGGCTTCTGAGGATCAAGCCCTGGTCACCAGATTTGTCAGTGAATGCCTTTAGACCCACTGAGTATTCTATGATTTTTACGGTCTTTCACAAGAGATAGCAGAGATTTCAAGCTGCAGTCTCAGTAAGCAAGACCTTTCACACAGCTCTTTCTGCTACCCAAGGCCTGGGCAGGAAGAGCCTTTTCCAGCAGGGAAGGGCTACCTGGTGTCTTTGTCTTTCCAGCCCTACTGCCTATGAACTGGCAGAGGGGACAGCACCACAGTCTGCAGCCTTTCAATGTGACCTAGATGGTGAGGCAAGCCCCCGACCCGGCCACCCTAAGATGGAGGCCAGAGCAGCTGACTGGCTACCTTCCCATGCATGTGTCTGCATCTCTCAGGCCATGGAGGAGCGTGTCCGCGTCTCTCAGGCCATGGAGGAGCGTGTCCGCGTCTCTCAGGCCATGGAGGAGCGTGTCCGCGTCTCTCAGGCCATGGAGGAGCGTGTCCGCGTCTCTCAGGCCATGGAGGAGCGTGTCCGCGTCTCTCAGGCCATGGAGGAGCGTGTCCGCGTCTCTCAGGCCATGGAGGAGCGTGTCCGCGTCTCTCAGGCCATGGAGGAGCGTGTCCGCGTCTCTCAGGCCATGGAGGAGCGTGTCCGCGTCTCTCAGGCCATGGAGGAGCGTGTCCGCGTCTCTCAGGCCATGGAGGAGCGTGTCCGCGTCTCTCAGGCCATGGAGGAGCGTGTCCGCGTCTCTCAGGCCATGGAGGAGCGTGTCCGCGTCTCTCAGGCCATGGAGGAGCGTGTCCGCGTCTCTCAGGCCATGGAGGAGCGTGTCCGCGTCTCTCAGGCCATGGAGGAGCGTGTCCGCGTCTCTCAGGCCATGGAGGAGCGTGTCCGCGTCTCTCAGGCCATGGAGGAGCGTGTCCGCGTCTCTCAGGCCATGGAGGAGCGTGTCCGCGTCTCTCAGGCCATGGAGGAGCGTGTCCGCGTCTCTTAGGTCATGGAGGAGCGTGTCCGCGTCTCTCAGGCCATGGAGGAGCGTGTCTGGCACAGCTGCCCAGTCTCCTACCTCTCCCCAGCACCTGGTGCTAAGCCGGGAGTGAAGAGCAGCCTTGCTGCCTGTCGCCAGCTGCGCAATCTGCTCTGCTTTGCGTCCCCATCTGCGAACTGTATAGCCTTGTCTGAGCCCAGTGGGCTGGGCTTGCTCTTAAACTGGATTAAAGTATCCTCCTGAAGAAGTTAAATATAAGTCCTCGATTTTTAATGAAAACCTTTTTCTTTTTTTTAAAAATAAATCTTTCAAAAATTTTTTTACTTTAAATTTCAAAAGGATTTCCTCTGAGTTATTCTTGACATATGGCATCTGTAGCCTCTTGCCCATCTGGTGGTTCCATGTGTACTCTATTGCCTACTATTAGAGAAAGGCATGGTACCCCGATTTCCTTTTCTGCATCTCTGAATCCCTGCATATGTGTTATCTGCAAATACCCAGCATCCTAATTTTGCCACAGAAACTGTGGATCCACCTCCCTGGAAAGAGAGGAGATAAACACACTTTGTACACTTTCCTTCCGATACCAAACTTGAAACAGTGAACCTTAAATGATTAACATTTCTAGCTAGTCTTTTCATCCCAGCTAGAGAGAGACAGGGGCAAAGCATGGGTTCAAGGCTAGCCTGGTCTAGGATAATGAGTTCCAAACCAGCCAGGTGATTTCCCCTAAGTAAAATATTCTCCAGAAGCCCCATCCTGGGTAACGGAAAGGCTGAGAGCTGGGTGCAGCCAGAGAAGGAACTCACCTCCCAAGAAGAGATATCAACAGTTCCAACAACCTGTGGAACCACCGTGCATGAGAGCCCAGAGGAGGACAATGGGTCGGTGATTGACAACTGATGGGACCGTACTGGACCAGGACTCCATTTCAGCCTGTTGAACCACACATCTGTACCCAGAGTTGGGCTCAGGGAAGTCACTGGACCCTTTGTGTCTCCTCGGGGTCTTCTTTCTCTCTGCTTTATTACTACTTGTCTCTTTAACTGGCAGGCTGGAGACAGGGCAGCCAAGCCCAATGGCGCTGCCAGAGGCTCAGCCGCTACCCTGAATTCTCCAGTTGCAGCTGCTGACTGGCACTGGGCTCTGTGTTTCATGTTCTCCTCCTTCCTGGTTCCTTCTCCAGGTTTGGGGTAGAAGGTGATCTGAAGAGAGATCCCTCTGGGGGGAGGGGGGATGTGCACACCTTTAATCCCAGCACTTGGAACAGAGGCAGGAGGTTCTGTGAGTTAGAGGCCAGCCTGGTCTACAGAGTGAGTTCCAGGACAGCCAGAACTGTTACACAGAGAAACCCTTAAAAAAAGAAGAAGAAGAAGAAGAAGAAGAAGAAGAAGAAGAAGAAGAAGAAGAAGAAGAAGAAGAAGAAGAAGAAGAAGAAGAAGAAGAAGAAAGGAGGAGAAGAAGAAGAAAGGAGGAGAAGAAGAAGGAGGAAAAGGGTATCAGCATTCACTGGAGGGCGATCCCTCTGCTGTCATTCCATGTACAAACAAATCATCCCCTCCACAGAGACAGGTTGTGCCCTCAACCACCCTGTAGCAGAAGGGAGCCAGGGGCTGGGATGGCCAGCCCAGGGTGCTCTGCTGCCTTCTCTGAGGCTTGAGGCTGGGGAGGGGAGGAGCAGCTCTTGTCTGAAGATGGCAGTTCTGAGAGGACCGTGGGCTGCATCTTGTTCTCATGCTTCCCTGCTAGCGTTCCAGCCCCGAAGTAGAAGCTCGCTCGCTCTCTCTCTCTCTCTCCCTCCCTCCCTCCCTCCTCCCCTCCCCCCTCCAAATGTATGCCTCTTTCTGTGGGCTCATATAGTCCTGGCAGAAGAGTTCAGGCCAGTGTCCCTCTTGCCTCCCACCAGTCTGCTCTGATCAAGGCTGGCTCTCCCGCCGCCATGTTCAGCGGGGGAGCATTTGCTGTAACCTAGTTTTGATTCAAAATCCCATATTCTTCCCCGATGCCAAGACCACAGAGGAACGTGGTCAGGCCCAGCTGGGCATAACAACTCTCCTGGTGCCTTCTCCTACCTAGTGTCAGTGGCCCAAGGACACCTTGGTCAGCTCTGCTGCCTGCCGTGATCCTGCAGCCCTGGCTTTGCCTTCCTGGGACCCAGCTGTGCTGCATCTTGACTTCAGAGTGAGTTCTGCCTAGGGCCAGGTACAGTGCCTGTGCCACACACGGCTCAATCCCCCCAACAGTGGACAACTTCTACATTCCCCTCTGTTGGATGGACTGGGGCAGGTGGTGCTACTGGGTGGGGTTCTTGTGAGCATTCTCTGACCCTCACCCATACATAGCCTGGGTAGTGAGCACTGACAATGCCCCGGAGAGTATGGGTACTTGTACCTCCTATAGGATTCGGTGGGCCCTTCAGCTCATTCAAGGAGGATGCACTAGCAAACCAGCCCATCCATTGACCAGGATCTAGGTCATCCAAGACTGAGCCACCAAGGTGAAGCTGTTACCCTGGCTCAAACTGTTCCTGTAGATTGTGGTCCTGCAAGAAAAACATTTCCTCAGGCTATACACACCCTGGGAATGACCCCATGTGGGATCCTTGACATCACAGTCACTCGTGGGCCTAAAGCATCTTTATGATAAATTCAAACTCTGAGGCTTCAGCTCCCATTCACAAACACCGAAGGGACTGTCGACCTGTTTGGTGGAGACCCTCTTGCATTCTAGGTTTCTTGCTCCCCCATTTGGGGAACTACAGAGAAACATAAACAAGCCCTGCAGCTCTTCTTGTTCCCAGTTGACCTTGAACTTCACCCTCTGGAGGTCACACAGTAAATAATACCTGTTAGTTTCCCACTCGCTTAGCTTAGATGATACCTGGAGCTTGAGGGCCATGATGACAATGGCCACCTGGGTTACTTTTCAGAAACTTGCTGGCAGCATTTATTATAAAACTCTTTATTTGGGACTTCACAGACCCCGAGGGTGGCTTTGTGACAGCTGGGGCCAAAACCCCACCCTCAGAGTACATGACCACGACTAAGTTCTGAGTCTGCTCCCTTGGTGAAGAAGACAGATGATGCAGGCCTGCATCACCCATGCTGGTCCCCTTCTTCCCCCCACTTCTGCACCCTCCCCAGGCCTGACAGTTTCCTGTTTCTTCATCCTGGACCTGCAGCTAAGTCCTGAGCCTGGGGAGGCAGAGCCGAGGGTTGCTTTCCCAGATGCACAGAGCTACCCTGAGTAGCGTTCCTGTAAAACTCATCACTCCAGGGCTTCCCCAGGGCGGATTGAATGGCGCCTGCACCTGCAGAGCCCCATTCCTGCTCATGTTTCCCGTGCACATAATCACTGTCGGGCCTCCCTGCCTTCCGTAGAACCTCACTGTGCACCTATGGGTGAGCATTTTTAGGCCCCTTCCCAGGCAGCTGAGACTGGGACTGGGTGACTCCTAGTAGGACAGTTATCTCGGCATGTCAAGATGACCTCAGATCCCTTTCCAGGGGTCAGTGGCTCTGGAGACACTGCAAGAACAAACACAGGGTGTGGCCCAGAGCTGTCTGACACCATACCCCTGAGTGGCCAGAGGAATCCCTTATGTCAACAAATCTGCCAACCAGCAGGAGGAAGGCCAAAGCTTCCCTCTTGGGAAGGATGGAGTGAAGAAGCCATACAGCGAATTCTCACCATCCCCCATGCTCCCTGGCTGGTGCTGAGACAGGAAGAGTGGAAGAAGGAAGGGAGGAGAGATGGGGCAAGGAAGAAGGAAAGAAGAAAGAAAGAAGAAGAAGAGCCTGGGATCCTGAGAGTCCCCAGTCTGGGAGCAGCTTGCAGACCCCATCTCTGTGCACCCATGGCACTACACACTACACCCCACCCCTGTCTGGTGGCCAAAAGCCTTCCAAAGATTCTCATCTTTTTCTGCCAGCCTTTAGTGATGCACACCTTTGATCTCAGCAGTCGGGAGGCAGAGGCAAGATCTCTAAGTCCCGGCTCAGCCCAGGCTACACAGTGAGACTCTGTCTCAGATTGATGTGGGATGTCTTCTGTATATGTGTTGCTTTTATTGGTTGATGAATAAAATTGCTTTGTCCAGTGGCTTAGCAGAGTAAAGTCAGGCGGGAAATGTGAAGAGAGAGAGAGAGAGAGAGAGAGAGAGAGAGAGCAGAGTCAAGGAGATGCCATGTGGCCACCAAAGGAGAAAGATACCAGAACAGTACCAGTAAGACACAGCCTCGTGGCAATACATAGATAAATGGGTTAATTTAAGATGTAAGAGTTAGTTAATAAGAAGCCTGAACTAATAGGCCAAAGAGTATGTAATTAATAATTAAGCCTCAGAGTGGTTATTTTATAAGCAGTTGTGGGAACAGGCAGGCTGAGAAAACCCAGTTCAGGGGACCAGCAGGATGAAAAATATTGTAGCAGGATCAAATAACAATTGTTTATCTTTTTATTACATCTTCATTTGCTTGTTTTGTATGTTTGGGGGATTATGCACGCTAGAGTACTCCTGTGGAGGTTAGAAGACCGGGAGCTGGCTCTCCCCTTCCACAATGCAGGTCCCAGAGATCCAATTCAGGTGGTGTCTTAGTTACTTTTCTGTTGCTGTGGTAAGACACCATGACCAAGGAAGTTTGTGAAAGAAGATGTTTCTTTGGAGCTTACGGTTTCAGAGGCTTAGCTAGAGTCCGTGACCATCATGGTGGGGAGCATGGCCACGGCAGGTGTGGCGCTGGAGCAGTGGCTGAGACCTTAACTCCTGATCCACAGCCACGAGGCAGAGCTAACTGGGACTGGTGTGGGCTTTCGAAACTTCAAAACCCCCAGTGGCCTCCTCCAACAAGGTCACACCCCCCAATCCTTCCCCAACAGTTCTAACACCTGGGGACCAAGCATTCAAACCTGTGAACCTGTGGGGACCCCTCTTGTTCCATCCACCGCAAGTGGCCGGGCCTGGTGGCAGGCTCCTTTCCCCGTGGTGCTGTTCATGGGTCCTGATCTTTCTGTTTGCTTGTTTTGTTTTGTTTCACTGTATCACTCTCCCTAACTTTCCATTTGACTGAGGAAGACATCAATAAAATTTCCTCCTTTTCTGCGAACTTTTGGAATCCAGTCCTTGCTGTGGTAACCCTCAGATATCTGTCCTCCACATTTAACTGCGCATTTAGAAAGGGTGTTACCTCAGAGGCTGGGGATGTAACCCAGAGGGGAACATTTGCACGCACAAAGCCTTGAGTTTGACACCCCCACGACACCACATACTAAAGAAGACCTTTCCCTGATGTTTATTAGACTCCATAGTTTTAACTTTTGTTTTTGTAAGAACACACTTTTTGGTTTTTGCTTTGTTTTTTTGAGACTGTCACAGCCAGTTGTAAGCAGCATATTTTCTCACTGTCTGAGCCATTGTCTCTCAATCCCACTCCTTCCATCTGGCCTCGCTTCGTGCATTTCTTTCTCTGATGCATTTAGTGACAGTCTGGGGGTGCCAAATGCGAGTGCTTTTGCAATCTCAAATAGTTCTATGTTGCTCTTAATCTTGCTGGATGCTTGACAGCTGGGGGTCCCTGAGATGATCCACACACGCATGTTCATACAGCACCCAATTTCACAGGAGCTCAGACCTGGGAGCCACCGGCAGTGGTTGTCAACTTGATATACCTAGGAGAGGAACTGTTCCCGGCCCATAGCCATGTGAATGGAACATTTCCTTGATTACTAAGAGAGTGGTAAGGCCCAGGCCACCATGGGCGGCACTACTCCTAGGCAGACGGACCAGGGCTGATGAAGAATGGCTGAAGGGGAGCAAGCGTGCAAACAAGCATTCCTCTGTGGTTCTTCTGCCTCGAGCTCCTGCCTTGGCTTTCCTCGATGACATGAACGAAGAATGTGATATCTATATATGTGGAATATTGATCTTCTTCAAAAAGAAGAAAATTGACATCTATGAGTCTGGAAGACACTGTGCTCTCTGAAACAAACCAGTCTCAAGCCAGGTGGTGGTGGTGCACACCTTTAATCCCAGCACTGGAGAGGCAGAGGCAAACTGATCTCTGAGTTTGAGGCCAGTCTGGTCTACAGAGTTCCAGGACAGCCAGGGCTACACAGAGAAACCCTGTCTCAAAAAGAAAAAAAAAAAAAGGAGGGGTGTGTGTGTGTGTGTGTGTGTGTGTGCTTGTGTGTGTGTGTGTTAATGGAAGGGGTTAATGGGAAATTCTCGTTGAATGGTACCATTTCGGTTTTGGTGTGAGTGCTAGTGAAAGTTGCACATCGTGTGTGTGTGTGTGTGTGTGTGTGTGTGTATGTGTGTGCCTGCACATCTGTGTTTACCTGTGTGTACCTGTGCAGAGACCAGGGTTGACATTAAGTATCTTCCTTCACGGTTCTTATTTTTTGAGACCAAGTCTTTCTTTCAGTGAAACTGGAGCCCGTGGAGAGCCTCTGCCTCCCAAGTGCTGAGTTAAAGGCGTGGGCCATTGCCTCAGGTCCTACAGTGTTCCCTGCTGCAGCCGGGCATCGCCCAGGACTTAAGGCACACTTAGTGATTTGCTCACCGGTCCTGTGAGCTGTGGACTGTGATCTCCATGCTACAGGTGTGGAGAATGAGGCACAGACTGCCATCGTGCCCAGGGGCACCCGGCAAGCAAGCAGGGGAGTGAGGGTTTGGATACAAAACTCCCGCCTCTGCCTCTGCCTCTGCCTCTGCCCCTGCCGCTGCCCCGGCCGCTGCCCCTGCCCCTGCCGCTGCCGCTGCCGCTGCCCCTGCCGCTGCCCCTGCCGCTGCCCCTGCCGCTGCCGCTGCCGCTGCCCCTGCCCCTGCCGCTGCCCCTGCCCCTGCCCCTGCCGCTGCCGCTGCCGCTGCCGCTGCCCCTGCCTCTGCCTCTGCCTCTGCCTCTGCCTCATTATAGCTCTCGCCACTCCCGCCGCTCCCACAAGTCGCTGTGTTAGGCAGACACAAGCTTTCTCCATTCATGCTCTTGTTTTAGATCATGCCTCTTCAGTTCCTTCTGCTTCATCTAAGTTTACACTTCCTCATCTGATAATGACTCCTCACAGGCTGACCTCCAAATCTGTGCCTTACGTGTAAATTAAAGCCCAAGATGTCTGCATGTGTTCGTTGGAGAGACAGAAATGAGAAATCGACAAGGAACCCCTCCCCCCAACACATTCAGCGGTTCTTAACCTGGGGGTCGCGACCCTTGGGGAAACGAACAGCCCTTTCACAGGGGTCACCTAAGACCATCGGAAAACAGCGGTATTTACATTACAATTAATAACAGTAGCAAAATACAGTTATGAAGTAGCAACAAAAATAAGTTTATGGTTGGGGGGGGTCACCACAACATGAGTAATTGTATTAGTCACAGCATTAGGAAGGTTGAGAACCACTGTTTTAGTCTGACTAAGTTTGTTCTACATAGGGAGTCCCAGCCAGCCAGGGCTATATGGTGAGACCTTGTTTTGAGGGAAAGACAGAGAGGGAGGGAGGGACTGGCAAGGAAAGGAGGGAAAGACTCCATTGGACACAGACTGCGGCCAATAATTATTGTGCTCAACCATTTCCCTAGGATGTAGTTACTGAGATCACCACGAGGGGGCAGGCTTCCGCACCTTTATTTCCAAACCCTGCCGTATATGAAGGATAACCCTGGTCCTCCAACATCGCAGTCCAGACTTTCCTCCCCTGATAGATCCTATGTCCATTTCTGCAGATCCCTGACCCCTAACCTTGAGGAAGACTTGAGCTCATCTTCCTGCCTTAGAATAGGGCGGAGCAGGAATTGGGGGACTCTCGGCTGACTGTGGAGGGGAGTCAGCAGCACCACTCCCAGCTAGCTCAAACAGGCTGACCTTCTAGAGCGCGGTCCTGGATGCCGGGCTTGTGTCTGCCTGTGTTTGTTCCTTCGTTCATTCATGCATCCATGCCCCGATGGCCTGTAGGCGGAAATGCCCGGGCTTAAATGCCCGGGCTTAAATGCCCGGGGTATCATGGGGTAGATCCCTGGGCTGGAAGCCCCTGAGCCCACACTGAGCAACCTTGTGCTTTGCACCCTTCATTCATTCCTGCCCGGGCTCCGCTAACTCAATGAAGACCCCCAGTTGCTGCTGCACACCCAGGCCCAGACTGTCCTTCTGCCCTGAGCCTGCTGGGAGCCTCCAGAACTCCAACATACAAATCTCTGCTCTTTGTTTTAATAGATTACCCACACTGGGGTATCGTATTACAGCAGCACAGGCTGCACTAAGAAGCAAGGCACAGACAAACAATAGAATGTTGTTCGTGCTAAAGAGAAACGCACCACTAAGCCCAAAGACACGATAATCTTCTTAAGACATTTTATTTTTTAATTTTAATCCTTATTACTTGTTGGTGTCGTCAGAGGGATATCAGTTCACCTGGAGCTGGAGTTACAGGCGGTTGTGAGCTTCCCGATTCTCCAGATCACCTGGAGCTGGTTACAGGCGGTTGTGAGCTTCCCGATTCTCCAGATCACCTGGAGCTGGTTACAGGCGGTTGTGAGCTTCCCGATTCTCCAGCCCCACACATGACAATTGTTGTGAAAGAATCTTTTATACACTGTGAAGATATGTCAGGGGTTTAATAAAAAGCTGAATGGCCAATAGCTAGCCAGGATTTTCAGGGCAGAGAGGATGCTGGGAAGAAGAAGGAAGCATAACATGCAGGATATGAGGTAACAAGCTATGAGCCACGGGGCAACATGCAATTAATAGAAATGGGTTAGTTTAGGTTGTAAGGCCTAGTTAGAAACAAGCCAAAGCTATCATAATTAATTATAAGTCTCCACGTTGTGATTTGGGAGCTGGCTAGCAGGGCAGGGAAAGACTTGCTACAAATGGCGTCCAATATCCAGGCACGTATTTCTTTTTTTTTTTTTTTTTTTTGGTTTTTCGAGACAGGGTTTCTCTGTGGTTTTGGTTCCTGTCCTGGCACTATCTCTGTAGACCAGGCTGGTCTCGAACTCACAGAATCCGCCTGCCTCTGCCTCCCGAGTGCTGGGATTAAAGGCGTGCGCCACCACCGCCCGGCTTCAGGCACGTATTTCTACAAAGTTTCTGAACGCAAATACAGAGACAAATATAGCTTCCTAGTCCCGCATGCAGCAGTACAGAGACGTGTCTCGTAGCAGCAGCCTGCAGCTTCACCCACCAGTGCACCATGAGCTAAGCTGTGCTTCTGTTTAAAGTTTTGCTATGTAGAGAGAAAAGGCTACAGATATGCTTTAAAGCAGGTTCAGATTGGGGGGGAAAAAACTCTAAAACTCTAAACAGGTTACAGTGTGTTTAACAATGTGCATAAGCTTAAGGGAAAAAAAAGAGAAAAATGTAGGCAGAGACTGCTTATTCATGTCCTGGCCTCCCAGACCCGAATAATCACACAGAAACTGTGTTAATTACAACACAGCTTGGCCAATAGCTTAGGCGTAAGATCAATACATCTTATATTGATCCATTTCTAGTAATCTGTGTATCTCCATGAGGCTGTGGCACACCGGTAAGTTCTGACATCTGTCTTCTTCAGCAGCTACATGGTGTCTCTTTGAGTCTGCCTATTCTCTCTATATATCTCGGTTCAGATTTCCTGCCTGGCTTTACTTTACTAAGCCATTGGCTGAAATAGCTTCTTTATTAATTGATGGTAATAAAACATATTCACAACTTCACAACAGAGAAACCTCCCCTTTTCTGTATAAATAAAAAGGAAGGTTTTAACTTTAACATAGTAAAATTACATATAACAAAACAGTTATCAAGCAAGAATTATAGTTACACTATTTAGTCCATTTACATTTGGCAAATTAAGGAAAATACTCTATCATCTATCCTATCTTTGTGAGTCTAAAGTTTCATATTTAATTTATCCTTTATTATAACTAAGAAAAACTATAACTATCTGTCTTCAACTCCATGAAAGACCCCAGAAGGATATAATATTACCTAAGTAAACAGGAAGTTCAGGGCTGGAAAGATGGCTCAGAGGTTAAGAGTACTGGCTGCTCTTCCAGAGGTCCTGAGTTCAATTCCCAGCAACCACTGGTGGCTCACAACCATCTAGAATGAGATCTGGTTCTCTCTTCTGACCTGCAGCATACATGCAGATAGAACACTGTATACATAATAAATAGATAAACCTTAAAAAAAGACAGGGTCTCATCATCATTATTATTTTTTTTATCGAGAATAAGAAAAAAAAAGTTTCCGCCTCCTCCCAGCCTCCCATTTCCCTCCCCCTCCCCCCACTCTTCTCCCCCTCCCCCCCACTCCTCTCCCCCTCCCTCTCTAATCCAAAGAGCAGTCATGGTTCCCTGCCCTGTGGAAAGTCCAAGGTCCTCCCCCCTCCGTCCATGTCTAGGAAGGTGAACATCCAAACTGGCTAGGCTCCCACCAAGCCGGAACATGAAGTAGGATCAGAACCCCTTGCCATTGACCTTGGCTTCTCATCAGTCCTCATTGTTCGCCATGATCAGAGAGTCCGGTTTTATCCCATGCTTTTTCAGTCACAGTCCAGCTGGCCTTGGTGAGCTCCCAATAGATCAGCCCCCACTGTCTCAGTGGGTCATCATTATTTTTTAAAAAAGAACAAAAGAGGAAGTTTATTGTTAGCAACTTCCAAAACTCTGGAGTTGACAGAGACATCTTACTGCCTAGATAGTCACCCAAAGTTCTTCTGAAACATTGGGGCATCCATCTTCTAACTACAGGCCTATATAGTTTCTGGCAGACTTTTCCATGAAGCAGGAAATTTGAAGATCTATTCTTCCTTATTTTGGAGAAAGAGGCTGCTTGTTGGTTCCCAGCCGCCCAGATAGCTTAGACCCGAAATAATCACATAGAAACTGTATTAATTAAATCACTGCTTGGCCCATTAGTTGTAGCTTCTTATTGGCTAACTCTTATATTAATTTAACCCATTTATATTAATGTGTATATTGTCACATGGCTGTGACTTACCAGGTAGAGTTCCCAGCATCTGTCTCCTGCGGCTCCATGGCTTCTCTCTAACTCCTCCTTTCTTTCTCCCAGCATACAGCCTAACTTCTGCCGCCTAGTTCTGTTCTTCCCTGCCATAGGCTCAAAGCAGTTTCTTTATTCATTAACCAGTAAAAGCAACACACAGACAGAAGGACCCCCCACACCATTCTTATACTGGCAAATTTCATCAGTTGCTTTATTTTGTCCTGCAGAATGTCTGGCAGTTTCTTCTGTGAAGCAGGAACACTGAAGAACCATCCCATCTTTTGGAAAGTTCAGCAGTCACTTTTCTGTGGGCCCTGCATATACAATTTATACAGCCTACCATCAAGTAGTCCAGGCAAGAGCAGTTTCTTGTCCAAATGGCTAGCAAACTCCACAAGGAGATTCTTTGATGCCCATCTTTCTCTTGAAGTAATTTGTGGGATTTCCCTTTGTGTGCTGTGAGCTCTGATTACCAATAATGCATAAGGAAACTGCTTGGGCCTATAGCAGGGCAGAATTTAGGCAGGTGGGGAAGACAGAACTGAATGCTGGGTGAAAGAAGGGCGGAGTTAGAGAGAAGCCATTGGAGCCGCTGCCAGAGTCAGACATGCCAAAACGTTAGCCAGGAAACCACAGTCACGTGGCCATACACAGATTAATAGAAATGGGTTAAATTAATGTAAGAGTTAGCCAATAAGAAGCTAGAGCTAATGGGCCAAGCGGTGATTTAATTAATACAGTTTCTGTGTGATTATTTTGGGGCTAAATGGCCGGGAACCAACAAGCGGCTTTCTCCTTCTACAGTAATTGGTGTTGCCAGGAGCAGACATGTCTCACTGTTGAGAAAAGTCTAAATTCTTAAAACATTTTAAATGCCATATTCCGTATGTCTTTGAAGTGCTGAAGACTATCTATCTAACTGAAATTTATCTCTATATATGTAGAAAACCTAACTAACACAACTACAAGTTTGACTATTATAAATGACTACCTATTAATTTGTAAATTTTTTTTTGTTTTTGTTTTTTTGAGACAGGGTTTTGCTGTAGTTTTAGAGCCTATCCTGGAACTAGCTCTTGTAGACCTGGCTGGCCTTGAACTCACAAAGATCCACCTGCCTCTGCCTCCCAAGTGCTAGGATTAAAGGTGTGCACTGCCACCACCTGGCTAATTTGTAATTTTTAATTATACATTATTTTTAAATGATCTGTCTAAACATAATACCTTAAACAAGAACAGAAATACATATAACAAAACTGACCTTAAATTTGTATCAATAGATCAAGATCCATATCAATGAAAAGTATTAATCTCTTTATCACTTCTCCCTTATTATTTTAAAAAGATATTGACTGTGACCATTAATGATTTATACCCATCCCCTTTTAAATGAAAACAAACATTTATAAACCATTATTTTGAGAATTTAGACATAGTTTTCTCCAAACTGCTTCCTACTTTTATTGGGCAAAGTGTTTTTAGGGTTCATGGAGACCTTCCAGGGGGGTCTTATTCTATCAAACCACAGGTTCTCATTTTCTGTGTAAACAAAAGCAGAACCTTTTCCAAAGCAACATAGCGTTAGAGTCAATTTTTGAAGTCAAGATACTTTTATGTTGGTTTAACTTATCAGTCCCCAGAATCAAATGTCTCTCTGAAGGCAAAAAATTAAAAGAAAACAAAATGATATGGATAATCCAGACACTCTATGTATATTCCATCTTTGTGTTACTTATTTTTCTTTACTCCTTTAATCTATGACTATCTATACTCTTTTATATTACTTTTACTGTCTCTTTAAAAACTGTTTTTTTAAACTATTTTCTTCTTTTTATAACTGTCTATACTCTTTTTCTTATCTCTCCCAAGCCTATGTACATTTTTTAAACACACTGTGTCTCATTTAGAGGTCTTTTATGTCTGAATCTGTCCCATTATGTACTGAAATCCTTTTCTGACAAGGAGCATTTTAAAATGGTAAGTAGAGTGGTCCCAGCGGCCTTGAACGCTGTCTCTGCCTCTCTCAACCTTTTAAGATGGCGGAGGCACCTTTACCTCTGTCTCTAGGGCCAGCAGGTGGGAGCCGTGCTCACCACCTCAACTCTGGTAAGTAGTTGGCCCATGCCACCACCAAGTAACTTGCATCTTGCTGCCCACAAACCCCATTCAAGTGCTCAGCCTCCTGAAAGACCCAGAGCTGTTCGTGCTGCCAACTCTCAAAGAAGTCCGCAGTTTTTGCTGTTAATGCTGAGTCAGGAAGTCTTCTCTTAAAGGAGCTGTGCCTCTACCCTCCTCCAGCAAACAGCAGCTACCAAGAAGCTGCACTTGGCTCCTGTTTTTGAAAGTCTAAAAACCCTCTTTTTAAGCTTTCTTAGGCTTTGTGTAGATGTATGTTGCTGAACATTCAGGTGCCATTTTGTAAACAGAGACTGCTCATTTGTTTCCCGGCCACCCAGACCCGAATAATCTCACAGAAACTATATTAATTACAACACCGCTTGGCCAATAGCTTAGGCATATTTCTAGTTAGCTCTTACCTCTTAAATTAACCCATTTCTATTCATCTGTGTTTCACCACAAGGTTGTGGCCTACTGGTAAGTTCTGGCATCTGTCTCCTTCAGCAGCTACATGGCATCTCTTTGACTCCACCTATTCTCTCTATATCTCTGTTCAGATTTCCTGCCTGGCTTTACTCTGCTAAGCCATTGGCCAAAACAGCTTCTTTATTAACCAATGGTAATAAAACATATTCACAGCATACAAAGGGGAATTCCATATCAGAAAAAGGATATAGACAGTCATAAAAAATAATTTAAAAATAATAGTCTTTAAAGAGAAAAGTAAAGTTTAGAATAGGCACACAGAGATGGGAAATGTACAAGGAGTCTGGATCCTATATGGCGTTGCATTCGCTTTAAATTTTTTTTAAAGATTTATTTATTTATTATGTATACAACATTCTGCCTGCATGTATGCCCACACGCCAGAAGAGGGCGCCAGATCTCATTACAGATGGTTGAGAGCCACCATATGGTTGCTGGGAATTGAACTCAGAACCTCTGGAAGAGCAGCTGGTGCTCTTAGCCACTGAGACATCTTTCTAGCCCTTGCTTTTTTTTTAAATATTTATTTATTATGTATACAATATTCCATCTGTGTGTATGCCTGCAGGCCAGAAGAGGGCACCAGACCCCATTACAGATGGTTGTGAGCCACCATGTGGTTGCTGGGAATCGAACTCAGGACCTTTGGAAGAGCAGACAATGCTCTTAACCACTGAGCCATCTCTCCAGCCCCCCCTTGCTTTAAATCTTTTGATTGTTGACAAGCAAACAAGAGCTGTTGAGAGACATTAGATTACAGAAACTACTAAAACAACCTACATATCTTAAAAATGTCGTAACATCAAACAAGAGCTGTTGAGAGACATTGGATTACAGAAACTACTAAATTAAAACAACCTAGTATCTTTAAAAAGGTCATAACACCAAAATGGAAGTAAAAAATATGTTACATTGAGGAAGAAGTTATGTTTTTGTTTCCACACAGAAAACAAAAGGCTGTGGATTCATTCAAGGTTGATGGAGGCCAGATTTGGTCAGAGAAGACCCCCTGAAAGTCCTGGCTATTGGGCATAAAGAAATAAACCTAGAAAACCTACAAGACCAGTGATGTGTATTTTACCTGCTCAAACAAAGAACAACAACAACAAAAAAAATCTTTGGCTGGCTTGTGTACAACACATGGCCAATACTTGTGTTAGTAGAGATGTGTATATTACCTTTGAAAGTTTCTGTATTTTCAGAGCAAGGGACCAGATGCCAGTGAAAATGGGTAACCTAGGTGATACAGCCTCTCAAGAATGCCTCTGTTGCAGTTTCCTCAGAGTTCTGCATCCAGAACAGCTTCAAGCTGCTGTCTGAGATGATCCAACCTTACTGACTATATAGCTAGGACTTGACCATTATCCTAATTTATTCAGGGTCCCCCAAAGATGCCAGAGCCCCAAACCAAGCAGTCTAGAGAACACAACACTCACATTCCCAAGAGATAGGGTGGGTGGTTTATGGATGTTACAAATTGCTATTGGTCATGGTCAGGGAGGATACTAAACAAAAAGGAGATTAGATTCAGGGATCTCTTTCTGAAGAGAAAAAGGAGGGATATAATGTAGAAATTATGAGATAAAATGGTGGATTGTTAAATCACCTTTAGACAACCACTAGTCTCAAATATTTTCCATAGGCATGGAATTTTGTATATTGGTACAAATTTAAGGTTATTTTGTAGGAACAGGATGCTCATGTTGCTACTCTTGTTTGAGGTATTGTACCTATGCAGCTCATTTAATAATGTAATTTAAATTTCTAATACTTGAAAGTTATTATTATCAACACTTAAGGAAAATAAAGAAATACAGGTTAGTAATTATCCACCTATAACAATCTAATATGTAGTCATGTTAGGTATGTTTTTAAGGTCAAACAGAGATATAGTTCAGATAGATAGGTGATCTTCAAACACTTCAAAGATCTACAGAATATGGCATCTAAAATGTTCTAATAGCATAAAACTTTTCATGGCAGTGAGACATGTCATCTTCTGGCAACACTAATTTACTTAGGATGGTGGCCATATGGAGTTTGCTTTCAGTGCGGTCAAACTGCTCTTGCCTTGACTGATGACAGTGTGCTATAAAATTGGACAAGTAAGATACAAGTTTAACTTAGTCAAGATAAGGTGGGACATTCCTTCAGAATTCCTGCTTCATAAAAATGTCTGCAGATATTCTAGGCCTGTAGTATGATTTGGATGTCCCAATGTTGCAGAGGAAGCTTGGGTAACTGTCCAGACAGCCAGATGTCTGTCATTTCTAAAGTTTTGGAAGTGTCTTTCACTGTACTACTTCCTGTTTACTCAGGTAATATTATATCTTTCTGGGGTCTTTGATAAAGATGAAGACTAGGTCGTTATACCTGTAGATTTTCCTTAGTTACGATAGCAGGTAAATTAGTACAGAGCTTTAAACTCATCAATAAAAATGGAGCGTCTTCTCCAAATATGCCAAATATGAATGGACTGGACTTTGTAAATATAATTCTTACCTAATAATTGTTCTTATTGTATATAGTTTTACTATGTTATAATTAAAGCCTTTTCTTTTTATTTAGACAAAAATGAGGAAATGTTGTAGAATAATTTTTTATACACTGTGAAGATATGTCACTGTGATTGGTTTAATAAAAAGCTGAATGGCCATTAGCTAGCCAGGATTTTCAGGGTAGAGAGGATGCTGGGAAGAAAAAGGTAGCATTGCCAGCCAGATGCAGAGGAAGCATGACATGTAGAATATGATGTAACAAGTCATGAGCCACGTGGCAGCACGCAATTAATAGAAATGAGTTAATTTAAGTTATAAGAGCTAGTCAGAAACAAGCCTAAGCTATTGGCTGAGGTTTCATAATTAATAGTAAGTCTTCGTGTTGTTATTTAGGAGCTGACTGACTCACGGGACAGAGAAAGACTCACTACAGATAATCTTAATTGCTTGTTACTTAATACATGTTCCTTACATGCATGTTAAATGCATATTAGTGAAAGAAGCCAGCCTGGTCTGGCGTGGTGCTGCAGACCTGTGATCAAGTTCAAGGCCATCCTCTGTGTCACAGCAAATTTGATGAAGCCAATCAGGGCTACATGAGATCCTGTCTCAGGAAAAAAAAAAATAGCCAGCCTGAATTGCAAATTATCTACAACAGCCTGACTATCTGAACTGTAGAAAGAGCAAGCTGTGAAGACAGGAAAATTACCAATAGTTCTGGGGGCTGTCGTGTACATCAATGAACTGATGGAACCCTGGGGAAATGAGAAAGAGGAGACCATGATTACCGCATCAGGTGTGTGCCATTATTCACTAGCAGGAGCAAAACCCTGCTTTCCTCTCGCAGGCTGCTTGGGCCTGCAGGAGAATGGGATTACACAAGAGGATACCGAGAGGCCTGTGGAGATGGTTCGATGCTTATGAGCTTTGAGAGGGTCTCAGTTCTATTCCTAGTGCCCACGTGGTGGCTCACAATCCTCTGTAACTCTAGTCCCAGGGGATTCCAAAGCCTTCCTCTTTCTGACTTCAGAGGGCATTGGGTGGTCATACATATATGTAGGCAAATATTAAGTTTTACTGACATGGGAGACTCATACAAACACAGTCAACACTTCTAAGTTAAGTGGTATCTTAGCAAGGTCTGTACAGCTGGGTCCGTCCCAGCTCTGTCCTTTGTTGAGATAGCTTTGCTTTGTAGCCCTGTATTCACTATATATAGCCCAGCCTGGCTGTGAATTCTCATCTTCCTGCTTTAGCTAAGTCTGCTGCTGTCTGCCACACAAGGGTCTCGTGCCTCAAGGGGCGTGAGGCAGGAAGATGGACATCGGAGGCTGGCCTGGGACACACAGCCAGAGCCAGTGTTCTCAAAAAGAATGCTGCCTTGCCCATGTGGAAACTGCATTCTGCTTTTAAGAAACAGAATCCAGTGATCCCCAAGTCCCTGGTGGGCTTGTTATAATGTGTCTTTAATCTACGATAGCATTACACAGGATAGGAAGGGAGAATTGTGTGGCCATGGGAGGGGCGAGGCACTGTTAGGACTGGAGCCTAGTGGAAGTCTCTCACCAGCTGAGAAGCAAGAATTCCAGCACTGTTTTTATTTACTGAAGGTTGCTGCGATAGAGACAACATTCCTTTCCCAGAGAGACGTTTCAGACGAGAAGGCTAAGACAGCAGTGAGCCTGCCTGTCTATCAAGGCCTGAGGAAGCATGATGAGAATCTTTCCTTTCCCCAGCTATAATCCTACACTTTTCCAGAAATTTCACAAGAACAGCCTTTTACAAGAAAAGACACATCTTAACTCCTTGCCCAACTTTTCTGATCCCTGGTTGTCCTATCAGATTGCAACTGTATGCCAAGCATCTAGGGGAGGAGCTACCCTAGAATCTCACCTATTGTAAAAGGGGGAAGGGAGGTGGTGGGAAGCATCCCTTAGAAACCTTTCAACTGAGACTGAACAGACCTCTTGTTTGTTTGTTTGTTTTTGAGACAAGGTTTCATTGACAGTTCCGAAACTCACTTTGTATACCAAGCTGACCTCGAACTCACAGATATCCGCCTGCCTCCTGAGTGTTGAGATTAAAGGCGTGCCCCTCCACCACCCAGCTCTGAACAGATCTCTTCCCCACTAAGACCCTGTTCTGCTCTCAGAGGAGGTGGGTTCCTAGCATCCACATCAGGCATCTCACAACCACCTGTATTTCTAGCTCCAGAGGCTCTGATGCCCTCTTCTAGCTCACTTGAACACAGCACTCACCGCTGCACAAGCCTACACACACACAGATGCACATACACACATAATTAAAATCTTTTAAAAGAAATCCTACAATGGTGTAAACCCAAAAGCCTTCAAGAACCTATATACCTGGGACTGGAGAGATGGCTCCGTGGTTAAGAGTGTTGACTGCTCTAACAAAGGACCTGGGTTCAATTCCCAGCACCCACATGGTGGCTCACAACTGCCCGTGACTCCCAGTTCTAGGAGAGTTACTCAACATTCTCTTCTGACCTCATCAGGCTCCTACATGCATGCGGTGAACACACATCCTGCCTTAGTTAGGTCTTCTCTTCTGCTGCAAAGAGACATCATGACCTCAGCCACTCTTAAAAAGGAAAACGTTTAATAGGGGCTGGCTGACAGTTCAGAAGTTTGGTTCATTATCATGGTGAGAAGCATGGTGGCATGCCGGTAGGCATGGTGCTGGAGAGGCAGCTGAGAGTTGTATATCTGGATCAGCAGACTGCAGGAAGAGAGAGACTGAACCCAGGGCCTTGTACATGGGAAGCTAGTTTTCCGCCACTGAGCGAGCTATAGCCTCGGCTGCAAATGTTTTTAATGGGTTAAATAAGCCTCTTGCTAGTCTACCCCAACCAGGATCCTTCTCTCGCTGAGTAGGCCTATCTTTAAACCTTGAGGAAGGTACCAACCCACTCTCTGGTGTCACAGGAAAATGGTCTAACCTTTGCTGTCACCTGACTCCCAACTGTAAATGCCAGATTCATGTATAGGAGAAGAAACATAATAATTTTACCATCTGGGTTAGTGCTTAGTATAAAACTTCTGGGCTAGGGAGACAGTTCAGGACAAAGCTCTTTCTGTGTGTGGTACTTAGTGGTTGATATTGACTGTCCATTTGATAGGATCTGGAGCCGCCTGGACAAGACCTGTGAGGGAGTTTCTTGATTTATTAAGTGAAATGGGAAGACCCACCTACCCTCCAGCGGTTGTGGGTGGCATCTTTCAGAGGTAGCTTGGCTGTAAGGAAGCCCAAGGGACAGGCTTTGCTTGCCTGTCTTTGCTCTTACCCTCTGAGCCATCTCTCCAGCCCCTTGGCTGGGACTCTAAAACGAGTTCATCTTTCCTGTTTTGGGATTCATCTACCCTGTTGCCACCATGGCTGCCAACATCGGAACTGGGCTTCCTTGGCTTTCCAGTGTGTACTGAAGATTGGTGTCTTCCTGGGAATCCTCCGGGCCTTCAGTCCTAGGTTGGAACTTCTGAGTCATTAGCCTTGTGACTCTCCGTTGGGAAGACAGCCATTGTTGAACTACCCAAACAGTCTGAGAACTTCTCTCTCTGTCTGTCTATCTATCTATCTATCTATCTATCTATCTATCTATCTATCTATCTATCATACACACACACACTGTCTTTTAGAGAACCCTGACTAATATACTGTGAAGACACGAGGACCTGACAGGTTAGACCTCTTTCCTGTTCCTCCAGGAAGTGGGGTGATATCTTCCTCAATGTTCAAATCCACACTGAGCCAGTGGAGAATCTGTAACCCCAGCACCACCACAGGCAGAGAGGAGGCAGAGTCAGGAAAGTTCCCAAGAGCCAGCAGCAAGGGACTCTATTTAACCAAACAAGGTGGAAGGCAAGAGACTACCCCTCACACACACACAAACACACACACACACACACAAGCATACACTCCCAAACACTTACTCCCCGCCCTCCCTCCCCCCACTGCCATACAGAAACTCGCACACTACTTTTTCTAGATTGGAAGAATACTGTTCTAATTTTATGCCTTCAAGACCAGAAGTGAGAAACAAACACAGTGAGGTGTGCTTCGGAGTGTGGGTGCTGGTGAAGGAAATAGGCTGTTCCTGATGGGGTTCCTGGGGAAGTGTGAGCTGGTGTCAGGGGTGATATGTGGCTCCCTGTCTGTCTTGAGTAACTTCCCAGAGCAAAGCAAGAGACCTTTTCTGCCCTAGGATTCCCTGGGCCCGCCCCTGTCCCCTGTCTTTACAGTATTAGAGAAAGTGCCCATTACCCTCCTGGGAGCAGAGCGGGCCCACAAATGTTCCCAGAGTCCCCTTGGGCTCATTAGGACCTCTTCAGACCCCTGGAGCTTCTCTCTCCTTTGATCTCAGCCTGTCCCCAGGGCCACCAGTTCAGTTCCCCGGCCAGTTTGTGTGTTTATTCTTGAGGCTTCAATATACTCCAAATACTTGTGGGCCTTCAGCAGGTGTGTGTATCGCTCTGTAAATAGATCCTCGGCATCCAGGGTGGTGTATACTAGGGCTCAGAGTACTCAAAGTACTGTAGGTTCCCTATTGGAGGCAGGTGTCACCTGGGATCTTCAGGGGGAGAAAACAAAAGGAGTAGGTGCAGGTGGGAGCAGTCTGGAAGCCCGCAGACCTGCACCAGGCAAAGAGGTGACTGTTGTTTCCCGCCCCCACTCCCCCAGCTGAGCTTGGGAAGCTAGGACTCCATCCATTACCCAGAAAAATAGATAGATAGATAGATAGATAGATAGATAGATAGATAGATAGATAGATAGATAGATGATAGATACATAGATAGATAGATAGATAGATAGATAGATAGATAGATAGATAGATAGATAGAAATAAAACGGCGATATCGTGTTAGCCTGCAACCAGGTGAGAAAAGAAAGCGCTGCAGGTCAGGGGCACTGAGACGCAGCTCTGGGAGGCAGAACAAGGGGTTGAGAGGAGCCTCCCAAGCCCGGGTGCTGAGACCCTGACTCAGCAGGGCGTGGTGGGCTGGGCAGGAGGAGTCGGATCCAGAGGCATTGAGGACTAGGTCACTCGTGTGTGACACTGGCTCTCGGGTAGGTCCTGGCGCCGGCTTAGCACGCCCGACAGCACTAACGCGCGCGTGCCGGGCCAAGCAAATCTTTTGTCCCGGGCGGCGCTGAGCCAGCAGGCGCCACAGAGTATATACCGGGTCCCGCTGCGGCCAGTCACACACCATGGCGCAGCGCTCCGGGAAGGTGAGTGCGGCCAGCGGCCTCGGGGAGCCCCCGAGTGTGGGGGAGCCCCCGAGTGTGGGGGAGGGTGCAGACTGATCCCAGATCTCTTTGGGTCTGACAAAGTCAAGCAAAGCTGGCTTTATTTCTTAATGAGATGGAGTGACCTCCCCTGTTGACTGAGGGCGTGTCCCGAGCCCTCTCCCCATCCCTCTTTTATGGCACGCCCCAAAGTCGCCAGCGGCCCTTGTGTTCGAGACCTCCTGGAGTGTTTTCCTCACCACAGGGGGGCCAAAATGTGACCTTCGCCCCTCGGGATTTTCTCTCCCCCACGTGACCTACCCTAACCAGACCTACCCACCACTGTGGTTATCCCTTGCCCTCTAATGTCCAGGTCCTGGTTGACCCAAGAACCCTTTGACCTCCAGAGGTGCCCAGCACGCATGTCAGTGGTGGACGCCATTGATCTGTCCATATAGCCTGGGGTGTGCTTCAGTAACAAACAGCACCAGCTTGGCAGAGCAGGAAAGGAAGAACCCCCAAAACAGTGTTGCCTCTGGCTCACCAACATCCCACAAACACCTTAACTCCAGCGGCCAGGGACTTGCCACTGTAATCCTTTGGAGAAGGTGGAAACAGTGGAACTGGAGTGCCCCCAGTTTCTGGGTAATGTGACTATATTCCTATAGAGTCCCTCTGAGACCATAGTTCTTGAGTTCCAAAGAGCTATTGAGTGATTGAATTTCCTATGGTGGGAAGTGAATTTGCAGGCTGTGGTTGCTTCACCTGTTTAGTTTGGAACAATGACATCCTGGCAGCATTATTAACTGTTGTCTGTTATTATGAGACACTATGTCTGAATTGCCAAGAGGTTCATAAAATTCCAAGTCTGACACCTGCCTATTACTCAGAGGAGGGTCCCCGAGAAAGAGAAAGCTCTGAGGCTCCAGCTGAGTTGTCTAACGCATGCAAAGCCCTGGGTTCCATCCCCAACCCTGCACAAACCAGGCGTGGGTGATTTGGCTGTACTCTCAGCACTCAGGAAGTGGAGGCAGAAGATCCGAAGGTGTGGGTTGTCCCTAGCTACATAATAAGTTCAAGGCTAGTCTGCGATAATTAAGACCCTGTCTCAAAATCAAAACCAAACAAAAACAAAGACGGTGGGGTGGGGGAGAAAAGGCAGGGAGATATGTGATATTTAGCCCTCTCTTGAAAACCCGCTCTGGCCTCCACAAATCCCCCTCTCCAGTTAAGAAGGTTCCAGTATTAGAAACTTTACTCTAAGAAGAAATGGTGAGTTATGGCGACTTGTTGTGCATGCCATGTAGGCTTTAAGAAAGCACTTCCTTTAATGCTGTCGTGGGTGTTCTGCAAGCAAGTGCTGAGCTGCTGAGCGTCGCAATACAGCCACAGCCTGATTTCAAGAGGGCTCCTAGACAAACGGGAAACCCCTGTCCCCAGACAGCCGGACCATGTGTCTGGCATCAGCCGCTGGTGACTGATCACTCTCTCTCTGTGCCCCATTAGCAGATAGTGCCAGGCATCTACTGCTATGAGCAGGGCTGCACGCCTGGCTTCCACTGAGGATGTGAGGCCCAGATTCAGAGAAGCCCCTGACCCAGAGACTTTCTGAGACCACAGTTCTTCAGACCCAAAGAGTGAATGGCTGGAATTTCAGTATTAGGAACTGCACTTTAAAAAAAAAATCAGTGATGAGTTATAATGACTGCTTCTACATGACATTTATGCCTTAAAAACATGTCCTTTAATGCTCTTTGTGAGTGTTACGTATAACAACAAACATGCTGAGTACACATGCCCATGTGTGAGTGTGTGTGTGTAGGTCAGATGTTGTGTGATGTTTTACTCATTTTTGGCTTTTTAGGGGGGCAGCCACCCAGCTCCAAAATAAATCACACACACAGAGGTTTATTCTTAGTTATGAATGACCAGCCTTAGCTTGGCTTGTTTCTGTCCAGCTTGTCTTATCTTAAATTATTTTGTCTACCCTTTGCCTCTGGGCTTTGTCTTTCTCTATTTCTGTATACCTTTTTTTACTTTTACTCCGTGACTGGCTGGATGGCTGACCCCTGATGTCCCATGTCATGTCCCCTAGCCCCCCCCACCGCTTCTATTTATACTCTCTGCCTGCTAGCCACCCACCCCACCCCCCACTCCGCCTATCCCTGCTCCTGCCTCGCTATTGGTTGTTCATCGCTTCTTAAGCGCATCAGGTGTTTTAGACAGGCACAGTAACACAGCTTCACAGCGTTAAAGAAATGCAGCATAAACCAAGTCACACAGCTGAAAATAACATTCCCCAGCAGCCAGATGGGACCCTGACCCCTAGGTCTCAACTGGCTGTTCCAGATCACTTTCTATGAGGGCAAGCACTTCACAGGGCGGAAGCTGGAGGTCTTTGGGGACTGTGACAACTTCCAGGACCGAGGCTTTATGAACCGAGTGAACTCCATCCGTGTGGATAGTGGAGCCTGGGTCTGCTTCGATCATCCTGACTTCCGAGGCCAACAGTTCATCTTAGAGCACGGTGACTACCCCGAGTTCTTCCGCTGGAATGGGCACAATGACCACATGGGCTCCTGTCGGCCTGTGGGCATGGTGAGTGAGCTCCTCCACCTAGGGGCTGGCAACTTCCAGCTCAAGCACTGGAAGGTCAGCCTGGCATTTAATCAAAAGCATGGGCACCTCCCGACAAGAAAACCTTAAAAATTGAGAGAACCCTGTCCAAACTGATGTGCGCATGAGATGCTGTGAGGACCAAGAGGGTAGGAGCCCCTTGGAGCTGTCAAGGAATCATTTTAAATTTTTGAGTCAAGCATGCAGCTAAAATTCAAAGGCTGGGAATATGTTTGGATTGTCACTGAACAGGGCTGCACTCATCAAAAGTGAAATGAAAGATTGGGGAGATGGCTCAGCTTGTAAAGTGTCTGCTGCACAGAACCCATAAAAAAACAGATATGATGGTTCTCTTGTAACCCCAGCACTGGGGAGGTGGAACCAGCCGAATCGCTGAGGTTTGCTGATCGATTAATCTAGCCAAATTTAGAAGCTTTCGGCTCAGTGAAGACTCTTTCTAAATTAATTAATTAATCGATTGGAGGACATAATGGATAAGGTGTACAAGACTTACCATGGTCCCCAAAACCCATGTAAGGGTAGAGGAGAGCACAAACTCTACAATATCGCCTGACATCCACACACGCTTGTACATACACAGACAACACAGTAGCAAAAGCTCTTAGTGAGGTGGTGACTGATTGGGGAAGATACCCGATATTGCCCTCTGACTTCCATACACACATGCTCGCACATGTGCCTGCGTGTACTCCGGTGTGCATGAACACATACACAAGGCTGCTCTGAGCGTGATCACCTCCCCACTCTGGTTTCCTTGTAGCATTATGTTAGCCTTCAATGCTTCGAACTTGGAATGAAAGAGGCAGGCGGATCTCTGTGAGTTCGAGACCAGCCTGGTCTACAGAGCTAGTTCCAGGACAGGCTCCAAAGCCACAGAGAAACCCTGTCTCGAAAAAAACAAAAAATAAAAATAAAAAAAAAAAAAAGAACTTGGAAACTTGGAATGAATAACGGCGGCCAAAGTGCCAGAGGGAGCAGTAAGAAATCTGAGAGGACAGAGCTCTTGAGCCGCACCGATACCTGCTTTGCAGTTGTGGCCTGAAGTGTGTAGGCAGAGCAAATGAGGGGCATTGCTCCCCCTAGAGGAGAAAAACCCTTTCTGTCTAGTTTCTCTGAAGTTTCCTTCAGAGAGGGATTTGAGGAGGGAGGGCCCTCGGGTCACAGGTATGAGATCTGCTCCCACTGTTGTCCTTTGGCTGGGAAACGGGTGATTCTGGGGACTAGTGTGGGCAGCGCTCACCAAAGTGTCTGTCTGCCAGGGCATCCTGGATGCCTCACCAGTGCTCTAGCCAACATCTGAGGAATCTGGATAGGTGCCACTCAGCATGGGGCCCCTTTTCTTTTCTACATCAGTTCCAGAATCAGCTGGGCTCTGGCACGTTCCATTGAAAGAATGCTTTCCTAGTGTCTCTGCCAGGATGTGGGCATTAGGAAAGAAGCATTAGAATGGCTGGCTCTGGATCCTGCATAATGCTGTTTATATGAAAAATACACAAGACGTCGTCCGAAGGCTGTTCTTGTTAGAGCCGTCCCAGTGGGGTGGGGGATCACACAGGGAGATGTATGTACTGGCGCTAGTGAATTATGAAGCCAGCAGGGACCTCCGCGAATGGGAGTCATTGTTTTAGATGTCTTGCCTAAGTGTTTTCACAAAGGGTTCTATTACACTTCTAAAATATTATTGTTTGGAGGTCTGCCTGTGGCCTGAAACCGAGGGTGGCTAAGCCAAAGCTGGGACATGAATCCCCCAAGTGGAATGCCCACAGGGAGCCAGTGACCCACAGCCCTGCTCTCGATGTGCTGGCATCTAGACAGCCTTTCCCTCACTAGACCTTGGGTCCTCAGTTGTAAAAGGTGGGGATTGGACCAGTTCAGGGCTTAGGTTTTCAGAGTAAAAGAACCCTTCCTCCCATCTCATGGAAGAACACCAGTGTGTGTGTGTGTGTGTGTGTGTGTGTGTGTGTGTGTGTGTGTGTGTGATGGGGAGTACTCACTGGATCCCCAGTCCAGCCAGGGCTGGGAGCCATTCCATATTTCTTCCCACCCGTACACGGGGAGGAGAGACTTGGAGTATTCCTTTTTCCTTCCCCACCTGCCTGGGTCTTGGAGCACGGAGAACATTTCCGCATAGACATCTTCGAGGGCTGCAACTTCACAGGCCAGTGCCTGGAGTTCGTGGAAGACTGCCCCTTCCTGCAGAGCCGGGGCTGGGCCAAGAGCTGTGTCAACGCCATCAAGGTGTATGGGGATGGAGCGTGAGTACAGCCGGGGCTGCCAGACAGGTGTGGTAGGGTGGGTAGGCATCAGACTTCGTGGGTGGGCATGGTGCCCCTGATCCACAGGCCTTCATCTGCCTCACCTGCTCCAGGCAAGCAATGAATAGCTGCTGTCATCTCTGGCTTTCAGGACAGTCACAGAGCCTTAGAGGCTCCCTGAGACCGTCCTTCTGGTGTGCCAGACCTGAGCAGGGGAAAAGAGTACATAGGAAACTATGACCATCGCTGCTACAAGACTGAACATCTTGACTGCCTGACTTCCTTGAGTCCCTAGACTCAAGAGAACCCCACTTAGGGGATACAAAGCCACGCAGCAGCCTCACCTTCTGAGAGGGTACATCTGCCCAGCTCAGATGACCCCAGACCTAGGCATCTCTGCCTGGTGGCAACCAACCCACACCAACTGGCTGGAGACGTGGGCTTCAGGAAATCCATAGGATGGCTAAGAACAGCTGGGAATTCTGCCTGTCTTCTCCAGTCCAAACCAGCTGTCAGAGTGTAGGGTTTGCCATGCGGGGCAGCTCGCTGTGCACCTGCTCACTGGACACGTGCAGGCACACCGCACTGGTTTTCCTTCTGCCCTCACCTGAGCAATCTGCCTGTATCACACACAGATGGGGACGAACACTGAACACCCTCTCCGTTGTCCCCACCCATTCTGGAGAGGACAGTGCCGTGTTTTAGAAGTACAAACTGAGATTGCGGTTAACCCTAGATCCTTCCCACAGCAGAGGTCCTGCTGGGACTGCAGCCTGGTGGAGCCCCTTCCACTCCAGAGCTAGTTCCCCCAGCCTCTCCCCCAGCAGAGGAGCCCCACCTGAGAGTGTCCCTGTGCAGGGTTGATGGTAGAGGAGCTTGATCCCTGTGGAAGGCTCAGGATCAGGGCCGAGGGATCAAGAGAGTTAGCGAGGGAGACAAAGAGCTGACATTTCTTCCACATGCCTGACCTTGGGAGTCCAGGGCTAGCAGTCCAAAACAACTTGCCTTGGGAAATTTGCAGGCTAAATTGTGACTCGTGCAGCCAGAGGCATACTTCTATGTGCAGAATGTCCTAGGACCCAAGACATTATCTGCCTACCAACCCTGGGGATCCTGGGAGAGGGGAGGCAGGCATGAACTCTGGTTGTGATTGAAGTGGAATTTTTTTTCCAAGACAGGGTTTCTCTGTGTAGCCCTGGCTGTCCTGGAACTCGCTCTTTTGGCCTCAAACTCAAGAGGTCTTCCTGCCTTTGCCTCCCAAGTCCTGGGATTAAAGGCGAGTGCCACCACAGCCAGGTCTGGGGAATATAATCTTTAATCTTCAGCTTCCTGGAAGGAACTGGGCTCAATGGTCAGGAGATGGAGGCCAAGACAGTGGGCCTCTGTGTTGGGATCCAAGGTGTGCCTGTATTTTGTCTTCATTGACCTTAACTCTTCTATGACAAACCTTGGATCCCTGGAGCCCTCTCTGGGATCTGGCAGGCAATGAGGCAGGGCCCCTTTACAACTTCCCGTGTGCCAAGAGCACTCCTTCTGGGTTACATGCCAGTTTAGGAGTGACCCATCCCTCATGTCTGTGTCTTAGAAGGCGTGTGAGGGGAGAGTGAGGGCATTCCCCCAACATTCTAACAGACTGAGTAGGCATGAGCTCCCCCCTTTTTAAATTTTAAAGAGTATTTTTAACCACATGCACACCCGGTGACCACTGAGCTCTGAAGGAGACATTGAACTCCCTGGACCTGGAGTTATAGTTGTGAACTATGGGAGCTGACACTTGGACCTGGATCCTCTGGAAGAAAAGCCACTGCTCTTAACCACTGAGCCTCCTCTCCAGAGAACCCTTTCACTGGGGGCTTTTCCCCAGGAGTTGCAGGTGAAGAACCAGAGGATAAGCTGTCATGTCCAGCCAGGTCCCTCTTCTTTTTGGAGTGTCCACAAGAACTCCAAGGTGGTTCGTGATACTACAGGGCAGGACTAGCTGCTTCTCTCTCTCTCTCTCTCTCTCTCTCTCTCTCTCTCTCTCTCTCCCTCCCTCCCTCCCTCCCTCCCTCCCTCTGCCCCTACTATCAGACTGCATCCCTTATCAGCTGAGGGGTCAGGATAAGGAAGGGAAGAGGCTAGGGTGACTTGGGAGCAGCGAGCTGGGGAAGCAGGCTGTGTGACCGCTAGTGATCTCTCTCCTCTGAGTTCATCTGCGAGCAGAACCTTGGGCTAAAGGGCTCACAGATTCCCAGTCTGTTCCCTGGCAAGCAAACTCCATGAATGGCGGAGTGCTTTGGGAGCAGGGAGCAAGAACTGCCAAGACAAACTGGGGGAGGTTCCTGCAAAGAGAGGTCAAGAGTAGTCCTGTGCTCTGAGTCTCATGAATCTCAGAGACTGAGCAGCCCCGGGGGAGCCCTGCTTCAGAAAACCACCGTGGCCCAGAGAAAAGCTGTTTTCTACAGCGGTGGAAGAGGGGGCGGGAGAGCCGGAGCTAAGACTGAAGTGAAATGCCGAGCCAGCCTTTGACGCGGTGATTCCAGTTCTCCCAGTTCTCGGTGCAGTCAGGCCTGGAGGCCCCTCCCCGACTTTCTAAAGCTCCCCTAGCCCCGCCTTTCAACCTGGCCCCCCGAGTGGGAGGGTACGCACGGCGTCTTGTCCTGGGTCCCACACGCACAGCCCTACACTTATCCCAGGGACGGTGGGTGACAGGATGGGCAGGGCTGGTCCAAGCTCTGATGAGAAGCTTCTCCTTACACATGTTCTCAGGTAGGGACCACCCTCCTGATCTTCTCCACCAATCTTCCCGATTCCCTGACCCATGGTGCACCTTCGCTTTCTCACTACAGCCCAGGGGGCTGTAAACGACCAGGGTCTGCTGCACACACCGTCAACGGAGAGGTGCCCTTGCCAGACCTCACGTCCTGGAGGTTACAGCTCCTCTGTACAATGCAGGCAGCACAGCTCCTTGCACTGGAACATGGACCCCACCAGGGCTGATCCCACCAGGGCTGTTGTCTGAGTGGATACACAGTGGGAATGGTCCCCAGTTTATGTCAGTAGTCCTGTCGGGCTGGGTACTGTGTTCAAAAGGCCCTTTGGAGGGTGACTGGGCAGAGGGCATCCCCGAGTCACACCCACCCTTGTCAGTTACTGGGCAAGGCTCCTTCTTGTCCCACTCCAGCATCAAGCCCGAATCAGCCACTGATGCTAACCGCAGCGAGGAGCTAGGACAGAGGGGCGGGACCGGGGAGACTTGCCCGAGTGGCTCCCGCCCGCTGACCCGCCTTTCCCTGCTGTCCTTCAGGTGGGTCCTCTACGAGGAGCCCAACTACCGCGGCCGCATGTACGTGGTGGAGAGGGGCGACTTCCGCAGTTTCTCCGACTGGGAGGCCCAGAGCGCGCGTGTGCAGTCGCTCCGCAGGGTGCTCAACTTCTTCTAGTCCCAGCTGGGGACATGCGGCCTACGGAGGCAATAAAGATCCTGAAAGTGGAGTGCTGGCCGGCCTCGGAGTGCTTTCTGGGTCACTCACCGGCTGGGGACCCCAATTCGGCAGGTGGAAGCCTGGTGGAGCAAGGAGGCCAAACCATTCGGCTCCCAAAACCTAGCCAGAGGGCCTCAGGGTCCGGGGCCACAAGAGGGCGCCGGAGAGCAGTACGCAGCCAGGGTGGTTTTTTCCAGCCTTGGGACCCCACCCGAGAGGAGGGGCGGACAGTTGGGGGGGCTGGGAAAAGGGGGGGGGGAGATTGCGAGGAAGGGAGGGGCGGGGCCTGGCAGCGGCGGGGGAAAAATAGGTAGAAGAAGGTGGGTAAGGGGAGAAGAGAAGGGGCTGGGTAAAGAGGAGAGCCAGGGAAAGAGCGGGGCGTGGCTAAGGGGGAAAAAGCTACCGGGCTGACGTAGGAAGGGGAGGGGGTCAAGTGACAGAGGGGCGGGGCCAGGTGAAAGGTGGGGCGAAATCAAGCCCCAGGAATGCAGGGAACCGGTACCAGAAAGAAGTTATTAGGGTCCAGAGGCACTAGACGTCTCTCTCTGCAAGGTATCTATCTCTCCGCCTTCTCCTTCGCGCGGCTCCACGTGCCAGTGTATCGAGCTTCCCTGTAGAAAGGGCCGCTCCAAGACATTAGTTCCTCCTTTGGGGCTGGTCGGCAATCTGGAGAGCACGTTTCTAGGCAGTGGGGTTTCTGGTAAGAAAGTCCAGCGTCGTTCAACCTAGCTCCCCAGTGAAAACGGAAAGGCTCCTGGAGGGGAATTTTCCAGACATGATGGTGATATTTCCCTGCCCCTGAAAGCAGACCCAGGCCCACCCATCCCAGTGATCCCCACCTCTCCCGCCCCACCTCCACCTCTACCTCCCTACACTGAAAGAAATGGAAAAGGGATGCCAGTAAAGATTACTCAGTTCACCCAGGATGAGGCTGTCACCAGGAGCTGGGCAGGGGGCAAAGATGAGTGACCTCCAGAAATGTTTGGGGGTGGGGGTGGGGGCTGAGTCACCACAGGACAATAAAGGATGGTTGTTAATCTCTCTCTGGGCCTGGAAGAGAAACACAGGGTCATCTTCTGCCACATGAGTCCTCAGAAGGAGTGTGCGTCTCTAGGTCATGCCGGCTCCCGCTTCATACCACTGAGAAGCCACTAGAGCTGAGTGAACTGAGAGCCCCAGGCACACCCTCCATCCCCATGAGACTCAGGCCAATGACCTGAAGAAACTACCAGCAAACAAGCAACAGGCCAGATACCTTCTCTGGTGTCACTGCTTCCCCTTGGGAAGGGGGGTGTTTTAGAGTCCAGCCTGAGTGTTTCTCTGTCATAGCAGTGGGTCTCTCTGTAGGAGAGAGTTCCAGCCAGCTTGTCTCCATGGGCAAGCACATCTGCCAGGAAGGCCTTCCTGGAGGAGGCCAGGGTTCAGTCCTTGCAAGCCAGCTTGGCCTGCCACAACTGTCCACCCGCATCAACACCTCTGGAGGAGCGCAGAGCCAACTGGCCCTGGCTAAGGGCCTCACAGTCCTTTGTTCACTGTGGATAACACTGCTATGGGCATTTATTGAGCAGTGATTTCATACCAGGCTCGGAGGTAGATCTGATTCATGCAGCTTTATTTAATATATACAGTAAAACCAGTGCTTGTTATCACCACGGAATAAATGGAGTGGTTAGATTCAGGTTACACGGCAGGCAAGATTCAGACCCCTTGCCCTACTCTGAACCATACATACATTTGCATCTACTGACACATTTGACAAAAACTGGGAGAAAACCAAAAGCCTCTGCGGGGCTCTTCTTCCTGTGAAATGAGTGCAGTCTTATCTGTTCTATACACTGGATATACATAAATGCAATAAACAAGTGTGCTGTTGCAGACCCATAATCCTAAACGGGGGGGGGGGGGGGGGGGAGCACTGCAAGTTCAAGGCCAACTTGATCTACTTAGCAAGTTTGAGGCCAGCCAGGAGAGAGGCCCTGCCTTAAAAAAAAAAAAAAAAAAAAAGCTACTCACAGCCAGATAAACCAAACAGCCTATGAGGACAAGGTCATGTGGCAGAATGCGTGTGCCTGCTCCATGGAGCTGTGTGCCCAGCCCAGGTGAAATGGTGCATTTTATGATGTGTGGTTAGTGACTGACTGCGTACTTGAGAGACGTATTGAGAAGTGCTGGGTCCCTGGAGGAGTCCGAACTCTCATTCACAAATGCTCCGTGCCTCAGTATCCACAGGCACCCAGTGGGATAATAGCCCACCCCTGTGGGGGAAGGGCTTTCTCCTGGGAGCCAGATGGAAGCTGCAGCCCTGCCAGCCTAAGCCAGTCAGCCACAGGGGTCCCTCCCAGCTCTCAGGAACGGAGGCACCTCATTAGGGTGATTCAGGGCTCCACACAGCTTTGCACTCCTGGGTGACCTCCCTGTCACCCCAGCCCCCTGCTCGCTAATCTGTCAGCAAATCTACTTTTGGTCAGAAAGAAGAAAAACAAGCTTCCCACTACAGAGCCTGTGGGCAGCTGTGAAATGTATCTGAAGTCCATCCAGGGGGTCGATGGTCTGAGGATGAGAGCCCTTGCTGCCGCTCCTGCTTCTCAGATTTCTGTCTCCACTCTTGTGGTTTGGAAAACTGGGGCCTTTTAGAGCCACCTCCTTGTGTCCTCGGTCTTCTTCACCATCCCGCAGACCCCTTGCTGATCAGAAATCTGCAGGCGTTGTTTATCCAGCCCGAGTCAGAGCCCAGGGAAATCCTTTCCTTTGAAGCCCACAGTGATGTCTAGCCATCTCGGTGGTATGCCTCGCTCTGCTCCTCAGCCCATACCAGGACTATGTTATAGTCCCTGTCCCCCCCCCCCCCCCCCCCCCCCCCCCCCCCCCCCCCCCCCCCCCCCCCCCCCCCCCCCCCCCCCCCCCCCCCTTCTCTGGCCTCCCTCTGCCCCATCTCCAGCNCCCCCCCCCCCCCCCCCCCCCCCCCCCCCCCCCCCCCCCCCCCCCCCCCCCCCCCCCCCCCCGCCCCTTCTCTGGCCTCCCTCTGCCCCATCTCCAGCTATGCCCTACTTGGCCACATCTTGGTTGGACAGCCTTTCGAGCAGAGCAAGGCCCTGAGTGTCCTTGATTCCCTCTAGAAGCCTCAGCAGGATTTTCAACCAAAGCCTGTGGGACAAGACAGTTTTTCAAATGCAGCTTCATGGCTGAGGGTGTAGCTAATGACAGAGCACTTGCCTGTCATGTGTGAGGCTCTGAGTTCTAGCCCCACCTCTGTCAAATAAATAATAACCCCCACTGAGTTCCCTTTGATGTGTTAGTCACTTCTCACAGCTGTGTCAAGGTTTCAGGCTGTGGTCCATCACAGTGGTCCATCACAGTGGCCAGACTGTCACAGCTTTTTACACGATATCGGCTGATGGAGGAGGAAGCTGGAAGCCCTACTCTGGACACCTATATCTGAGAGCTGGGCAATATGCTCCCAAGGTTCTAAATCTCCCCCAAAACAGTGCCACCAGCTGGAGACCGAATGTGAAAACCCACGACCCTATGGGGGGGCATTCTACACTCCAATCATACCGGCTGGAGTCGGGTGGTGGCAATGCGTACACAGCAGCGGGAAGAGCTCCCCTGCCACCTAGCAGGGCGCCGAGCCCCAGTGGTCCTAGTGGAGTTGATGCTATGTGGATTTTGCCCAGAACAAGAGCCCCACTCTTCTTGCTGAAGGACTCGGTATTATTCCTTTAAAAACGGCGGCGGGGCGGCGTGGGTGTGTGGACAAACACAGGATAGACGGACGCAAAGGAAGAGACGGACACGCGGCTCCCACGTGGGTGCGCTTTAATGGGGAGAGGGGAACACGATAAGGGCGGACGTGCAGACACACAAGGATAAAGGAAAGGGGACCAAGGGAGCAAAAGAGCGAAACCTCGTGGAGCGCTCGCTTTTAACTGCGGGCGCAAGGTTATCTGGGAGTAATGGTCTTCACCTGGGCGCGCCAGCGCGCACAGGTGACGGTAATCCAGGGGAAGTCTGGGAGCTGTAGTTTCCAAGGAATAACACTCGGGGCCTCAGAGTCACTGGCAGGTAACTGAAGTGCTGAAGGCCCTTAGTGACCCTGACAATATACTAGGTCTTACTTGCCCCAGGCAAACCTCAGGCAGCTCTTATCCCTTCCCTCACCCTTTTGTTGATCTCAGTGATTCCCCTTGAACATAGTGTGGGAAAGGGTGTGACTGCTGAGGAACCTCAATGGGAGACCCAGTAAGGCCACTGTAGAGTAAGGTGGGGATCCCTGAGCCTAATTCAACTTTACCAAGCCCTGCTCAGCCAACACCTCCAAGGTTTGGTGTCAACAAAGACACAGAAAGGAGTGACTTTCCATCCTCATATAAAAACATATGATGAATGTTTTTATAAAGAGGCTGTTTGCTTCCCTGCTGCCTGTAGACCTGCGACACAGTCTGTGATGCAAACAATTCCTGTAGGGGTCAGCTGCAACCTTTCCTTGTGACCTCTCTGCGTGTTGTACAAGGTCAGCAGCCTGCAAGTATGGGGGCTTCTTTCTTGGAATGTGGTGAGGGAATCACCGCTGTAGCCAGCTGACAGATGTTTTGCTGGGTATGGCAGTGGATCCAGGGAGTCAAGCCTGAGTCGAGCCAATGGGTATGCAGCCCTTTGCTGAAAGTGTAGTTCAGTCTGAGTGATCGATGCTACTAAGTCAGCTGTGTTCTAACCCATGAGACCCCATGCCCATACTCCCTGGGTAGAGATGGAGACCTTGGGTGGGATGGGGCCAGCCATTGTCAAAAGAAACAAAATTTACGATTAGGTAGGACTAGGCCAGGCAGTGTGATGCACACCTTTAATCCTAGCACCTGGGAGGTAGAGGCAGGCAAATCTCTGAGTTCAAGACCAACCTGGTCTAGACAGCGAGTTGCAGAATGGCCAGGGCTACACACACACACACACACACACACACACACACACACACACACACCTTATCTCGAGAACAAACAAACAAACAAAAAAACAGGAAAAGTAAGATATAAGAGTGGGTTGATGAACAACCTCGGGAAGCTGAGGCAGGGAGATCTTGAGTTTGAGGACAGCCTGGAAATGCATCATGAAACCCTATTTATAAACAACATACAGCAAAATAATCTTTGACGAGATCTCTGGAACAGAAAAAGTTCAAAGCAATAAGAGAAAAGGTCAGGATTAGGGTGAGCAGTTGATCACCAAGCCATGTTCTTTCCTGGAGACGACCCCTGATTGCGCCAAGAAAATCATAATTTCAAATGCATCAGCCGTGTGGGTGTGTGGCTGTTAATCTTGGAACTTGATAGGATTTAGAATCACCATGGAAACAAGCCTCTAGGCGTGCCTATGAAGGAGATTCTAGACTAGGTTAACTGGGGTGGGAAGATGCCCTGACAGGAGTCTCGAGCTAAATGAAAAGGAGGAAGCAAGTCCATGCTGTGGAAACATTGTGACCATCTGCTTGGAGCAGCTGCAGCTGAAACTCATTTCCCGGCAACAGTAACTCCATCCTGAAACTGTGAGCAAAAGAAACTGTGAGTGCACATCTATAGGCATGCAGATCCCAGAGCCCTCCGTCCCGTTGGAACTGGGGGAGTTACAGATGATTGGGAGCCACCCAAGGTGGGTATTGGGACCTGAACTCGGGTCCTCTGCTAGAGCCAGGTGTGGTGATGGATGTCTATAATCACCGCACTGGGGAGGAGACAGGAGGATCCCCAAAGCTTGCTGACCAGCTCATCTAGCATGGCAGAACACATTTGAACCTAAATCTCTGGACATTGCAGGGTGAAGAAAAGGTGCCCTGACCCCTGCTCACTGGCCGAAGGAGTTCAAGCTGCCCTCATGCTCTGGGGACCTTGTGATGGGCAGCAAACTTGGTGTGTTCTGCTTCTTTGATCCAGCGCTTGGCCAGCTGCCCCTTTGTGTACACACAGTCCCAATAAAACTACTTCAGCGTGGGGAGGGGAGGTGGCTCAATGTGTAAGCGCTTTCTATGAAAGCATGAGGAGCTGACTCTGGATCCCCAGAGCACGTGCAGAAGCTAGATGTGGATGGAACCCCAGCACTCCTCCAGCGAGATGGGCAGCAGAGGAAGGGCAACTCCCACAGCCTAAGGGGCCTGGCTTATCCAGCACCGGACAAGGTAGGAGGTGAGGACTAGCATTTGAGGTTGTCTTCTGACCTGCACGCATGTGCTGGGGCATGTGTACACTGGCACTCACACACGAAAACATGTACACATATGAAATGTACGTATTATACACACATGTGTGGGCTCGCGAAATTTAAAACAAAATGAAAACCTGCTGCAGATCGTGGAGTCCTTAAAACTTCCTGTCAAAGGTGAACATTACCAGAGCTGGAGAGATGGCTCAGCAGGTAAGGGCATAGACTGTTCTTGCAAAAGCCCTGAATTTGGTTCCCACACCCATGTTGGGCTTTGATGGCCTCCTGCCCTTATCTTCTGTGTGACCAAACACTCTCCTTGCTTGTCCTCAGTAACCTTCTAAAGCCCCCTTTCTGCCTCTGCTCATACCCAGCTTTCTGCACCGCCGCCTTCAGCCGCAAAAGGCAGGCCTGGTAGTGGTGGTTCTACGGCCTTGCTCCCAGCTGAGAGGACACTGAGCACAGGGAAAAAATGCCTGTGTAGGCAGAGCGGCCCAGCCTTATGAAGCTCTGCTCAGAACCCCCACAGGGAGCAAGCCACAGCTTTGCTCTGTGGGCAGTGAGTGCTTCTGGAATGAGCCAAAGGAGATGCGATTCGCAGGGCTCCCTCCTAGGCCCTCTGGCTCAGACACATCTGACTTTACACACACACACACACGTGCCTACACGCCCACATAAACATACACTGATATTCAGATGTGCACGCAAACATGCTTCCACACTCTCGGGAAGCATGCACCCGTGCACACATGCATTTACTCACACTCTCACAAAAGCACCTGCAGCATTCATTCACATGTATTCAGGCCTACAAGCACATTCTCACTTTGCATGAACATGCATGAACACTCACACGCTACCGCTTCCCATGCGCACACTCTCTCACACTTATCCCTTCTAAATCAGAAGCCCTAGGGTATGTGGTAAGGACTGTACGAAGAGGGTCTGACAGCTTTGCCTGGGGTGGAATTTGGATATATTTTGGTAGATGTTCACACTTAGATAGTGAACTGGTAACTTGTAAGTTGTTCCTTCTGAGTTCTTGTTTGTTCGTTCGTTGCCTTCTCTTAGGGAGACAGGATCTCAGTATGTAGCCCCAGCAGGCCTGGAACTCGCTGTGTAGATCGGCTGCTCAAACTCATAAGAGCTCTCCCTGCCTCTGCCTCTCCAGCGCCAGGATTGCAGGTGTGCGTTACTAACCTGCTATGTGTCATGTCATGTCAAAACATTTAAAAGATTTTATTTAAAATTTAAAACATTTTATTTTTGCTAAGCAGCAGTGGTGCATGCCTTTAATCCCAGCACTTGGCAGACAGAAGTAGATGGATCTCTGCGTTCGAGGCCAGCCTGGTCTACAAAGCAAGTTCCAGGACAGCCAGGGCTACACAGAGAAACCCTGTCTCTCGGAAAACCAGACCAAAACAAACAAAACAACCAAACAAACAAACAAAAAACCACTTATTTATTTTTAAGGTGGATATGCGCATGCCACAGTGTGTGTAAAGGTCAGGGGGCAACTCAGCGTGGCTCTCCTTCTGCCATGTAAGTCTAGCGATTGGACTCAAGTCTTCGGGCTTGGTGGCAAGTGCCTTTACCTGCTGAACTATCTTGCAAGTCTAACATTATTTATGCATTTATTTGTTCATTTATTTTATTTTATCTGTATGAATGTCTTACCTGCATGTATGTATGTGTGCTGTATGCATGCCTGATGCCCACGGAGGTCAGAAGAGGACATCGGATCCTCTGGAACTAGAGTTATGATGGTTGTGAGCCATCACATGGGTGCTGGGACCTGACCCCAGATCCTCTGCAGGAGCAGTGCGTGCTCTGCTCGCTGATCCATCTCTCCGGCTGCACGGTCTTGTTTGTGTTGTTCTACTTAATCTGTATGTGTCTGTGTGGGTGACTATCCGTCACTCTCTCCTGTCACGCGAGTCCCAGGGACTGAATTCATGTCATCAGGCTTGGCCACTTTGCTGGTCCATTTTCCTTGCTGCTGGTGCTTGGGGTTCATTGAGATCTTTGGATCTCTGGATTTTCATCTCCCAGTGTGGTAGCTTTGCCGCCACCGAGTCCTTTAACAGGTTCCTCCCTCTGCTCTCTTTCCTAAGATTCTGATAGACAGCTCACACTGGCGGGAGTTGTTCCGGGTCACTGGCTTTCTTTTCATTTACTGTGTTTTTAATGCTCCCCCCTTCCCCCCAGTTATGTCTCATTTCCTGAAATCTGCACTGCACTCTCTTTGAGTTCATGTTCTTCTTTAACTTCTAATCAGGTGTCAATCCCATCCAGGGCTGATGCTTAATTTCAGACACCTTTATTTTTCAAGACAGGGTTTCTCTGTGTGACCCTGGATGGCCTGGAACTTTCTCGGTAGACCAGGCTAGCCTCAAACTCAGAGATCGGCCTGCCTCTGCCTCCTTAGTGGTGGGATTAAAGGCCTGCACCATCTCTAACACAGTTGGGGACTGTGGTATTTTCAATGTTTTTAGGAGGGAGGGAGGATGGGGTTTCCAGGGTTTGAACCTGGAGCCTCAAGTGTTCTGAGCACATCCTCCACTGCTGACTGCACCCTGGCCCTGCATAACCTTTTAAACATATGGAATGCAATTAATAATAACTGCTGGAGAGGGATCCTCGGGCCGGAGACAAGCACTTGGGGGTTCTCTCTTCACTGGTCTGTCCTACCAACAGCAGCTACCTCGCTGCCTCAAATACTGCTTCCCCCACTCAGGAAGCCCACTGGGCTGTGCAGGGTCCCCCTTCCTGCTCTGTGGTCTGGAAGTCTCTCAAGGCAGAGAGCCAGCCCAGTGGTAGCCTGGACCTCATTTCCCCCATCCCTCGAGATTACTAGCCTCCCATGCCTGATGTCTTCTGTCTCGAAAACAACTGCTCTGTGTGTTTTGCGCGTCTGGTTTTGGTTGCTTTGGGTGGGAGGCAGGAGGGCGAATAGGTCCTTGTCAGTCTCTCTTGGCCGGAAATGGGAGCAAAGCTTATGTTTTGCAGCCCTCTGTGGAGTCAGCTCTGCATTCTCGGAAGTCCCTGGGAAGAGGCTGCAGAAGATAAAGGGGGATTCTGGGGTGAGGGGTTGGAGGGTTGCCAGCTGGCTTGCTTTCTACAGAACATAGCCCCGGTCAGGGACCCAGAAAGAAAGGGCTGACATTCCAGGGCCGGATGTGGGGGCGACCACAGAGAGTCCTGCGCATGAGCAGACTAGACCTCCAACCCCGTGACTATAAGGTCTCCCGCCCGGGAAGGACATCAGTGGCCTTAGGAAGGAGACTGAACTTTTGTTGTTGTTGTTTTGAGAGAGGGTTTCTCCGTGTAGCTCTGTAGACTAAGCTACCCTCTCACTCAGGGATCCGCCTGCCTCTGCCTCCTGAGCGCTGGGATTAGAGGCGTGCACAACGACCATCTGGCTTTTTTTTTTTCAAGGAGAGGAAGTGATGCTTTCTCACTGAAAATGCTGGAGTGGATGCCGCTAAATAAACTGGCAATCTTTTTGCTATTCTATGCGGCCTGCCTTCATCTGAATACCCGAAATCCTGAGCATTTTTTCAGCCCTAATCTTGAGCGTTGTCTCTCGGTGAATAAAACCCTTCCTTATGGAAGTATCCCATCAATAGACTCCATCTTTACACTTATCACAAATCCTTCCTCCCTAGGCCCTTGCCCTGAGAATGGTTATTAGTCAACAGGACTCAATCTTATGGTGACATCACAGGTGCCTTGAGACGTCCTTTGCAAAGACAGGATGTAGCCATCCCTGAAAGGGGGGAAGGGGATGAGACAGGGTTTCTCCGTAGCTTTTGGTTCCTGTCCTGGAACTAGCTCTTGTAGACCAGGCTGGCTTCAAACTCACAGAGATCCGCCTGCCTCTGCCTCCCGAGTGCTGGGATTAAAGACATGTGCCACCACTGCCCGGCTGAAGTTTTATTATAGTACTTGTTTCGCGGGAACTTTTCCCCAAAGTTGTTCTTTGTTTAAATATGTAAGAAAAATAAACTGCTTGGTCAGAAGTTTGGACCCAGCACCCGCGAAGATGGTGCTGACCCGAGTTTCATTCTCCGCCTCACACGGATCACTTCCATGCCATCGTGACACCTGCAGGGGCCCCAACACGTGTATGCACAGGGTTATGCAGGTGACTGTGCACGTGTGCACACGCATGTGGGAGGCAGAGGCTGACACTGAGGGTTTTGCTTTATTTTTTGAGGCAGGGCCTCCCACTGAACCTGGAGCTCACTGATTTGGCTGGCCGGACTGGCTGGTCAGCGGGCGCTGGGGATCCGCCTGTCTCCACCTCTAGTTGCTAGTATTACAGGTGCACAAATTCAACCACACCGTCTTTCCAGCCCCTCAAACATTTGTTGTAATAGACTAATGACTATGCGGTAGTAGTGATAATGCAGTAGAATGTTGAATATCTTTAAAGCAATTGGTGAGTGTACACGTTAAAATACACACGGCTGGGCCAGAGATATATCTCAATTGGTAGGGTCCTTGCTTAGCATTCAGGAAGCCCAGGTTCTGCCCCCAGCACCACATAAACAGGTATGGAGGTGCACCTGTAATCCCTGTGCTTGAGAGGTAATGACACGAGGAGGACCAGGAGTTCAAAGTCATCTAAAGCTACTCAGTGAGTTCGAGGCTAGCCTGGGCTAAATAAAATATGCAGAAGTCAATTTGTAGCTCATTTGCAGCTGTACATACCATCACCATGGCCGTTTTAGAACATTTTATCACCCCGAAGATAACCCTGTATGTTCTGTTCATCGCTTTTGTCAAGGTTAGTCTTTTGTTGGCTTGCTTTGTTTTTTCCCAACAGGACAGAAGCCAGAGTCATCCGGGAAGAGAAACCTCAACTGAGAGGTGCCCCATGTCGTAGGACTTTCTTTGGACTGTCAGTTCCCAAAAGATGACACAGAGACATTTTTATTAATGATGAAAGCTTGGTCTTGGCTTAGGCTTGTTCCCAACTAGCTCTTAAAACTTAAATTAACCTATTTATATTAATCTGTGTTCTGCCTCTATGTTCTGACGCATTACCTTTCTTCTATACTGTACATCTGGCTTCCTCCGTGTCTCACTAGTGAATCCCTGCCTCTCTATGATTCCCTACCTCAGTTCCTTTCTCTCCCCGAGAAGTCCTGCCTGTTGTCTCCTGCCTAGCGATTGGCTATTCAGCTCTTTATTAAACCAATCAGAAGGTATACAAAAAGATGATCCCACAGCACCTCCATACCTGTGGAAAAGTCTGTGGGGCATTTTCTTTTCTTTTCTTTTTTTCCCCCCAAGATAGAGTTTCTCTATGTAGCCTTGACTGTCCTGGTACTCCCTCCATAGAGCAGACTGACCTTGAACTCAGAGACCCACCTGCCTCTGCCTCCCGAGTACTGGGATTAAAGAAACCCCAGGGAAGAACAACTCCCTACCCTTTCAAACCCCCTCCAGCTCTAGGTGACCAATTCTATGTTTACAGAGTCTCTGCCATGGCGGTCATGTAAACACAATTACATAACATTTGGTCTTTTGTGATTGGCTTTTCTACCTTAACATTTTTGGGATAAGGGTACAGCTCAGAGGATGAACACTTGCCTAACTTGCATGAAGGCTTGGGTTTGAGCCCCCAAACCATAAAGGAAAACATTCAGGGCTCACCATGTTGTAGCATCCGTGCTCCACTGTGTGCCAGTGCGCTCTGATGATCCGCTCAGCAACTGAAGGAGCCTTGGCTTGTTTCCATTTCTTGGCTGTTTGTTACACCTTTCCACCTATCTTCCTACCTACAGGTGGGGTATAACATACCACAGTCTAAGCATGGAGGTCAGAGCACAGCTTGTGGGAGCCAGTTCTCTCTACCACCTGGGTCCTGCAGATACAGATCAAACTTAGATCATCAGGTTTGGTGGCGAGCATTTACCCTCTGAGCCATCCTACCCTCTTTGTCTATTTGAATAATGTTTATTTCCCTCAATTATATATGAGATGTGCTCATTAGTTATCAGTAATTTTATTCGGGAAAGTGTCTACATAAATTGTGTGTGCATATGAACATATGTGGTCCACACGCATGTGTACTGGTGTGTATGCAGGGCTTTGAGTGTCCTGTCCTAATCACTCTCCACCTCATTGCTTTGATGCAAGGTCTCCTCCTCCTGAACTTAGTGCCCATGTGTTTTCCGGTGAGGCTGGAAGCCAGCAAGGCCCGTGATCCTCCTGTCTGGACACGTAGGTGCTGGGAAACAGACTGGTCTTCCTATGTGAGCAGCAAGCACTCTGAGCCACTGAGCCATTTCTCCAGCCCCACCAGTCCTTTCGTGAAGCTGTGTGTTGACTGAGAAATTCCTCGTGTAGTCTGCACTCAGACTTCGATCGGTTCTTTAATAATTCTTCCATTCCAAAGGTCCTTTCCAGGCCCAACCGTTTCTCCCCTTATCTTTATTATACTTTGTTTCTGAGGAAGGTCTCCCTGAGTTGCCCAAGATGGCCTAGAAATCACAATCCTCCTGTGTCAACTTACTGAGGGCTAAGATTACAGCTATGTGCCTTGAAATTGCCTTTTTGTGGACAAAAGTTTAAATTCTTAATATTCTATCTAGACCTGTGTGTTAGGGTTGGCCCCCAAGACCATGCTACTGGATGTGGGGCAGGCAGAGAGTCTTTAGCCTGTTGAATGGTGCCCTGGAGATTGGGGGCCTAAGCCTCTCCGCTTTCCCCTGTGTTCTCTGGCTCACGGTTAGGTACGGATTCAGTTTCTCCACAGACTTCCACCATGTTGTGCTGCCTGACCAAGTGGACCACAGATCAGGGTGCAGAGCCTCCATCCAACCCTGGGAGCCAAATACCCGCCTTCTCTTCATAAGCTGGCCTCGGGTATTTCCTAATAGTCAGAAAGCTGACTGCACGTAGTTTTAAATGTTTGCAATTCAGCAGGGCGGTGGTGGCGCACGCCTTTAATTTCAGCACTTGGGAGGCAGAGGCAGGTGGATCTCTGTGAGTTCAAGGCCAGCCTGGTCTACAGAGTGTGTTCCTTGACAGCCAGGACACAGAGAAACCCTGTCTCAAAAAAACAAAAACCAAACCCAAACAACTGTTTACATTTCAAATATAGACAGTAAAGAGCAACATCAGGAAGCTGTGTGTGCCTGCAGCCAGGGTTTCACCTGTGACTCCGTGAGCTGCAACTGAGTAGAAGACATCCCTGCCTCCCTCACGCTTACCCCAGGTGTTCTTACCCAAGGCCACCCTCGCCTTCTGCTCCCTCTCCCTCCTCTTTTCCAGGGTTCTCTGCTCTCTTCTGTCCGTTCAGCTTTCCCTCGACTAGTCCATATCAGCACGATTTAACCGTAAGCAAACCTCTCCACCCTCCATCCTTCCACAGCCCCTCTAGATCCAGCCTGCCTTTCTCCAGCCGACCTCTGTGCTGGCCATGAGCCCATCTCTTGGCTTGTGCTCTTTCGGCCTGGTGGGAATCATACAGCGACTCCAGTTTCCTTCGGGAGGCCCTGAGCTCGCCTGCTGGGGATAACTCATAAGCAGGAAAAAGCTGCCATCTTCTTGAGGAAGTGAGTACTTAGCAGAGTACCTGGAAGTCAGTCAGTACTCAAGCGATGACGTTGACTCGTCCCTTCCACCCGCAGCAAGGCATCTGATAAGAACAATTGTCACAAGGCTACTAGGTGACAATACCCTACAGGTACTGTTGAGATCCAGCTGGGCCCTGCCCTAACATTAATCCATATTATGTACAACAGTGGCTTTTCAGACTTGCCTTGCCCTGAGAGGTTTCATTCTGCAAGCAGTTCGGGCTCTGTTCTGAGGACGGAGGATGATTGTGTATCTTTCTGGTAACAACTCATGAGATAGCGACTGAAAACATCACACTCTGGGAGTAGAGGGGGCACTGTATGACTCCAGTGGGGGAGAACGACTGAAAACATCACACTCTGGGGGTAGAGGGGGCACTGTATGACTCCAGTGGGGGAGTAACACTGAAAACATCACACTCTGGGGGTAGAGGGGCACTGTATGACTCCAGTGGGGGAGTAACACTGAAAACATCACACTCTGGGGGTAGAGGGGCACTGTATGACTCCAGTGGGGGAGTAACACTGAAAACATCACACTCTGGGGGTAGAGGGGCACTGTATGACTCCAGTGGGGGAGTAACACTGCTGGGCGCCTGAGCATATTGAGACCGTGTTGGGGAAACCAGGCACTGGGGCATGGTAACAGTCCCTTACTGGCCTGTCATCTGGCCACCTGATGTGTACATCAAAGGGCAGACAGGCAGAGAACCCCCTGCTGCTCCCTGCAAGGGGCTTCAGCTTAGCCCAGCCCCCCTCCCCCAACATCCTTCTAGATCTGCTGTCCTGGAGACCTGTGCCCATTAGTGGCTCTGTGCCCAGTCCTGCCCTGTCTCCATCTACAGCTGGACTCAGCACTACAGCTCTGCTCTGGCTTTGCAGCTGGAGGCTACAACAACAGCTGCAGGCCCTCCCCTCTCTGGAGACCGCCAGCTGGTTTGATATCTCAGCTCCACACAGTCAATATGGCTATCGGGTTCCCAGCTTTGGCATCTGGGGCCTCTCCGGAACTCCTTGCCTCTTTAACCCTTCTGTATCCATTCGATAAGCTATGTATATGCACACACAAACACACGTTTACTATGTGTATTATATAATCTGAACATTGATATTAATAATTAAGACTGGAACAAAAGCCTGTGTTTGCCTCGTTCAACACAATCCAGGAGGGTGTGGTGGGAGGGGTAGCTGACAACTACAGCCCTATGACCGGATTGTGACTCAATGAATTTGACATTGTGGGAGGACACACTGTATCGTTTGTGTTTCTGACAGTGTGTGTTCATGACAGGGACGCCAAAAGGTGGTTCCCTCTGCTACCTCCCATCTTGAGGTTATCACCATTCTAGATGTTTCTCATAGAGTTCCCAGAGGGTCAGTCTTCCTAACAGGTGCCACTGATGCTATCTATGTGGCCTCGGGGATGGGTACTCTGGCACCAGATGGTCACTTCCACGGATGTTGGGGTTCTCCCCCCCCAACCCCTCCCCATTCCTCTGTTTAAGGTGCTTTACACTCTGCAGACAGAGCCCACAGTATTTCAGGCTGCAGGGGGCTTGGTGGCCTGGGACCACACTCACACCAGTGTGGGCTCATGTCAGCTCTTCTGCAGTGCAGTGGTTTCTGGAGCTCAAACTTTGCTGCTTCTGGGAGGAGAAGCCTCTAGACTCAGAGGAACTGCATGCTGTTTCAAACTTTCGCTGGGCTTTCCGGCTACTCTGTAAAGGAAGAGGGCAGAGGCACGACCCGAGCCAACACAGTAACTACACAACCACACAGCCACTGGGTACAAAGTCTCCCTGAGAAAGCAAGTTCATGGTGCTCAGATCCACTGAAAGGATGGTCAAATATGAGTCTTTTCTATCAAATACTATAAAACTTGTGTTTTGATTAGCAACTGCAATCATTATCTCCTTACCTTTTAAGACTTTACGGGGATGTTTTAATCTTCCCTGCCCAGTAAAACTTTTGTTTACACAAAGGTTCCNTATAATGAAATCGTCTTACCTCCCCCACCTTGTTAGACTTTTAAGCAAATGTTCTAATCCTCTCCACCCAGGAAAACCTTTGTTTACCCAAAGGCTACTCTGAATTTGATGGCCTGGAGCACTGACCCTTTTCTCCTTTGAGCAGTGACCTCTTTCCCTTCCTCTTTCATCCCCCTCCCCCATGAGTTGAATAACATCGGACCTTAGCCAGTGGGAAAAGACACATTACCCACCTGAGTTAGAATAAAACCAAACGCACTTCCTGTCTCTGTGTGTTCTGCCCCAGCACACCCTGCTATTAAGAGTAAAGGCCGCCTTGTCCAGACACTTCATTTGGAATGGCGGTCTTGCCCTCAACCATGAGGATTCGAGAGAGCAAGGATAAGAACTTTCCTCTTGGAATCAGCTGGCAGAGTGTGATCTGTGGGCTGTGGAGCAGATGGTAGCATTTGGTTCCTCTGCAGGCTAGGGGCTGAGGAAGCAAACAGATATTTTCCCGGGGACTGGTGGGCAAACCAGAAGTGAAGAAGTGCCACTTTGTTTATATCATGTGACCGCCTTGGAAGTGCTGCTTTGCCACCAGGGTGGCTGTCCTGCCTGATCCACTGCTGGGCAAGCTGTTTGAGGCTGTGAATATGCTCACACCACCTAGCCCTGGCTGGCTCCCCAACTCCTTTACAATGTGCCCTGACCTCACCTGTGCAGTACCCACCAGTCTTCACAACTGGATGATCCAAAGGTCAAGGTACCAGATGAATCCAGGATGCGCCCTTAGAGGCACCTTGGCTCCTGAGTACTTTACTCTTTCTATGGTCACCAGCAGCCTCCTGCCTCCACACTCAAGATCCCATCAAAGCACTCCTTAACACCCTCTGCTGGCTCTTCAACGTCTGCAAAGGTCTCCTAAGCTGACTGGAAAGTTTCAGTGGAGGAAAAAGACGTTTGTTTGATTTCGCCGCTCGGGGAATAAATCCGGCTGTTCCATGGAGCCTATTCTGAGGTTTTCTTGGAACTGAACAGGGTCAGCCAGAGTGGTCAGGGCAGGTCATTACTTTACCCAGGGGGCTCCAAACCATCGCTTTCCTGCCTTTCTCCTTGGACTCCAAAAAGAGCCCTGGAGGGTTCAAGAAATCCTGCTACCTTTAGGACCTGGAGGATCCGATTTGGGGGGGGGTCACCCTCTCCGCCCCCCAGCAAAGTCGACACCCGGAACTGCTCTAATAAGAACCAGCCGACTGAGCTCCGGGAGGGCTGCGGGCCGGGTGTAGGACCTCAGAGGCGCGCGCCCGGCTGAAGGCGTGTGTGTGTGTGTGTGGGGGGGGGGTGTGTGTGTGTGTGTGATGGGAATGGGCGGAACAAATATGACCTCCCCCATCTGGGTTTGCCCCCTACCCTCAAGGGCCGGGATCCAGCCCTCCCCTGCCCAACCCGAGTAGAATTCAGTGTGTGCTTTCCCAGGGAGGGCGGACTCGGAACTCCCCAGCTTCCGCCCTTCATCGGGGTCCCCCAAGACTCCAGACTCTTCGGTCTACCTCTTCCTCGCCCTGGGATCTGGGAACAGAGACAGCTGTAGTGGCAGGGAACGGAACCTAGCCTAGACAGCTGGGAGGGTCGCACGTGAAGTGAAGCACGTGGATGCGGTCCCCAAGAGGGGACCAGAGTATCACCTCAGTTCGGTTCCCAAAGAATGACCAGGGCGTCTTGGGGTGGGGGTTGGCGCGCGGCCGAAGAAGTGGGAGGGGACAGGTTGGGGGGTGGTCTCTGAGGAGGAGCCAGGCTGGACTGTATTGTTCCGCGCTCAGCTTCTCCAGTTCTTCTGCCCGCTTCACACCCGGTGGGTGCACTTCAAGGCAGAGGCGCCCCCCTCCCCGCGCCCCGAGACGGTGCAGAGAAGGGGAGGTATCACCTGAAACTCTGCATCGGAATCGCGGTGGCGGAGGATACCGGTGGAGATTCAGAGTTCCTGTTCCCCGCCGCACCGCGAGCCTTTGCAGGAGTGTGTGTTTGTGTGTGTGTGGGGGGGGGGGTGTCCCCCGCGATGGCCGCTGTCCGTCCGGGCCCCGCCAGGACCACGTGCGGACGCTGGAGCACCGCTCTCTAGCCGGCAACAGCGCCTCTTTGCCCCCGCCCGGCGATGGGGAGCAGCGGGTCGGCGTTGAGGGTCTGTGCGGACCACCGCGGGGGCATCAACTGGCTGAGTCTGAGCCCCGACGGGCAGCGCTTGCTGACGGGCAGCGAGGACGGCACGGCTCGCCTCTGGAGCACCGCCGACGGCCAGTGCTGCGCGCTCCTGCAAGGTAGACCGGCGCGCGTGCTCGCGACCCTTTCAGTCTCTTCACGCTCACCTGCCCGGTTCCCGGGTCCTCACTCTTCCGGGCCTGCAGCCCCTTCTGGAAGAGTGGAGCTCTATCTCCTTCGCTTCGGGGAGCTCACCCACCCTTGAGCTCTTTGTGGGGCGCCGTGAGAGTCCGAGCGTGCTTGGGTGTGGGTGACTGAGGGACGCGCATTCTAATGACTGTTTTGTCAACCACTTCCGTGCAGTCTTTAGCGTGACTACAATTTTTAACAAAACAAAAAGAAATCGCGTCCCTACCCTAAAGAACATTTCTTGCGGCACTCCTTGACCTGGTGACCTTTGGCGGACATTTTCACTTGGGAGCCTTTCTAACAATAGAGGTTGTTGAGGTTCCACGCGGCTGTGGGCTACCTTCACACCGTGAACCTAGCCCAGACCGATGTCACCTTGTTAGGAACTTGTCCATCACTAAGGGACACCCTTGAGATTTCAACTCCCTCTCCCCCAAGCCCCCCTCTCTCTCCCTGCTCTTTTTGGCCTCATCTCAGGTGTGCAGAAGAAAGGGGAGGATTGATTCAAATTTCTGGGCTATGGGGTCAAGTCTATCTTGCATATTTAAATGAGACAAGGAATATCTTGCACAGAAATGTATAATGTGTCTTATTTATTTATTTATCCATTGATTCATTCCGGTCACATTCTGGGCAGCCTTGTCATGGGTGCTCCCCACACTGCTGTATGGAATCCCTCAGGCCGCTGTTGCCTCTGCAGTAGCTCCTGCAGACTTGAGGCATGCTAAGCTTTTTGCTCAAGGTATGGTTCTTTATCTCCAGCTTTTCCACTGTGATCTGCAAATGCGGGGGGGGGGGGGCTGGGAGGGAAGTGGGGAGGGGTTAGTCTGACCCGGAACTTACCAAGTAGGCTGGTAACTCTAAGGACGCTACCCTCTCCGCCTCCCCAGCTCTAGGATTACAAGCGCACATATATGTATCAGCATGCCTGGCTTTTCACATGCGTGTTGGGGCTCAAACCCAGGTTTTCAAGCTCATGTGGTGGGCTCTGGACATCTTCATAGCCTCCCCCACCCTCTTCTTTTTATTAGCTTTTTCAGTCAGTGTCTGTAGACATGAGGGCTTGCTGTTTGTTGGGGTTTCTGTCCTGCTCAGTTCCCACAGCCATTTAGCCCCAAAGAATCACACAGAAGTTTACATTAGATATAAACTGATGGGGCCATTAGCTCAGGCTTCGTATTAGCTCTTATAATGTATACCAGCCCATTATTCTAGTTTATGTTAGCCACGTGGCTCAGTACCTTTTTTGGCGGGGTAGGTCACATCTTGCTTCTTCTGTGATCTGGGCAGGACTGGAGAACGAGCTTCCTTCTTTCCAGAATACTCCTGTTCTCATTGCCCCACCTCTACTTCTGGTTGTCCCGCCTATACTCCCTGCCTGGCTACTGGCCAATCAGTGTTTATTTAAAACATGATTGACAGAATACAGACGATTCTCCCACACCAAGTGTCTCTTTGGGTAGAAGTCATTTTTTGTTTGTTTGTTTTCTGAGACAGGGTTTCTCTGTGTAGCCCTGGCTATCCTGGAACTCACTCTGTAGACCAGGCTGGCTCTAAACACTCACAGAAATCCCCCTGCCTCTGCCTCCAGAGTGCTGGGATTAAAGGTGTGCACAGCCCAGTTCACACCTTATATTTTAAGATATGTTGTCTGTATACTTTACTATGTGGTTCAGTTTCATGGACTAGGATCAACAGCAGTTTTTTCAATCAAAAGTTTTATTTCATGTGTATGGATATTTTGCCTAAGTGTATGTCTGTGTACCAGCTGTGTGCCTGGTACCCAAGAAGGTCAGAAGAGGGCATCGACTACTCTGGAACTGGAGTTACACATAGTTGTGAGCCATCATGTGGGTTCATACAGAACCCATACCCTTTGGAAGAGAAGCTAGTGCTCACTGGATCCTGACCTGAGAAAACTGCCTGAGAGGTCTGTGCTGCCCTGTTGGGTTCCCAGTTGAGGAAGGGACTTGGCCCAAAGGTTGTAGCCTACTGTGGGTGCTCCACATCCTTCTTTGGCCTCAACTTGCCCTGTGAGCCACTCGTGGTTGCAAGCTCAAGGAGGGAACTTGCCTGAGACAGGGCCCAAGCCAAGTTAACTGTTGGCCTTGAGAGGGTCAGGGAGAAAAGTGGCATATAGGTAGGGGCTCAATGAGGAGATGAGGTACCCGTTTTTTTGTTTTGTTTTTCTTTTTTTTCTTTTTTTCTTTTTTCTTTTTTTGAGGCAGGGTTTCTCTGTAGCTTTGGAGTCTGTCCTGGAACTAGCTCTTGTAGACCAGGCTGGCCTCGAACTCACAGAAATCTGCCTGCCTCTGCCTCCCGAGTGCTGGGATTAAAGGTGTGCGCCACCACCACCTGGCTGTTTTGTTTTTTCTTGTGAGTTAACAAATCATACATTTAAATTTTATTTTTATTTTTTTTATCTTATATATGTGAATGTTTTGCCTACATACATGTCTAGGTACCACATGTGTGCCTGATGCCACAAGAGAGGTCAGAACCCACGGGACTAAGCTGCAGATAGTTATGAACAGCCTTGTAGGTGCTGGGAACTGAACCCAGGTCCTTTAGAAAAGCAGCCAGTGCTCTTAACTGGTGAGCTGTCTATCCAGGCCCTTACAAGGCATAGAGGAGGCCTGCTCCACACAGGCAAATCAATATTTGCTCAAAGAAGAAGTCCATGAAAATGTCATCTGTTTTAGGGACAGCACTTTGGAGGCCACTGTTGGTTGAGTGGTAGGTTCCCTGTGGCCTGTTCAGAAGGCGAAGGGGAAGGGTGGCAAGGTAGTGGGTGAGGTTGTGGGGAGGGCCATGGCTGGACTGGCGCTGAAGGAATAGGTCCCGACTTAGATAGGTGGTAGCTGGGGACAGATGGGCCTGACTACCACACAGAAACTTAGGAAGCCCTGATGTGATTGATCTCCAGTTCTGAGTGACAGCCTGCAGACAGTCCTGGTGCTTTGGACAGTGTCCACTCTGGCACATCTGGGGACCAGATGTCACCTGACGGGGTCCTGGCGCCCTCTATAGAGGGCAAGTCATAAGCATCTAAGAAAGAGACACTATAAAGTGGAGAGAGTATACATATGAAGTAGAGCCCTTGGTCATCGCTTCTCCCAGGGGAGCTGTAGTTACAACAGCCTGGAGGCAGCTGTGGAGAAGGCTCCTCTGGGGCAAGGGGACCTTGACTTGAGAGGGCTACAGGCAGCCTGAAGCAGCCCTCTGTGTCAGAGCCCAGGGTGACATTTCAGCCTAAAGTCTCCCACTGTGAAAGTTCCTGGAAGTCAGAGGACCAGGGACCACCTGGCAAGCCTCCCTTTCTTCACAGTTATAGTACCTGCGTGCACTCCAAGGGTGGGGGAAGGAAATGTTAGTAGTGCCATTCCTGTAACCAAGTAACAGTTGAGGTGACCCTGGGGCACAAAAAGGGAAAAGAAGCCTCATTTTCTACTCTGTCCGAGGCTTGTTGTGGTTGGGGTCCCCTGCAGCCTTGGGTCCTGAGCCACTTTTCCTGTTTGCAGAGGAAGCAGCAGATCCTGGCAAGTCTTCAGTGCCCAGGGAGGCTGCCTTAGCAGGAGTCCCCAGGGCTGCTCTTCTGCATGCAATAACTACGTCTTATCTGCATTCTTTATCCCTTCAAAAATATTTACTTTAAGCTTGGCGTTTTTTTGCTTACTCTGCACAATTCCAACAGCTGAAAGCTGAGGTCCCAGGAGGTGATAGGCCCAGAGCTGGCAGACACAGCTCCTCCCACCCTCTGGGGTGACCCCCGCCAGCCCTGGGTCTGACCCATCTGTCTCTTGATGGCACCGGTTGTAAGTGTACTGGGGTGGGGTGCGGGTTTTGGGGGCGGACAAGAGACAGGCACAACAGAGTTCAGGCCCTCTGCTGGCGGGCTCTGACCCATGACCCAAGTGGGTGTGTCTGCTGATTGGGGAGTGAGTTCCAGGAGACTGAAGAGGGGCCTGCCTGTAGGGGTTGAGTGTTGTGGGATCCTCACTTGGCTCAGTGTCTGGCTGCAGAGGGCGGAGGGCAGGGGCCGGCAGGTCAGCCTGGCCTGCAGTAAGAGACGGATGTTTCACATTGAAAACTGTTGCTTTCATTTTTTTGCCTCTTTTCTTTCCAGTCTGTGTGTTCAATCCCTCTGTCCCTAACATGCCATAAAGCTGCCCACACCTCGGGTCCTCAACAACCAGGCTCTGTCCAAAGTTCCACAAAATCAGGGTGCCATTATTCAATAGCTACACGTGGCTCTCAAGTGCCTTTTCATGGTCCTGCACTTGACCCGTTGTGTAGACGGAAGGTCAGCGGCTGGGTGCTGCCGGAGCAGCTGCTCTGGGCCTCTGCCAGCCTTGGCTCAAGGCCCTTCGGGGCCACGGTGGCGATGCCCATCCAGAGTTATGAGGGGGCCATGGGAGGTAACCCCCATGCAAAGCCATTAGGGAGGCCTGTACCCGGTAGGCCTGGAACACCTCGGTTGCTTTTCTCGGGGCATCTCAGCTCCCTAGAGGCATCAAGGAGAGTGAGGCAGATTGGTCTCAGGGAAAGTTTGTTGACAACTTTGAGAAAAATATTTATAAACTCTGGCAAAAGTCTGGGCTGTGTTTTGCCCTCAGCTTTTTCATCAACTTGTGTCTTCGGAGAAACACAATCTGCCATTTCTTAAGGGTTTACTTAATCCTCCCATTGTTTCCAGAGCAGCCTGGCACGCGCTCTCCCTCTCAAAATTCTGTTTCTTAGAACCCAGGAAGTCAAGCACTTTCAAGCTAAGCTTAACCCAGGACAAAAAAAAAAAAAAAAAAAAAAAAGTTAGTCCTCCTGATCCTTCCTGGGAGATTGCTAAAATTCCTGTTTGCTTGACTCCAGCTATGAAATGGAGATTCTCAAGTGAGATGAAAGACCTGGATGTGGTGGCCCAAACTCTTAATCCCAGTGGTGGGAGGTAGACTCAGCAGAGTCAGGAGTTCAAGGCCAGTTTGGGCTGTGTGAAAAAAGTCTCAAAATAAAGGGGGAGCGGGTCCCTGGGGAGATGGCTCAGTGAGCCAGAGTGCTTGCTGGTCAGGCACGAGGGCCTGAATTCAGGTTCCCTGGAACATGTTTAAAAAGCTGTTTTTTTTTTTCCTGCAAACCCAGTGCTGTGTAAGACAGGGACAGGAGGGTCACTGGGGCTTGACCTCAGCCTAGCTCCAGGTTCAGTGAGAGACCCTCAAGGGAACACACGGAAAGTGGCAGAGCAGGCCAGACAATTCTTCATGTGTCCACTTATACACACACGTGTATGTATTTGTTGCATGCGTGTGTGTGATGCATACACTCACAAACACAGGTTTAAAAATCACAAAAGGGTCAGTTTCACTGGACATGTGATTTTTACTCCTGGGACCTGAGCATCCTGGAGGCTGAGGTAGAAGTGTGAGTTCAAGCCTAGCCTAGGCTACAAAGTAAGATCCCAGTCTGTAGGCCCGAGGAGAGGGCTGGTCTCTTCCAGACTTGCTGCAGAAGTTCATGCTCTCCTGCTCTCTCTCGTTGATCTGCTTGCGCCCATAGGAAAACAAGAGCTGGAGCCTGGCCAGCTCACATTTCCTCTCCTTGTAGGTCACGAGAGCTATGTGACCTTCTGCCAGCTGGAGGATGAAGCCGCCTTCACCTGCAGTGCTGACTGCACCATCCGGAGGTGGGACGTTAGGACCGGGCAGTGTGTGCAGGTGTACCGAGGACACACATCCATCGTGAACAGGTCAGCCAGGTCCGGGGGCGTGAAGCAAGAAGACAGAAATGTAGGACTGACTTTGAGCAGTGTAGCTAGCTGCCTGTGGGAGCCGGGCTTTGGACAGAGGAGCCACAGGAGCGAGGCATCATTAACATATGTTCATTTGTACTCCTCTGGGAGCCAGGCACCCTGACTGCCCCTCTGTGGGGAGGTGTTGGGGCTGTAGCGCCCACTGGGAGCAAATTCCAGAGGAGATGCTCACATGACTCCATGGTAGAGCAGGGGCTCAGAGAAGGAGGAAGCCAGTGGTATTTTTAAAAACTTCCTTTCGTGTGGCTACAGAAGGTCTCCCAGCCTTCCTTAGGATCTGAATGTTTCCCTTTTTGAATTTAGGTTGGACCTGAGCAGTGGAAATTTGTTTGCTGACCGGATCGACTCTGTGTTATTTTTATGACACACGATAGTTGCCCTGGGCTCCCAAGTTCCAAGCGGATGCCTAGCGTAGGGACTCTTGAAGTCACATTGGTAGGAGGGGCCCTACTTGGGAAACACCCAAGGGCCTTTCTGTGTGGACACGGAGGAGAGGACGTGCTGCAGCCAGGCGACCCTGAGTGCTGTGTGGGCCTCCAGACAGGCAGATTCGGATGCTGGGTCGACAGTCTGGAGGTGTCTGCAGGAGGTGGTTGATCTGGGAGAACTCAGCTCCCACAGTTCAGCTGGCCTTGCCCCAGCGAGATGTCTGTTATTGGCTGGGCATGGTAACTTGTGTGTCTTGTCCCAGAACTTGGGAAACTGAGGTAGTGCAGTATCCATGACCAAGGCCAGCCTGGGCTACAGAATGAGCTCCAGATCAGCCTAGCTACAGGAGACCCTGTTTCAAACTCCTACCCCTACACAAAAACAGAGCTGAGGCAGCAATCAGAAGCCAGCCTAGGTGGGCCAGAGTTCATGCCCTCAGATACCAGCTTGTTCTCAGGTTGCCGACCAAAGAACTGTCACAAGCTTCTCTAAACAAGGCGGAAAACACGCTGTACAAGGTTGAGTACCCATGCCCACATATGCATAACACTACAGCACATGGGTACACGCATACATACAGCATCCACGTAACATGCACATGTATGAACAAGACATTCACATAAACACACATATACACAACCACACACATAACTGGGATGCATCAAGCACACGTACATAGAAATGTTCACAGAACGCATGATATATGTCCTATCCACATTCTCAGACAGAATACACACAAACACACACACAGGTACATACGCTGATGACTGTGTTCCCAAATGGGCGAGAGCCTGGAACTCACGTCTGTTTTTAGAGCTAGGCTATGTGTGTGAGCTCCATGCAAACCATCCTTTGACATCCCTACTGTACATCTTGCTACGTCTGCCCAGGGCCACGTAACACCTGGGTTAGTGTCTTTTCTCGTTGGCACTCTCCCTCCCCTGAGGAAGAGCAACTTAAGGAATAAAGGGAGCCAGTCTACCATGGCGGGGAAGGCATGGCAGCAGGAGGCAGCTGGGCACATCGCACCCTCAGTCAGAGAGCAGAGGGGGACAAGCTGGTGCTCAGCTCACTTTCTCCATGGTCCATGGGATGATGTCACCTACTTTAGGATGGAGTGTCCCACTTCAGTTAACCTAATCTACAAAATCATAGATGTACTAGAGGCTTGTTTCCATGGTGATACTAAATCTCATCAAGTTGACCTGAGAACCCCAGTGCCTCCAGAGCTCCCCCCACAGAACATCATAGGTGCTTGTCAAGGGGGTTCTTTGACTCTCAACAGATCAGGAACTTGCTTTGTAGACCAGGCTAGCCTCAGACTCAGACATCCACCTGCCTCTGTCTCCTGAGTGCTGGGATCACAATAGGGATACCAAAGGGTGGTCTGCATGAAGATCACATACACTGCACGTCACCGGTGCTGAGTCAAGAATTCCCAACAAGAATGTCATGTGTAAATAGGCCCTTGGAAGGTCTGTGCAAAGTTCTCTGAAGACAAGCGTGTTTTCCTGGGAGATGGTAGCATTTAGCGGTGTGACAGCAGGTTGTCAACAGTTAGCCCTCATTTAAGTTCCCCTACACCCAGTGGGAAACCAGCCTGCTGCATGAATGCCCCTTCTGATACCTCACTCCAGAGTTCCCTGCCCTCGTTAGTCACGTGACTGGAGTCTGGTCTGTGCCCTGGCACTCCAGTGCTTCTCCTGTGGGATGTGCTGGCAGAGCAGACAGCAGAGGCGCACCCCACACTGCAGCTTGCCTCTTGCGCCTCTGAGCACAGTCTGGTGCCACAGTGGCAGAAGGGCTTCGAAATTCCTTGCAGCCCTCAAGGTAGGTACTCTGGAGTGGCCTTACCAGCCTGCTTGCTGCATCTGGACTGTTCCCAAGGTGACCAGATGGTCTCAGGTAGCCCTAGACTTTCCTCATTGTTTTTGTTTGTTTTGTTTTATGAGACAAGGTCTCACTCTATAGTCTGGGCTTGCCTCAAACTCACCATGTAACCCAGGTTGGCTTTGAACTCAAGGCAATCCTTCTGAATGGCTTTTTCCTATTATAAACAGAACGCTCTGTGTCCCCTCTTCCTCTGATGTGTCTGGCTTGAATAGACTGTTATGTGAATGCATGTGCCAGAGACACGATCCCTGCTGGGCTAAAGGTCAGGCTTGCAGGTCTGTCACAGAGAAAGACCTGAGAATGGGAGAGTGGCTGTGGGGGAGACATGGTGGATGTGTCGGTGTTTAGGGCTAGACCTTGGATAGGTGGATTCTTCTGACCCTAAGTGTTCTGAGCCTGACCCCTTCCCCTCTCACCCACAGGATCCTTGTTGCAAACGACCAGCTCTTCAGCAGTTCCTATGACCGGACAGCACGGGCGTGGACTGTGGACAAAGAGCAAGTGTCCAAGGAGTTCCGGGGCCACCGCAACTGTGTGCTGACACTCGCCTACTCCGCCCCCAAGGACCTGCCCAGTGATCCCTGCTTGGAGGCAGCCATGGGTGGCGGGCTCCTAGTGACCGGCAGCACGGACGACACAGCCAAGGTGTGGCAGGTGGCCAGTGGCTGCTGCCACCAGACCCTTCGGGGCCACACAGGCGCAGTGCTGTGCCTGGTGCTGGATGTTTCCAGCCACACGGCCTTCACAGGCAGCACTGATGCCACCGTCCGTGCTTGGGACATCCTGAGTGGGGAGCAGCTGCGGGTTTTCCGAGAGCACCAGGGCTCTGTCATCTGTCTGGAGGTGAGACCTGTCTAGCTGCTGCCAGGCTGAATGGCCTACTGTGGGAGGAAGGGAACAGGAGGGCCTTATCGCTTCAAACTATTCATAGCATTAAAGCCATCGGTAGCTGTAGTTCCTAGCGCCAATCTGTTCAGAGTATCAGCCCAGCCGTTCACACCATCAGCTCACCTGTTCACACCATCATCTCACTTGTCCATACCATCAGCCCAGCCGTTCACACCATCAGCTCACCTGTTCACACCATCACCTCACCTGTTCATACCATCAGCCCAGCTGTTCACAGCATCAGCATTATGAGTCCTTCAATTCTTTCACAAGTGGAGTTGGTAGAGTTCTCATGTTCTAAACACCTTTTGTTTTTTTTCTGTTTTTGTTTTTTGAAACAGGGTTTTTCTTTGTAGTCCTGGCTGTCCTGGGACTCATCTGTAGGCTGGACTGGCCTTGAACTCAGAGCTTCCTCTGCTTCTGCTTCCTGAGTGCACACACCACCACCCAGCTCATTAAATACCTGTTACTAGGCATCCCCAATCCCACACTCATTAATTTATTTATTATTTGTTTATTTTGAGACAGGGTTTTACTGTGTACTCCTGGCTATCCTGGAACTCTGTGTAGATCAGGCTGAACTTGAAGTCATAGTGATCCACCTGCCTCTGTCACATGCATGCTGGGATTAAAGCTGTGCGCCACCACACCCAGCCCTGGCTCACCCCCACACTCTTGCACTGGGGAAAGTGTCCAGTGTATGCTTTGTGGGAGATACATTCAGAACTCAGCAGTGGAGAGCTCTGTAGGAAAATGGACACTAAGTCGCCTAAAGAAGAAGATTCATGAAAATCTACCCAGACAAAGGGGAGTGACCTGGTAGAGAAAGGGACTTGCAGCAGGCTGGCTGAGCTAAGTGTGATTGAGAACCCCTGGGATGCTGGTGCTGTGGAAGCCAGGGGGAAGCTGAAGGCCATTTGGGCTATACAGTGAAATCCTGTCTGAAACAGGCAGGGCTGGGGAGATGGCTCAGGGGTTTGTTGCACAAGCTGAGGACCTGAGTTCATCCTGGAACCATGTAGAAAAGCTGCATATGGGGGCGTGTGCCTGTAACCCCAGCTCTGGAGAGGCAGAGGCAGGTGGATCCCCATGGCATGTTGTCCAATCAGCCTAACCTGGGTGAACTCTGGATGCCTGAGGGTCAGCAGAGGTTGGCCACCGGTCTCTCTCTCTCTCTCTCTCTCTCTCTACACACATACACACACACACACGTGAACGCACATATATACACACACAAAAATAAACAACATTGACAAGAACCCCAAAGGCCTGACCTAGGTCTGTGTATTTTCTGAGCTGAGTTCCTGTCTCTGATGGTACTAACCTTTTTCTTCTAGAGACAGAACTTTTTCAGCTTTTAGGAGAGCGAGGAGGACCTGAACACACTGCCTCTGCTGCAGTGTTTGGGGTTGTATATCCTATCAGCCTTCATAGTCTTGGGCACCAATTCTCTCACCCAACAGACATCACTGGTGACAGCAGCCTTTCAGGTCTCTAGGGGCTGAGTATGGAGGTGACATGACCCTCATCTGGAGCATGACTCACTGTGTCCCCACTTAGCAGGAGTCCTGGGGGCATGCTGTGGGTGAGGGTAGTGTGTGGGCAGAGGGCTTCTGTTTATGCCTGGGCACTGAGCTTGCCAGTTAGTGACAAGGCTTCCCCGTGTCCTCTGACTCTCCCGAGGCTCTGCTACCGCTCACGAGTGCCTTCAGCTGGGGGCCAAGGCTTTACTAGTGAGTCTGTGGAGGAGGAGCACCAGGGGAGAGGCTCTGCCTGAGTGTGCAGCTCTTCCTGGGGTCTGCAGGGCTGTATGGGAACTAGGGGTCTCTGTCTGCGTCTGAGGGGCACTGTCTGGAATCTGCAGGGCTATGTCTGGGGTCTGTAGGCTTTCTAGGGCTCTGCCTTCTGAGCTCAGGTTCCCCGGGGAAAGAGGAGCCAGCACTGAGTGTGGGTGGTGGGGAGTACCTTCCGGAGTCACCCTGCTTTTCCCCACTGAGATCTGCCAATGTTCCCTGCCTTGTAGATAATGATTTGAGGTCTACCTGGCCACCAAGGTCAACGGATTGGCTCTTCTGCTTCTCCTACAGCTCACAGATCGGCTCTTGTACACGGGCAGTGCAGACAGGACTGTCAAGTGCTGGCTGGCGGACACTGGGGAGAGGGTGCGCACATTTCCGGCACACAGACACAGCGTGAGCGCCCTCAAGTACCATGCAGGCACCTGTAAGTGATCTGTCCCGGCACTGCCCACGCCACACCAGTCTGCCCACCCTACCTTCCTCTCCTGACTCCCATGCCTGCATGGTTTGCTGTCCCTGAGCCCAGCTGCCTTTCCACTTTAGAGGGGGCTGAAGGTGAATGGTTCGTTGGGTAGGGAGGAAGCTGTCTCCTAGGTCTCAGATGGTCACACATCTGGGCCTTCATCACATTCTCAGCTTCACTGATGGCTGTCCATCAAAAGCCCCTAAGAGAAGCAGTTGTTAGACTCCCATAAGGCTGGGCCTACGAGTGTCTTCCCAGTGGAAATGCTCTAGGAGTTAGCCTGACGTGGAGAAGTTATTTTTCCTTCCTCCTGTATCCACACTTTAGTGTGAACATAGCTCTGCTCCCTGGTCAGGGATCTCTCTCTTAACTGAGCACAAAGTGGTTAGCCCCCAGACACTGTCAGCTGGCCTCCTCTTGGTGGCAAGGGGCACAGCTGTGCTGAAGTCACTCTCCACAGGCCGCTCTCACTATGACAGATCTTGGTTCTTTGCCAACAAGGCTGCTACTGAATGTGCTTTGCTCCCGACCCTGTCTACTCTCAAGATGCCCAGCAACCCCATGGGGGCTGGACCCTGCTGCTGAGTTTGGGGAGAGGCAAGGAAGGAACTGAGGAAACCCAGCAAGGAAACTCCCTCCCCAGAGCCCTGTGCACCCTCAAGCTTTAACAAAAGGGCAAGTATGTACAGATCAAAGCAGGACAGTGTAAGAAATAGATACCGAAAAAAAAAAAAAAAAAAAAAAACCAGAAGCAGCCTAGAGGGGCAAATACAAGGTGGCCTTGGAGTCTCTCCTGTTGCTATCACAGTCAGACAAAAAGCAACACAGGGAAGAAGGGGTTTGTCTTACAAATCCAGGTTGCAGGGAAGCCATAGCAGCCAGAGCTTGTCAGATGCTCACAGCAGGAGAAGTGAGTGCTCCCGTGCTGCCTGCTTCCCCCAGCTCACTTTCCTCACTCCTGCAGTTCAGGGCCCAGCCCATGAAGCACCTCCCACATTCAGGGTCTTTCTACCTTAAGTCACAACCAGGATGTGACTCAGGCTACCCTGACCTAGATAATTCTGCACTGAGGAGACTCTTCCCTGCAGTGAGTCTAGGTTGTGCCAAGGTGTCAGTTAAAGCTAAGCAAGTAGGATTGCTGGGAACTGATACCCAGGAGCACCCTCTCACCACGGGTATTGAAGGTTGTGTGGCCCAGCATCCTTACCTCCTAGCTGGACCTAGTTTCCCCCATCCTCACCTGAGCCACTCTGCTCACTAAAAGGCCCTGTGTCGTTTCATCCCTATCACCTCCATGCTTCCTGCATTGTCTACCATGTGAACTGCTGGCCTCCTGGTGTGTGTGTGGGTAGCTTCTGGGGAAGTCAGCGTAGGATGGTAAGTGAACCACCGAATTCCCACAGTTGACTACTTCAGGTGGCCAGCCTTATCAGTACTGATTAAAAAGAAATTGCAGGCCCCCACCACTGCAGCAGGAACTGAGATGACAATTAGCAGTCTGTCTCAGCAGGTCTTCCAGAGACCGTGGTGCCCTTGATGCCAGCGCACCAAGTTATGACAGAGGAAGACCCCAAGGAGGGACAGATGGGGTCTAGGCTCTGCTTCAAGGCCACATTCCTGAGGAGGGTGGATGGGCTGGCCCTGGGGACACGTGACGGATGGGCAGGGCAGAGCCTGCAGAACGTGGTGTCCTAGAAACAAGGCAGAGAAGAAAGATGGGCACCTGGCACAGGGCCACTCAGGACAGCACAAGCTGACTGAAGTCAAGGAAGGCATGGCAGCCAGACTATGCAAAGGTATCTTCACAGCAAAGGTGTCCCAGAGCCCTCAGTGTCCTCCCTGACTTCACAGGACAGAGCCCAGCTTCCCTTCAGAAGGCTTCCAGATGTTTCCCATTTGACCCTTAGGATGTCTCTGTGGGGCAGGTGGGGGTCCCATTCCTGGGGAGGTGACAGCCAGGAAGGGTCCAGTGTACTGCTGTGTGTCCACAGTGTTCACAGGCAGTGGGGATGCCTGCGCCCGGGCCTTTGATGCCCAATCAGGAGTGCTGCAGAGGGTGTTCCGAGGCCACACCTTTGTCATCAACTGCCTCCAGGTAGGACTCTCCCTACCCAGCTCCATACTGCCCCAGGGAAGCAAGGGGCTTCCCATGGGAGAAGACTCCAGGGGCCTGCTCATGGCTGACAGCTGTCCCGCCTGCCCACAGGTCCATGGTCAGGTGCTCTACACAGCATCTCATGATGGTGCTCTGCGTCTATGGGACGTACGTGGACTCCAGTCGGTGCCACCTTCACCACGCAGACCAGCAGCCAAGCGCAGCCTATCACGCCTCTTTAGCAATAAGGTGGCCTGTGCAGCCCCAGTGCCCCTGCAGCCAGCCTGAGTACCTGGAGAGGAGATGGTCAGTCTGCGATTGCAGGCACGAAGTTCAGCCAGCCTGCCTCCAGTTCTGATGTCTTATGCTGCCAGGCCCTCTCTGCTGAGGAAATGGGACTTCTTACAAGAGCCATTGACAAGTTATATGTCACAGACTCCTCCTGAAGAACTCAAATACATGTCAAAGTGCTCTACGTTCTTTGTTTTCCTTTTGGAGGCCTGTTGGCCTGCCATGTATGTGCCCTCCAATACCTGGCCCGGATTATCTCCCCTCTGGTTAACAAAGTTTGTGAAGCAAAGTCTTTTACACAGATCTTGGGAGAGGCTGGGGAGCAAGGAACCCCTCTTCCAACCAGGACCTTGGAGTACCCACCCATTTTTGGACATTAATCCAGGAGTTCTGTCAAGGTCTGGCAATGAACAGCTAGGGAGAAGTCTGGTCTTGTGCAGAAATGCCAGCACTATGCCAGATGTGGTGAAGTCACTGGACACATGCAGGAGCCATTGGTGGCTGGAGGGGTGGCTCAGTGGTTAAGAGCATGTACTGTTCTTGCAGAGGTCGAGAGTCTGGTTCCCATCACTTATGCTGGGTTGTCAGAACCACCTATAACTAGTTCTGGCTTCCATGGCACCTGTACCCACATTGCATGCACATAGCTGAACACAACAGATACATGTATAATTTAAAAGTAAAGATAATTTTCTTTTTATTTATTTGAAATAGGATTTCTCTGTGTAGCCCTGGCTATCCTGGAACACACTCTGTAGACCAGGTTGTCCTTGAACTCAGACATCTGCCTGCCTTTGCCTCCCTAGTGCCGGGATAAAAGGCATGCGCCACTACAACCAGCACCCCTTTATAAATTTAAACTTCTGTTATCTCCTCTAGATAGAAACCTGCCAGGAGGGGTGGGAGGAGGGATGGGTGCCATCTGGGAGCCTCCTTCAGAGTGGGGTCCCAGTGTCTGTGGGCTGCTTACATGTGGTACTCTTGAATGCTGAGCTGGAGGCCCCCTCTGGCCACACCAAGACAGGGAGGGTAGTTTAGTGGCAGAGTGCTTGTTTAGCCTTTTATAAGGAGGAAGCAGGTGTCTAGGACACATGTCCAGTTGGCCAGGAGAATAGACAGGTATGGCAGTTTTAACCAACATAAGACAGTTTCAAGTAATGTAATCAGGATCAGTGACATCAGCTTCAGATTGACTTCACTCCCCATAAGCACGCTCCATGCCTGCCCTGCTTCTCCAAACTCTGCCTATTCTGCCACCTCTTGTTAAGTCCCCACCTGCTTATTGGGACTCTGCACAAAGTCTCAGCAAACTCTCATTCCTCTCCCCCAACACACCCTCTTGGTGCACCCAAACCGTCTCCCCCAATTCCTGAGTCACTCTCACCCCATTTCCCCACAATCCTATCCCTAACAATTTGTGCAACTCTGGAATATTCTCTTGACTCTGAGGAGAATTTCTCTCAAACCCCACTCTGGTGGTCATTAACCATCCACTTCAGCTCCCTGCTATGGTCACACCCTATCCAGGCAAGGGCATCTTGCTGGTTCTGCTTGCCCATGCCCACACTGTACATCTCTGTGGGCAGACACATGCAGTCAGGGCCTGATGGCATGGCAGCGATGCCCTGGCTCCCTGTGTTCTCCATCAGCATTTAAACAGCTGGGAATCCAGAGAGCACAGCTGGCACCATGCCCAGGATGGTGCCTGGTCGGCCAGCAATTTCAAGGTAACTCCACCTTGTCCTGCACTTTTGAAGGCACACTTGCTGGGACTCACTCTTGGTCATACCTGAACCCTGCTGATGCTGGAGGTGTAACCCATACAGGCCCAGCAGGGCTCTGCTGCAGAGCCACACTCCAGCCTCTTGCTGCTTTGGAGGGTAATGCTCCACTCACCCTCAACACACAGAATGGAATGATCGTGTGAACAACTGGGAAGCAAGTCACTGCAGCTAGGCCAAAGACATCCAATTACATTCTCCACGTTTATTTCAATATCATCCACTTTCAAAGAATAGTAAGGGGGCCAACGAGATGACTCATCAGGGAGCGGGGCTTGCCACCAAGTCTGACAACCTAAGTGCAGTCCTTTGTACCCACATGTGGAAAGAGAACAAATCCCTACATGTTGTCCTCTAAACCCCAGTTTTCTTCATGACATGTTTTCCCTACCCCCAAATAAATATATGCAATCAAAAAAAAAAAAAAGCAAGAAACAATTCTACTTGTTCAGCCTAGTCAAGGCTTCAGGTGAACTGAGACCCTAGGGTCTCAGGTACACAGTGGTACTTGACTCATTCCACACCTGGCTGCTGCCATGCCTTGGGTGCCAGAAGGCTATCCATCCAGTCCATACCCAGGAAGAACCAACCAGAGGCTGATATGTCCCTCTAGGAACAGTCCTGTGACCCAGTTATAGAAAACCCAACAAGAGACTTGAGAAAGCACATCTCAGACTCAGGTCTTCTAGCTATCAGTGAGTTTTCTCTGACAGCAATCTAAAAATGTAAACTAAAAAATTGTTTCAGTTAGCATTTAAAACTTCTATTTAATAAGAGACTTTCACTTTGTATGAGGAATTCAGAATTTACAGAAACTCTGATTTGCAACCTTGAATTTTAAGTACAGATTTTTACTGATCTAAGAGCATAAACGCTGACATTTCAAGATCAAGGTATCTGCCACCATTTGGTGTGGGATTGCGGCCTGTATCTCATTGTGCCCACAGCACTTGGAATGAAGAGTCAAGGGGTGTGGCAGGGTGAGCAAGGGCTGAGGTAAGCTTGCAAAGCAGAGGCAGTGGCGGAGGAGGGCAGCAGCAGGTCTGGAGGGCTAGTGAGAGGCAGGCAGGAGACACCCTGCCTCCATTGGAAAGCCTGCTCCTCAGTTCTGATGGAAAACTGACAGTGACAGGGTTAGAGATGCAGACCGGAGGCAGAAGGGAAACAGCAGAGCCAGGGAATCCCCTTTTCTAGACCGTCTTTCCCAACAAAGCCTCTCTTCACTATGCTGGGTCCCTGTACCTGAGGAAAAAGCCTACTTGGAGCAAAATCGTTGAAAAGCAAGAGGTACGCAAAGAAGAGCTGCATTCGACCATTCGCAACGACAGATTTATAGGCAGAAATGTAGCACTAATTTCTGTTCAGTTGTTCTTTGCAGCAGACCTTACACTTTCCACATAGGACAAGTACTCGGCAATAACGACTTCTTCGTCCTCCAGAGTTGAGTCCAGGTAGTCCTCCTCGTGCTCTGGAATGTCCTCCAGGATCTCGTTGACAGCCTCTGTCTCCATGTCTTCATCTGTTGAGGCACTAGAGGTCCCTGCAGAGTCAGACGGGGATGTGGACGCTGTGGATGAGGAGTCCTCTCCTGAGAACTGCAGGTCTGGAGGAAGGCTTCCTCCATGGTGCGCAAGGGTCTGAGCTGCTACCTGGACATTGCCTCCAAATATCCTTAGCGCTGCTTCAGCCACCACTGTGTCGAAACCCATGTACACCAGCTAGGAGAGATCATAGGGTTAGGACTGTGACCGTGAGCTCAGCTCATACTGCCATGTGAACCACCACATCCATGCTCTTGTCACCTCACAGCCCAGCTAGGACAACCCTGCTTCCTAGGTTAGTATAATTACAGAATGCTGCATTCATTCTCTTCAGTCCCAGAAGATGCCAGGCCATGCAGAAAGGGCTCTGAAGACCAGGTGTCAACAGGGGCTAGGCACTCACCTCAGGACTGGCCACCATGGTGCTGAAAGCAAGTGCCATGAAAATCTAACTATGAGTACCATAGGTTACGTGGCCACAGTATGTGGGACATGCTAAAGTGCAGTCTAAGTGTGGATGAAGACTCATGAGGCTCAAGGTGGGCTGAGTTTCACGGGATAGTGACATCCTCTTAGGTCCCAGGCAGAGAAACAGGACTGATGTTAGCGGTGGAACATAGGAAGGGGGGGAACCGAGAAATGAAGGCAAAGGTACCTCCTGCTGCAGGCCATCATTCTTGCTGTTTTTAGGGGACAGAATCTCACTATACAGCCCTGACCTAGAACTTACTCTGTAGACCAGGCTGGCTCTAAACTCAGGCTGGCCCCTCAGGTCCATGCCCGTCCCCTTTCCTCACTCGAACCCTGTACCCACATCCGTACCACTACAGGGATGGCAGGCCCTGCTGCAGCCTAGAGGCAGACACATGCCGTCCTGCCACCACCCTACTCATCCCAGTCAGCCCGCCCACGGTAAGACGCAGTACACCTGGCACTCACTTGGTCGATGCTTTCCTGAGAAGGACTTGCTTGATGGCTGCTGTTTTCAGAGTCTGAGTCCTGTAGCCACCACATGTGGGGGTTACTGAGGAGAATCTGAAAGCACAGGGACACCCTTTATTCCGCACACTGTCTCTTACATGCAGTTGTACAGCCCAGAGCTGTCCACTAGCGGGACAGATGAGTGCAGGATGTCACCGTTGGCCGTGCAGAGAGTACCTTGAAGCAGGAAAGGGAACTGGCTGGCTAGAATCCAGGGATCCTGTTTCTATGCCCCAGTACTAGCATGTGCCCCACCACATGTAGCATTTTAACCTGGGCCCTGGGGCTCAAACTCAGGTCCTCATACAAGACAAGTCCTTTCTGACTGACTTCTCCCCAGCTTCAGGACCTACTGAAACTAACTGTTCAAGCTCACTGGTTTCTTCAGATGGCTAGAATTTAATGTGCTTTTCATGTTTGCCTAGCACAGAAATCTCAAGTGCCATAGTCAAATTACATTCTCATTTTTAATTACATACAAATTGGGCATGCTGGCATACACCTTTAACCCCAGTGCTCAGGAGGCAGAGGCAGGCAGATTTCTTGAGTTTGATGCCAGTCTGGTCTCCATACAGAGTTCCAGGACAGCCAGGGCTACACAGTGGGATCCTGTTAAAAAAACATAAAACACACACACAAAGCAGAGGATGGGGAAAAGATGGGTACACTAGCAACCCCATCTACACAAAGATATACGAAGAGCAAAAGAAGGCTGTGGAAACAGCCTGGAGGCAGACCAGTGGGGTGCAGCCAGCTGCTCAGACTGAAGCCTAGAAGCATTACCTTCAGGGCGTCGTCCAGGTTGCCTCTGGCCTGGTGAAGGGCCTGTTTGGCAGCATGTGTGGAGTAGCCCATTCCTTTCAAAGACTTGATATTTTCCAGGCGGCGTCTCCTCTTCTCCTTCTCCTCCTTCCTTATTTGGGCCAGTTCCTTTAGGAAAACAAGTCCTTGAGTTAGGGTTGGAGGCAGCGCAGGAATCTGAGGCTCTGTTCTACAGGGTGTCTCAAGGTCTCTGGGTTGGTGAACAACTAAGCAAAAAGGGACCCCTACCTATCCTTGCCAAGAAAAGAGGCAAGGGACACAGGGACAGGGTTAGGGCTGGGCTCTGAGATCAGGAGTGGAAACAGCATCAGCCCAGCACCTCAGGAACCAAGCATCCAGCATAAGAATGGACAGGTTCTTATGTGCTGAGGTGTTGGAGGCTCCCACAGGTAAGCAGCTATAACACCATGGCAGAAGAGTTTCTTCTGCCCCTTCTGTGGCCCACGAACTGCTGTGCTTCAGGGTTACCCTGGGAAATGGGATCCATACAAGAAGAGTGTCTGGCTGGAAAGCCCTAGGAGACTATGCCAGCTTTGAGAGAAGACTGACAGCAAATCCCAGCTCGCTCTGGACCTCAAGTTCTCTGCTGTACAACTAACTGGATGAGACAAGGTCCCTCCTTTCCAACACTAGAATTCTGAAACTCTCTTTTGTAAGCTTGTTATAAATGACTGCAGCTTTAAGACCTCGTTTCTTTGATAGATCGGAGACCTCAACATAAAGCCAGCTACACTGAACCTTATAGAAGAGAAAGTAGGAAGTATACTTGAATGCATTGGCATAGGAGACCACTCCCTAAATATAACCCCAGCAGACAATGAGAGAAACAATTAATGGGACCTCCTGAAACAGAAAAGCTTCTATAAAGCATAGGACACAGTCAAGACAAAACGACAGCCTAGAGAATGGGAAAAGATCTTCACTAACCCCACATCAGACAGAGGTCTGATCTCCAAAATATACAAAGAACTCAAAAAATTGGTTACCAAAAGAACAAATAATCCAATTAAAAAAAATGGAGTACAGACCTAAACAGAGAACTCTCAACAGAGGAATCTAAAATGGCTGAAAGACACTTAAGAAAATGTTCAACATCCTTAGTCAAAGAAATGCAAATCAAAACAACTCTGAGATTCCATCTTACACCTGTAAGAATGGCCAAGATCATATATAAACACTGATGACATCTTATGCTGGAGAGGTTGTGGGTAAAGGGAACACTCCTGCATTGCTGGTGGGAATGCAAGCTGGTACAGCCCCTTTGGATGTCAGTATGGTGATTTCTTAGAAAGTTAGGAAACAACCTTCCTCAAGACCCAGTAATACTACTGTTAGGTATATACCCAAAAGTTGCTCAATAGTGCCATAAGGACATGTGCTAAACTATGTTCATAGCAGCTTTGTTTGTCATAGCCAGAACTTGGAAACAACCAAAATGCCCCTCGACCGAAGAATGGATAAGGAAAATGTGGTACATTTGTACAATGGAGTACTATACAGCAAAACAAACAAACAAACAAACAAATGACATCTTGAATTTTGCAGGAAAATGGATAGAGCTAGAAAACATTATTTTGAGTGAGGTCACCCAGACACAGACAATTTATCACATGTACTCACTCATAGGTGGTTTTTAAACATAAAGCAAAGAAAGTCAGCCTACAAACTACAATCCCAGAAAACCTAGGCAACAATGAAGACACTAAGAAAGAGACTTTCTAGATATAATCTACATGAGAAGTAAAAAAAAGACAAGATCTCCTGAGTAAATTGGAAGCACGGGGACCTTGGGGAGGATTGAAGAGGAGAAGAGAGTCAGGGAAGGAAGCAGAGAAAAATGTAGAGCTCAATAAAAAAAAAAATCAATAAAAAAAAAGAAGAAGAAGAAAAGACTTTGTTTCTTGATCTGACATGTTTCCAGGCAAGAAAGCAATCCAAAACTAGCATTGTGGCCTCACAGACTGTTTGTAGTTGCCTTTGAAATAATGTCCAGAAATACAATATGGTATCAAGTGAGATCCTGAGAGAAGCCTGCTGGTTTAACTAGCCACTGTGACAGGAAGCTGCCCTGGTTCAAAACTGATGTGATTAAGACAATCTGGTGGGGATGCAGCCCTGTTGACAGATGCTTGCCCAGCATCCTTGAAGTTCCAGGTTCCATCCCCAGCATTGCAGAAAAGTGTGTGCGGAGAATGCCTAGCCTTCAGTTACTGGCAAGGAGGATCAGCAGTTCAAGGTTACCCTTGGGTTTACAGCAAGTTCAAGACCAACCTGGATTATATGAGCCTGTCTCAAATAAACAAAAGCGAAGGCAATGTTTTTCTGCTCTCCTGATCTGGAGTCCCTTCTCGTTCAAATGTCTTCTGGCATTTTCTCTGGTCTTTTCCTACCCCGTTCAGAAAAGAAGCTGTACTATCTTTGTTTCTTAACCTTTTCACAGGGTCTCAGCCTCACAGGTGCTAAAGAAAGAAGTGAAAACTTACCTCTCTGCGGTTGGAAATATGAATGGCTGCATGGTCCACGTTCCCATCACAAGCTCGCAGGCCGAGCCGGGCTTCCTGGGCAGTGAACCCCAACTGCAGCAAGTTGTGAACTTTTGATGGATCAATATACAGCTCTTTAAAGAGCTGGCGCGCCTACAAACAAACAGGAAGCAACAGAAGACTCACACAACAGTAGCAACATCAAAGCTCAGCAGCGCTAAGCCAGAAGTGAGGCCACAGTTGAGAACTGCTGCATGTGTGATTCTTCTGACTGAAGGAAGCTTGTCTAACCATCAGCAACGAAAACAGACAACTCCATCTCTGCCTGTACAACCTACAATATAGCATAACCAGGCAGGCTGAGTGTTGTAGGAGGGTCTGAGCGACCGTAGTACATTCCTTGCGTTTAGCTAGATGCTAGACAGCAGGGCATAAACTTTACCCAATAAAGCTACTGCCATTTTGAAATGTCCTTATTGCAGCATCTTGCCTGAACCCTCCCTCCCAGATACAAGTGTTCACACTGTGTGTGGGAGGATGAGAGGGAGGTGCAGGGCCCTGAAGGGTCAGTCTGAGCACGACCACAGAGCACTCCACTGCCAACTCACAGGGGCACAGGTGAGGGCAGACGCAGCAGCCTTACTTACCTTGTTGAGATATTCCCGAGCCTCCTCTCCATTTCCACTGTGATAGTTTCGAATCCCCTGAAGCAGGTAGAGTCTTAAAAACAACACTTTCTCTTTCCCACAATTTCCCTAAAGTTGTTGGGAGAAAAGAGAATAAGCTGTCTTATTTCTAATTTAAGGGCAGCACTCTCACTGCTGTGTAACTGTCCCATGTCTCCACAGGAACAAAGTGACAGCAACTAGACCGTCCAAGGCATCATGACTGTCAGTGCCTCTTCCACATGGAAGGAACCAGTCAGACACCTATCTCCAACCACTATAGGCCATGAATAAATCATAGACAGATTCTCTCCTGCTCAGGGTGACTGAGTGCAGGGGCTTTTGAAAACTGACTTTAAAAACCAGCACAGACGCAGCGAGACTAAATTGCGCAAGTGGTGTGTACCTGTAATCCAAGTACTCTGGAGGTTGAAGCAAGAGGATCAGGAGTTCAGGGACAGCCTGGGCTACATGAAACTGTCTCAAACAAAACGAATAAAATAAAATTAAATGTAGCCAGACTCAGGAAACCAAGCCTTGGTTTTACACTGCTGCCCAGATGAATCACTGTTGGCAGCAGTTCCACACCTGGACAGGAGTAGTTGTGCCCAGAAGTGGATTCAGAAAACCAATCACAGCAGGGCGGTGGCAGTGCACACCTTTAATCCCAGCACTCGGGAGGCAGAGGCAGGCGGATCTCTGTGAGTTTGAGGCCAACCTGGTCTATAAGAGCCAGTTCCAGGACAGAATCCAAAGGTACAGTCCAAAGGTACAAAGAAACCCTGTCTCAAAAAAAAAAAAAAAAGTTCCGTACTTTTATGTGGACCAGTCTCTGGTGATTCTCTCCATAACAGTTTTTAAAGCACTTCTGGGCCAAGTTCAGCTTCTTCTCTGCATCATCCAGGCACTCCAGTTGTTCCAGGCGGAAGTAGCACCACACAATATCCAGCTGGAGAACCGCGTAGTTGTCCACAGTGTCCAGCAGCTCTTTGCACTCACTGCAGGAGAAGAAAGCCGATAATGTGGAGCCCTTCAGCCACTTTGTGGTCCCCAGAAAGCTTTCCAGCTCTTGCTGCATTTGTAGGATTAACTAATGGGGCATTTATTTAAAATAATAAAATTTTGAAGGGATAAATAAAGAGAAATCAGGATTTTCAATAGCAGCATGGTGGCATCTGGCCCAGACATAGTGGCTTCCAGCCCTGGCTATGAATTACAATCACCACGACACAGGAGTCTTTTTCTTTGGAAATACTGATGCTGAGGACCCAATTAGGGAAACAGTAGCAAGGTTCTCCATGCCAGGAGAGTACAAATAATGTGTAAAAAGAATTAGATTCAAGAATGATAACCTAAACCTAAGTGTCTTTTTTCAATAAAAGTTGGTTAAAAGGTCATTCTTTGTTTTATTATTGCTTTTAAGCAAGTACAGTCATGTGCCTTGGCATAGTTCTCACGCCTCTCCATCTCTCACAAATCTCTATATGTCATACTGGAAGATTTCTACTGCCCTTCATCACATTACTATTCTTTTCCTCCACAATGAGGAGATGAACACTGCACCACAAAGCAGCAGAGACAAGGGACATGGCAGAGCAATGGGGCCGACAGGTTACAGCCTAAACCTTCTAGCATGAGCCAGTAAACCTTGCTCTTTAAGTGGATCACCTTGTGCACTCGTGACCACAAAGGAAAGATGAGTATACTTTAATAAAGGCACCAATAGTATCTGTTACACCTGATACTTATGATGTATTGATGTAGCATGAACTGATGATGATACTGATGTGGTTGTTTTTTATGAGGATCTGAGATCTGAAAATCATTTAAATTATTTGTCCAGGGAGAAAAGGTTAAAAAGGGCTCACAAAGAATCAAGACCAACTATTTCTTGCTATCCACTAAAGCAGATTGTGAGCCTGTATAAGTTCACTATGGCGGTCTCCCCCTCCACACATATTTAAAATCTTCTCTGCTAACAAGGTAGGAAGAAATATGCAAAGACGTGAAAACTTTTCTTTGATTTTAAGGACTTGGCTTAGAGTCTGCAGCGTTTGCTTCAGAAGAGAAGAAGCAAACGAAGCAGCAGAGACAGAGGGACACACATGGCAAGACCCTGACCCCAGACCACCTTCTTACTCTTCCCAGCCTTGCCCCATTTCTTTCAAACATCTGAGACAATAAATCTCTTCTTTGTAATAAGCTAGCTTGAGGTTTATATATTTAAGACCCAAAAGCACTGACCTTTGCAGCTGGAAAACTATCATAAACATAAAAAAATGTACTCATATAGATGATTGTCATGGGAATTCACAAAACAGAAAGTTCACCCATAGGCTGTTTACTCTCTTGACCATTTCCCAGAACCAAGTCTGTCTCAAGTGTCCAACATGCCCAAATTAACATTCTCTAAGTACTATTTCCACGAACAGGAACTAGGAACCCTGGGACACTGCAGAGACTAAAAGCACCAAGTCAAAAGGACACCAGAGCCAGTAAAGATGGAGACACTAAGCACACATGTATGAAGCACATCAGATTAGATGTGCTAAAGTCCATGTCAAAAACGTGTGTATACGTAGATATATATCCCCCTGAAAACAAGAGCTTGTAGAGATGCCCAGGCTGGCCTACAACTTGTGCCTCAACCTCTCAAGCGCTGAGAGAATGGAATTCACTCTGGGCTTCACCAGTTAATACTGATGAAGAAAAAAAAGCAAACTTTGATTTGGTTACCTTTGAGGAACCAACTAAATCTGAAAACTAGTAAGGTAAAAGGAGCCAGGCATTTTGCTTTCTTCCTGTGAACACTGCACCTCAGCATAACTGACAGTTCATGAGACAGCAATCTGGCAGTGACTGCAGAGGAGTGACAGTCACACTGCGCAGTCTGCAGTGCGATGTGGTTCAGTGTGCAGTCTGCAGTGCGATGTGGTTCAGTGTGCAGTGTGATGTGGTTCAGTGTGCAGTCTGTGGTGCAATTTGTGGTTCAGGACCATCACCATCGGCACCAACACCACTCCCAAGAAGAGGCGGAGCCATGTGATGGACAGTTCTGGTGGCAGGATACTGGGGGTGGAGAGCCTACATATGAGGGTAGAAATACAAAGTACGGTTGGGCTTTGGTGGCACGTGCCTTTAATCCCAGTACCAGAGGCAGGCAGATCTGAGTTCAAGGCCAGCCTGGTCTATAGACTGAGATCCAGGACAGCCAGGGCATCACAGAAAAACCCTGACTTAAAAGAAAAAAAAAGAAAGAAATACAAAGGAGGAAACAACCACAAACTGATGTGTGCTTCATCTCCTCACTCCCAGAAACCACTGTGGAGTTACAGGTAGGAGGTGCTGGGGCTTCCCCTACTGCAGTATCAGCTGAGTACAAAAGCACCTACCAGAAATACCTGTCGGCATCCAGAAGGAACGGCAAGGCTATTCCATACTCTTTCCTCTTCAGGAAAGCTCTGCCCTTCTCATGGTATCCCATAGCTAACATAAGGGCCTAGGAAAGAATTGGAATTCTAAAAACAGCTTTCAAATAAAATTAGAAAAGCATTAATAAAACAAATTAAGAAGCATATTAGCACTAATGAAAAACAAGACAGAACAAAACAACTCAATCTAAAAAGCCAAATTAATTGTTATAATTAGAATTTTCTCTCATTGAAGCAACAAAGCCAAATTATCAAGTTAACGTGTCTGTTGTCTTGAGTAGCATCAACCCCTCACTTTTATCAGCTTTTTCTTTACCCACCTGCTGGTCTAGATTTGGTTCTAATTTTCTACAAGCCTGGAGAGGATGAGCAGCCAGCAACTATTATGGCCTTTCTAAGGAGTATGCAGCTTTGGTAGTGTGGGCCTGTGAGACGCCAGGAGGACTGTGAGGTGGAGGCCAGCCTCAGCTACATAGCAAGAATGTCCAAATAAGTAACTGAGTATATCAAACACTCATTTTTGGTTGTGGCTTTGTTTTTGGTTTGGGGTCTCTTACTATCAAGATACTCCTGTGTCAGTCTCCCATCCTCCACCTTCACAAACAGTTATCACCACACACTTCTGAGATGTTTGACAATGCTAGCATTTCCAAAACAACTTTTTTTCACATTTATTTGTGTGTACATTTATGCCACAGCACATGTGTGGAGGTCACAGGCAGCTTTCAGGACTCTTCTTACCATGCACGTTCCTGAGATGGAACGTAGGTTGTTAAGCTCAACAACAAGTGCCTTGGCCTGCTAAGCCATCTTGCTGGCCCTCCAAATCCATTCACAGAAGGTTATGATGGCTTAGACTGTATACTAAATGAGGGTTTGGCTTCCAGCCTCCCGTTGTTGGGATTACAGGCTTGTACCACCATCATGTCCATCTTAAAACCTCATTTTATTATTTTAAGTTTTAATTATTATTTATTTATTATGTGTGCATGTCTATGTCTACAGGTACAGCTGTACCACAGTGCATGTGAATGCAGGAGGACAGCTTGTGGGAGTCACTTCTCTCCTTCCACCATGTAGGTTCTGACAGAATTAAGAACCTTCACCTGCTGAGCCATCCCTCCAGTCCCTTGAGACAAGGTTTCTCTGTGTAACCCTGGCTGCCCTGGGGCTTGCTCTGTATAGTGGACTGGCCTTGAACTCAAGAGACAGATCCTCCTGTCTCCTGAGTGCTGAGATTGAAGGTATGTGCCACCACTGCCCAGCTCTTAATTCCTTTGTTTTGTTTTGTTTTATTTTTCGAGACAGGGTTTCTCTGTAGCTTTTGGAGCATATCCTGGAACTAACTTTTGTAGACCAGGCTGGTCTCGAACTTACAAAGATCCGCCTGCCTCTACCTCCCAAGTGCTGAGATTAAAGGCAATGTGCCACCACTGACCAGCCGAGTTCTTAATTCTTAACTTTAAGCAGAATAATTTAAATCGTGAAGCCTACCACAATTTAAATAACAAAAAGATACCGAACTAAACAAAACCCTCAAATAAACTTGATTCCTAATCAGAAATCTTCATTCTAAGAAGCCTCTGGGCCTGACTCTGCCCTCTGTTCTGACAGCCCAGTCAGCCTCCCAGCCCATACTTACTTTTCTTTCGGCAGGAGGAATTCTGATTGACCTGCCTGTCTGGTTTGCAATGTCTAAGTAAGGCATGGTTTCCGGATCTACCATCTCAGCTGCAACAAAGTCATAGGAGTGTCGTTAACACAGGGTTGAAAAGAAGTGAGAGACAACACTTGAGACACTATACTGTGGAGAGGAACTCCACAAGAGGCATGGTACTCTGTGAGCTGCCTTGTTGTATCTGAGGGAGGTAACAAACCAAAATTCTGTGTACCTCTCTCTGCCAGAATCTCCAGTCCCCTTTTGGTCCTCTGAATGCGTTTCTCCTTCAGTTCTGCCTCATTCTGTTCCTCTTCTTCTACCTGGAAGTTTTTCCTCACATCCTCTTCAGACTGTTTCAGTTCTAGCACCATGGCCTTTACATTGTGAGTCACTCCTTGTTCTTCAAGGCTTTTCCCTGGGAACAGCAGAATTGCCTGTCACACAAACTTCCTGGGCAACAGTCCACTTTTTTTTTTTTTTTTTTTTAATTAAAGATTTCTGTCTCTTCCCCACCGCCGCCGCCGCCCCGCCGCCTCCCCTTTCCCTCCCCCTCCCCCAATCAAGTCCCCCTCACTTGTCAGCCCAAAGAGCAATCAGGGTTCTCTGCCCTGTGGGAAGTCCAAGGACCACCCTCCTCCATCCAAGTCTCGTAAGGTGAGCATCCAAACTGCCTAGGCTAACAGTCCACTTCTTACGGTAAATGGAGTCCTTTTTTTATTAATTTATTTTTGAGTGTGTGTGCATACATGTATGTCCATGTGTGTGCATGCTTGTAGACAACTCGCAGGAGCCACTTTTCTGCTTCTACCATGTGGGATTCTAGGACCAAACTCAAACCATCAGGCTCTGCAACCAATGTTGTTTATCCACCAAGTCACTTCATCAGCTTGGAAGATGGAATTCTAGAACCTGCATTCACACTTGCAGAGAGAGCAGTGGGCCACATTCCCTCTTTTTTGTTTTCTTTCTCTCTACCCTAAGACCATAGTGAAGTAATAAATATTTGAGAGCACTGTGCCAGGCAGCATAAAAGGAAAACAAAAGTTTTTCCTGCAGCCGCTTGGCTCTCCCCGGACCCACCGCGGGCTGGCTGCCCGCTTGCCTTGCCACATGGCGGGGCCGCCAGCCCATCCGGGACCCGCCAATATTTTAATAAAAGTTTCCTCTTGGGGGCTGGAGAGATGGCTCAGCGGTTAAGAGCATTGCCTGCTCTTCCAAAGGTTCTGAGTTCAATTCCCAGCAACCACATGGTGGCTCACAACCATCTGTAATGAGGTCTGGTGCCCTCTTCTGGCCTGAAGACATATACATAGACAGAATATTGTATACATAATAAATAAATATAAAAAAAAAGTTTCCTCTTTTTTTTTTAAATTTTTTTTTTATTTTCGAGACAGGGTTTCTCTGTTGTTTTTGGAGCCTGTCCTGGAACTAGCTCTTATAGACCTGGCTGGCCTAGAACTCACAGAGATCTGCCTGCCTCTGCCTCCCAAGTGTTGGGATTAAAGGTGTGCACCATCACCACCTGCCAGTTTTCTCTTTTAACAAGTAGAAACAAAAACAGGCACAGAAGAACATGGAACAGAACAAGGGAGAGTGGCCAGTCCAGTGAAGAGGTTCGCCAACACTACAGACAAACCTAGTAAAAATGATATTGAGGGCAGAGCTGGCTCAGTGGTTAAGAACACTGGCTGCTCTTCCAGAGGTCCTATGTTCGGTTCTCAGCAACCACATGGGTGGCCCACAACCATCTATGATAAGATCTGGTGCAGAAGGAGGGCAGAGAAGTCATATACATAAATAAACCCTTCCTTCCAGTGTCACTGCTAACAGCTGCTGGTCTGCTGTCTCAGGAGGGCTCTGTCCTTCCTGTATTTTTGTTCCCTGCACTTTTCTACAGTGTCACCCCCTTCCTATGGTTCTTTTTTAGAAATGACAACCATTTTAATGTTCAAATCCAAAAATCAAGATCCACCTGGAGAAAGGAGGTGGCAAGAAGAGAAAATCACCTAACTAAATTTTGTTGTTTGGTTTGTTTGCTTGTTTTTGAGACAGGGTTTGTGTAGCCTTGGCTGTCCTGGAACTCACTCTGTAGACAAACTGGTTTAGAACTCAGAGATCTGCCTGCCTCTGCCTCCCAAGTGCTGGGATTAAAGGCATGCACCCCACTACCCAGCCCACATGATTAGATTTTATGTAGGGTGGGTGTGAAGGTCACACATCATTGTGAATTCTTTAAAAGCTTCTCCACATTTTTTTAAATTTATTTTACCTGGTATGTATCAATAGTTTGCCTGCATGCATATAGGTATACCACAGGTGTGCCATTGGATCTTCTGGACCTGGGGTTACTGTGCTAAGAATAGAAATTGGGTCCTCTGCAAGAGTAATTAACTGCTCTTAACCTCTGATCCACCTCTCCAGGTCCTCCATATTCTTTCCTGAAGCAGGGTCTCTTGCTGAATCTGAAGTCCACTGTTTCAGTTAAACTGGCTAACCAAAGAGTCCTGGGATTTATTTGTCCATCTCTTTCTCATGGCACTGGAGTTGTAGAAGTGTGCCATCAAACCCAACATGCACGAGTGCTAGAGACCCAAACTCAGGTCCTAAGCAACAAGTATTTCACCCACTAGGCCATCACCCAGCCCTCCGATTGGATTTTAAGATTACAAAACAAGGGGCTGGAGAGATGGCTCAGAGGTTAAGGACACTGACTGTTCTTCCAGGGGTCCTGAGTTCAATTCCCAGCAACCACATGGTAGCTCAAAACTGGCTGTAATGAGATCTGGTGCCCTCTTCTGGCCTGCAGGCATACATGGCAACAGAACACTGTATTGTATATATAATAAATAAAATCTTTTTTAAAAAAAGATTACAAAACAAACAAAAACAAAAAAATCACAAGACAAGGAACACTGTAGAAGAGTGCAGAGACCAAGTGCAGAAGGACAGAGCCCTCCTAAGACAGCAGCACCAGCAGCTGTTAGCAGTGACACTGGAGGGAAGCCAAGCTGATCCTCAGTCTTCGGGGATGAAAGAAGATGTCTGTGTTCAAGTGAGAATACCCTTGTGGTCTGGGTTTGGGAAGAGTTTCTTCAACAAACACAAAATGTAAGGCAATGGTTTTGGCAGCATTAAAATTAAAAATGTCTGTCCAGTGATGAGCAGAACAGAGAAGGGGTGTCAACGGAAGGTAGCTGTGACATGTGAACACACAAGAGAAACAGCTGGGATGCTGAAAGACAATGAAAGGCTGTTTAGAAACATGAAACCTAGTAGGGTGGTGGGTGCACACCTTTAATCCCAGTACTCGGGAGGCAGAAACGGGTGAACCTTTGAGCTCAAGGCCAGCCTGGTCTACAGAGTGAGTTCCAGGACAGCCAGAGTTACACAGAGCAGTCCTGCCTTGAAAAGCTATCCCCCCCCCCCAAAAAAAAGAGGAAAGAGGGAAGGAGGGAAGGGAGGGAGGGAAGGAGAGACAGACAGACAGACAGACAGACAGACAGACAGACAGACAGGTGAAGCTCAGGTTCTTGAGGCGCCAGGAACCCTCCCTAGAGATCCATGAGACTTCATGGACCACCTGAACTACGAACAATCTAATGTCTCTCTTGTTCCAAACTCATGCCTCCTGCAGACTGTGACCGCTGTGTAAGCCACTGTAATCCACTCTGTAGTACAGTGCCTCCCTTCTGAGGACAAACTCCATACTGAACAAGGCTCATTTTCCCAGGCTTCCAAGCAGCATTTAACATCTTGGGCAGAAGTCTGTGATGTGGGGCTTTTGTGGGGGCTGCCTTGTATTCAGCAGCAACTCTGATTCTGACTCAGTAAATGATAAACACACAGCCCCCAACTAATATAATCAAAACTGTCTCCTCACGAAGTCAGCGCTCCCCTTGGTGGTGAAAATCTCCCTGGCTGAGTTCACTGCTAGAAGACTCACATGGCTCATTTGCTCTCCACCCACACTCAGTCCCTTGGCTAAGCAGAGTGCTCCGATGGGGCCTTGTCCATCTGTCTCTCTCAGGGTCAGCTTTCTCCCCATAGAGAGAACTATGAGTAACCCAGATCCTCCCCTCAGCACACGTTTCCATTCGGGAACATTTTACCTGACTGAAATGAACTTCTTCCTTCCCCACTAGCCAGAGCAGGCCAGTGAATATTTATTGGAATGTTCTCTTCTGCTTTACATTTTCATTATGGTAAACTTTCAACATAATCGACTTTGGATAATAAATTCATCAAGGCCAGGAAATTTTCAAATAGAGGAAAAGCAAGAAAAAAAAATACCAAAAAGCCAGTAGTTATACAGCTGATGCCTCTTTTGTTATGACATACCTAGTTGAAGTTGTTTCTTATTTATTACAATCTTGATGTAATTTTCTTGAAATCCAAAAGTTTCAGCTATTCTATAAAATAAAAACAATATAAGCTGCAGGAAAGCAAATTTGTTATCTGTTACATAAGACTTGGATCCTGATGGCCACTTTGCTACTTTATACCTTTTTACTCAGAAACACCAGGCTTTCTACCTCTAGCATGATTTTACAATAAAGCTGGTACAGTGGGTGGCTGCTGGAAGCCATGAGACAAGCCCTTCCTAACTAAACTTGTTTCTGAATTGAGGACTACAGGGCTGTCCATCTGAGCAGAGTCAAAAGCATCCTTGCCATACTATCCAGCATCCTCTCTGAGAAACCTCTAACTAGAGCTATCCTATACTTGTCTACTTGTGGGCATTGAGTGACTGATGCTTCCTCATTCTCCAGAAGGTAAAGAAACAAGACAATCAGCTGAAGAACGCCTTTGCAAGAAGAAATCAGTGCTAAAAAGAATGCTCTGCTCAGTACAAGGATGGCTCCTGCTTTCATTCATCAGCCACTCATTCAGCTACAAGCTGGGCACCTCTTCTGTTGGCCCCAAGCTACAACCCTCTGAAAGCTGTACTGCATCCAAGAAGCTCCATGAGCAGGCCTCTCACTCAGAAAGCCATGTTGCCTCTTACCTAGCAATGTGAGCCCAGCATGACCTCTTTCTTGTCCCACCCTTCAGGTTTCATTTCTTTGGCTGTAAGGGGATGATGGACCGGCTTCCTAGCTTACAGAACAGCTTGAGAGCATTTAATGAACCTGGGTAGGGGCAGACCTATTGGGAGACATAGCTCAGATACTCACTTAGATCTCAGGTCTCTACCAGTGACATGCAAGTGGGTCTCCAACAAGCTTTTCTTGTCCTGTTGCAAAAAGAGACAAAATGAAATTTACTTGAGTGTGACACTTCTTTGAACTGCTACCCGGCATGTGACGCTGTGAAGTGCTGCCAGGATATAAACTCGGGGTTCTACTTAAGGACCAAAGCACTGCCTGTACAGAGAAACATGTTGAACACAGCCCAGTACAGACTGGCAAAGTGACCTTAGTGTCCCTTTGTGCAATAGGTAGGACTGCTCAGTGGGACTCATCACATGGCCAGCCATCATCATAATCAAAGTTCATGAAACTGGAGCAATGGTAAGAGCAAATACTTCTACAGAGGACCTGAGCTCGCTTCCCAGCATCTACTTGGGCAGCTCATACCTGACTGTAGCTCTGGCCCAGAAGATACAATTTACTTTTGGCCTCGGTGGGAAGAGGGGATAATTTGCTTATATGCACAAGCCCAGAGACGCATACTTACATATAATTAAAAATAAAAATCAAGGGCTGGAGAGATGACTCAGAGATTAAGAGCACTGACTGCTCTTCCAGAGGTCCTGAGTTCAATTCCTAGCACCGACAAGGTGGCTAATAACCATCTGTAATGAGATCTGGCACTATTCCTGGGAAGTGTATATATAATAAATAAACAAATATTTTTTTAAAAGTAGCCTTAAAAAAATAAAATCAAAATCAAACCTTAAGAAAAGAAGGTATCTGCTGGAATTTCTGAACATTCCCACTCATCACCGTCACCAGGCACCATGCCCTACACCCCATCCCTCTTCTTCCCAGCCTTGCAACAGTTTATTTGTCTACAAAGTTGTCTGTTTTGGGCACTTCACAGAAGTGTAACCCTAATAGCGTCAGGCCTTTTCTGCATGTTTCTGAGGCTCGTTTCATATCATAAACTATTAGTGTTGTACACCTGTACCACCAGCAATCTTCTGTGGTGTGGGTGTATATGTTTATCCACAGATCCACTGATGCAAGTTCGACTGTCTCTACCTTAGCCATTATGAGTGGTGTTACTGTGAATGCTTGCCACTCAATTTATTCTTATAATGTGTGGTGGTTGTACTTGTTGTCGTGAGTGTACATGTGTGAAATCTGGAGCTGATATCAGGTATCTTGATTACTTTCTGCCTTTATTTATTTATTTATCTTTTTTGGCTTTTCAAGACATGGTTTCTTTGTGTAGCCCAGCTGTTCCGGAACTTGCATTGTAGACTAGGCTAGCCTTGAATCCAGGTGGTTTTTTTTTTTTTTTTTTTTTTCTCAGTAGAATCTCTCATTGATTCACTAGCTAATGAGCTTTGGAGATCCATCCACAACCCTGTAAGCCTATACCACCCAGGGCTAGGGTTACAGAAACACTCACACATCTGGCTTTTTACATGGATTCTAGGAATCTGAATTTAGGTCCCCATGCTTACATGGCAGGCACTTTTACTAACATGAGCCAGCTCCAGGCCCACATACAAGTGTTTTGTTTTTTTCTTGCCTTTAAAAAAAATGTGTGCATGTGTGTGTTATGATGGGGCGGAGGGGCTTGTGGGTGTGCTATGGTCAGAGGACAGCGCTGTGCTATCAGTTCTCTCCTTCTGCCTTATGTGGATTCCAGGCAATCACAAGGAAGTCAGGCTTTCCAGCATGCATTTTAACTGCTGAGCATCTCACCTGCCCATGACAAATCTTGAAGCACCTACTTTCACTTCTGAGAATGGTCAATATTGTTTGGTCCTGAGAAGGGCCGCAAAGTGCTCCCAGGAAAATAGACCGGCCATGTACTACTACCTAAGGATGAGGTCCCGTGACAAGGGGGCTACGCAGGTCAGTTCAGCCCTGTTCAATACTCAGCTGACTGACCCTCCGCTATCAGCTTAGAAGATGAACTCCTGCAAGGAGTGTCCTACTACACACATACGGTTCTAAAACCTGCTGTCTACGTTGGCTTCTTGATATTAAAGGTTTATTTCATTTCATGTTTATTTTACATGTATAGGTGTTTGCCTGTGCATCAGGTGTGTGCAATGCCCAGTGAAGCTAGAAGAGGGCATCAGACCACCCTGGGACTGAAGTTAAAGATGGCTGTGAGCTGTACTGTGGGTGGTGAGAACTGAACCTGGGTCCTCTGGAAGAGCAGCCAGTGCTCTTAACCTCTGAGTCATCTCTCCAGCCCCACTTTTCAGTATCTGTATGGAAGCATGAAACTAGAAAGGGTACAAACTTACCACACAGCTCTGTACATGAATGAGATTTTTTTAAATTTTACTTTTAAAATGACATTTATTTAGCACAGTCACACCATGGAGCATTGGATCATAAGACAACTGTAGGAGTCAGCTCTCCTACCACGTGGGTCTGAGGAATACACCCCAGTCATTAGGCTGGATGATAAGAGCTTTATCTGCTAAAGCCATCTCACTGGCCTGACACTGTTTTGTTTTTCATGTATCCTGGACTAGCCTTGAATCACTATATAGCTAAGGATAACCTTGAACTCCAGGACCATCCTGCCTCCGAGATGACAATGTGCACTATCATGCCCCACTTCTGTGATATTCTGAATAAGCACACCTTAAGTGTGCCAGAATAGGTCTGCATCACCCACCAATCAACACATGGAGTTCCTTAATAAGCACCCTACTGCAGATTTACAAAAACAGCAGCTCATTGGGCATTGAGGCACACACCTGTAATCCTAGCATTTGGGAGGCAGTGGCAGGAGGATCTGTGAGTTCAAAGCCAGTCTGGTCTATACATCAAGTTCTAGGATAGCATGACCACACAGAAAGGCCCTGTCATCACAAAACCAAACCAAACAAACCAAAAACAAAGCCTGGTCACAGCACTAAGCTTGTCTCCGTCACTGGGCAGCTACTTACTTTCCTGAGTCTTGGAGGCAGAAACACCTCAATCGTGGCAATCCCGGTTGTTCGGTAGTGTTCATTTCCTGTGCCACGCTCAATGGCTTTGCAGCGGATCTCTTCTATTATGTTTTCCACTTCATTCTCACAGCACTCTAGTCGGTCAGAGTACTTCTTAGCAAGGTCCTATGAGGAGAAACCAGAGACTGCAGCTCAGCAGAGTGTCAGTGCAAAAATAGTAAAGAAAAAAATCCCCAACACAACGTAACTCTGACAAGCAGAGGCCTTTATTGTACTCAAATTCAATCTCCGCTCACAGGAAGGATTCAGGGAGAAATTAAAACATTTACAGATAGTAAAAATAGGCTCTGTAGGCAAAGTGAGAACAACTGGGACTGCTCCAGAGGGATAGTAAGGAGGGCTGAGACGCCTGTAACCTTAATATATTAAGAAATTACTTTAAGAAGCAGTGATGGCTTAACAAGTAAAGGCACCTGAGGTCAAGCCTGATGCCATAAGTTGAACTTCTGAGTCCTACATGGTGGGAGAAAACCAAGCCCCATATTGACTTCTAACGCCCCCCCAACACACACACACAATTTTTTTTTTTTTTTTAATTGTGGAGGCTGGAGAGATGGCTCAGTGGTTAAGAGCATTTGTTGCTCTTACAGAAGACCTGGGTTTGGTTCTCCACACCCACATGGTACTTCACCACCATCTGTAACTCCCGTTCCAGGGGATCCAACATTCTTCCTCTTTCTGACTTTTAAGATTTATTTCTTTATTAAGCATACAATGTACTGCTGGCAAGGAAGGCACCAGATCTCATTACAGATGGTTGTGAGCCACCATGTGGTTGCTGGGAATTGAACTTGGGACCTCTGGAAGAGCAGCCAGTGCTCTTACCCTCCGAGCCTTCTCTCCAGCCTCCCTCTTTCTGACTTTCAAGGGCACTAGTCACACATGTGGTACATAAATATACATGCAGTAAAAATACTCATACATAAAATAAATGTAAAAACAACTTTTTAAAATAGTGAACTATTCACTGTCATTGGATGGGGAAAAATTTAAAAACAGAAAAAATATTCTAATTTCTTAAACTGTGTGAGATCAAAACAGATTAAATCTTTTTTATTTGGTTGTTAGGGATTTATATGTGTGACAAAGTTTTACTCATAATGCATTTTATTTAATTTTTTTTGTTTATTTTTTGAAAGAGGTTTTCTTTGTGTAGCTTTGGAGCCTGCCCTGTACTTTTCTCTGTGGACTGGCTAGCCTCAAATTCAGAGATGCAGCTGCCTCTGCCTCCCAAGTGCTAGAATTAAAGGCATGCACCACCACTGCCCAGTCATAATACATTTTAAATAGTCATCAGGAGAAGACAGGAAGAATATACCAACTTCAGAGATGTTTACTATATTTTTAAAAATATATTCTTTGAGATAGGATTTCATATATTAGGCTGGCCTCAAATTTGCTATGTATGTAGTCATCCTTGGCTACTTAGCAATTTGAGGCCAGCCTAAAATGACCCTGACTGATCCTCCTGCATCTACCTCCCTGAGTGCTAAAACTGCAGGCATGCCCACCATGTCTGGTTTATAAAACTGTCTTCTTTATATATCTGTACTTAAGAATACTCATGTGCTACATAACTATACTTTGATGAATGATGGACCTCATAATATACAATGCAACTAAAATTCCTTCCACCTAGTGATGAAGGGGCTGTTTTAAAAAAGGCTTATTTTCATTATTTATATTTGTATATGTGCATGCATACACAGGTGCCTGTAGAGACCAGAAGGTGGCAACAGATTCTCTGGAGCTGGAGTTATGGGTAGTTGTGAGTCTCCTGATGTGGGTGATGGGAACTGAACTGTGTTCCTTTGCAAGCCTCTTAACTGCAGAGCCATCTCTCCAGACCTGGAAGTGGCCATTTTAATGTACATGTCGCACATCTGTGGTGATGTTGGTATGAACAAGCCTACTGTGCTACCAAGCACAGTACACACACACACACCCATGCACACACAGCATGTAGTTTCATGAAAGCAAATGATTCCAAACCAAACTAGCCCTGGTTAGGTTAGTGTGTGCTCCAACTTTCCTAAAATAGTTTACTGTGTAGTGTGGAAGCCAGCAGCAACCTCAAGCTCCTTCAAGTCACTAACTAGGTGTGAGTCAATCACATCTCAGCATATCACCCAACCACAGCATTCCTAGTAAAGGGGATTTCTCACCTGAACCAGGAAGGAAACTGAAAAGGAAGGATGTGGCCATCCTTGCTGGCCTTATCCTCAAGGACCTTCCCACTACCTGCCAATAGTGCCACCCTGGGCATTAAGCCTTTAGCACAGTGCCTTTGGAAAACATGTATGTAAACCTTGACATGTATGTGCTATTTTTAATGCCCTCTGAACTTGCTCACTGTGGTGTTTTGGCTTGAGAACTAGTGAGACATAATAAAGATACTGGTCTTATCTCCAGTCCTAGCAGAGCATCTTTCATCCTAATGAGGCATGGTGGCGGCCCTAGTAGCTTAGAAGAGGAATGGTTGACAAAAGGAAGCCTTAACTAGAAACTTGAAGCTTTCTGTTCCACCCTCCACCCACAGGGAGGGAAAGGGATAATCATGCCTTTAATCACCAGTGGCCTGGGATTTAACCAGTCAAGCCTAAGAGCAGGCCTCCATTATAAATACATAAATTGAAGCCTGGCGGTGGTGGTACACGCCTTTAATCCCAGCAGAGGCAGGCAGATCTCAGTTTGAGGCCAGCCTGGTCTACAAGGAAGAGTTAGTTCCAGGACAGCTAAAACTGTTACACAGAGAAACCCTGTCTCAAAAAAAAAAAAAAAAAAAAAACCAAATACGTAAACTGATGGTCTCTACTAGAAACACCCAGAAGCTGGGAAGTAGCTCACTCTCTGGGGCAGGGACTCCCATCAGGCCCCTTTTAGGCTTCTCATTGTGTCTCTGATATCTGTTCTCTTGTAGCCTTCACGGGAAACTAAAATCCCTAAACTTGGCCTAAGTTCAAAGTCATTGTAGCAAATTGTCACACATGGGAACCCTGTACTTTGTAGCCAGTCAGTGATGGTAACCCGGAGACTGCATACTTGGCACCTGGTACTAGACATGAGGGTGCACCCTGAGACCTGTAAAGTCAAAGCCTGGGTAGTGAGTATCAAGGGCAAGTTGAAATGTTGGCTGAGTCAATGTCAGAATTACCAGCTGTAGTAGCTGGAATGTAACTGGCCCTCAGGAGCTCATAGGGAGTGACACTATTGGGAGGCGTGGCCATGTTGGAGGTGTGGCCTTGTTGAAGGAAGTGTTTCACTGCAGAGGAGGTAAGCTTTGAGGTCTTTTTTGCTTAAGCTTCAATGTCACAGTCCATTTCCTGTTGCCTTCTGATCAAGATGTAGCCAGCATCATGTGTGTCTGCACGCCACCATGCTCCCTGCCTTGATGATAATGGACTGAATCTCTGAACAGTAAGCTGCCACCCCTATTAAATGTTTTCATTTATAAGAGTTGGTCGTGGTCATTGTGTCTCTTCACAACAGAAATCCTAATTGAGAGACCTGGTATTAGGAGAGAAAAATACCCTTCCCAGGTATTAGGGTTTTGGTTGGTTGGTAGGTTGGTTTGGTGTTCTGTTTTGGCTATTTAAAACAGCTTTCATGTAGTCTAGACTGGCCTCAAACTCCTTAGGACTTGGACTCCTGATCTCTCTTATCTGCCTCCTGAATGCTGAGATTGCTCCACCATGCTCAGGGGGCATTAGAATTTTCAGAGAGTGATTTTCTTCTAAGTTTATTTTTGTGTGGGAACTGGAAGACAACTTGCAGGAGTCAGTTCTCTCCTTCCACCGTGCAGAATCTGGAGATCAAAAGGTCCTCAGCCTTGGTGGCAGGGACCTTATCTGTTGAGTCATCCTACTGGCTCTGAAATTGATTTTTAAAGTATTTTATTTTTAAAAATTCCCATGTTTTACAGTGATAAAATGTTATGTATTCGGGGTTAAAAATAAATACAGCTGAACCTATCCATTGGTATATAGCAGAAATCCCAGCACTCTCGTGGCTGAAGCAGGAGGACCATCAGTTCAAGGACAGTCAACCTGTATACACAGTCCTGGCCTGCACCACTGGGGATGCTCTGAGATGTGCGGCTGGGTGATATGCTGAGATGTGATTTGACCCACACCTGGTTAGTGACCTGCAGGGGCCTGTGGTTGCTGCTGGCTTCCACACCACTTCACAGTAAGCTATTTTAGACAAGCTGGAGCACACTAACCTAACCAGGACCAGTTTGCAGTCATTTGCTCTCATCAGAAACAGTACATGCTGTGCATGGAGGTGGGTGCTGTGCTTGATAAACTGGCAGCACAGTCCTCTCGGCCCTGAGGCGTGTCACAGTGTGCTACCCTTGACAAAGTTCCAAGGCTTTAGGAACTTCCAGAACCATGAGCCAAAATAAACTTTTTCTCTTTATAACTTAATTTGCCACAGTTAACACAATACCTGGAGAATCAGGTAACATTCTTATAAGAATGAAATGCCAGGAATTAGGGCTGGAGGTATGGCTTGATGGTAAAGAGCTTGCCTAGCATGGGTGAAGCCCTGGGTTCTACCTTTAGTGCTGAAAAAATTAAATTTTTAAAAAAATTAAAAATTAAATTTAAATTACATTTGTTCATTACTAAAGGCTTTGATATTTCTCAAAATGTTCACAGCTGTGCCTGGTAGTTTCTGGTGACATCAGAACAGTATTCACTAGGAAAGTTGTAACACTGCAAAGATTTACATAGTAAAAGGAAAATACCTTCAAGGCCAAACCAACTTCTTTATTTTCATCAGTATATGGTGGTTTCCAAAGTTGAATTCTGTCTTCCCTTAGAAACTGGGTCAATTTTGCTTGAAGATATTTCTTCTGCGCCATCCTTGAAAGCAAAACTGTAAATCAATAAAACCCACATCACATTTTAAAATGCTTTACATTATCTCCTCCACTGAGGAGTTCTGCAAAGTAGCGTTCCCTCTGTGCCTCTGTCAGCTTAATCTAAGCTACTGTATCCAATTATATGTGAGCCAATATAAAATGTTTCTTTTGTTGTTGTTGTTATTTTTTTTCCTAAGCCAGAGTTTCTCTGTTTAGCCCTGTCTGCCCGGGAACTCATTCTGTGGACCACCAGCCAATGACTCCCTAGTGCTGTGACTAAAGGCATAATATGTCACTACATCCAGCTTAAAAATATCTATTCCAAACTTGCTAATATGTAGCAAGGAGTAGTTTATATCCCTGTTTCCTGTGGAAGAAAGTAATAAACCAAGATGTTACACATGCTAGGTCTGTGTTCTCTCCATTTCTAACCCTGTTATTATTCTCAGAAAGGTAAGGAAAGGGGCTGGCCAGACAGCTCAGGGGTTACTGGCTGCTCTCTTCCAGAGGACCTGGGTTTGGTTCCCAGCACCCACAAGGCAGCTCACAACCATCTGTAACTTTAGTTCCAGAGGATCCAAGGGCCCTATCTGATATACAGAGATACATACAAGCAAAACACCCATACACATAAAAGATAATTTTTTAAAAGACAAACCCTTTAAGCAAATATATATATATATATATATATATATATATATATATATATATATATATATATGGCTTGTAAAGTCTTACACCTGGGCTACTTTAACTCAAAACCAAAGACTAAGCTAACCACTCTGGTAATTAAGCACAAAGAAAAGATAGTTTGAACTATGAACTACAGTAATAAATGTTTATACAATTGAACTTTGAAAACAAAAGAGTTAGCTAGGTGTGGTGATGCACACCTTTAAGCTCTTGGGAGGCAGAGACAGATCAATGTGAGTTCCAGGTCAGCCTCTCAAAAAATAAACAAAATTTTAAAAATTACAGCACTACACTATTTTGGTTTTTGTTGTTTTAACTTTGTGTTGAGACAAGGTCTTACTCTGTAGCCCAGGCTGCCCCAAAGTTCAAAGCCTCAGCATTCACCGTGCCTGGATGACAGGCATGAACCATCACACCGGCTCGCATGGTTTGCTGTTGTTTTTACTGGTACATCTGAGAGAGCAATAGCACAACTACATCTATTGTTCGGTGCAGCAGTGGCTAGATCATTTTACAGCTGGGAAACCCCAGGCCCTAGGTTTATAAAACCACAACACCAGCCAGTGCTGGAACTGGCATGAGCCACCTGCCTACAAAAATGGACTCTGTACTTTGTCTCACAACCCCTTGCTGCAAGTCCTCAGCATGTAACTTCTTTTCTCCTTAGGAGCTATGGCAGCATCCCACACCAGTACAACTATTCCCAGGGGTGGGGAAGGCTGCTGAGTGCCGGCGGCAGGTGGGCAGTGTAGTGAAGTGTTTCAAGGTTTGCCAAACCAAACCAAGGTGGAAGCTACTCACTCCTTATTAATGAACATGAATTTCAGAGTGGAAAAAAGTATGGATTATTAGAACTTAAATGTTTCTCTTTTTTTGTATGGAGGGCTAATACTCTATAGTCTTGTGAACATAATCCACCTGATTTGAAGCAAGTGTGGTGATAATTATTCCATAACCATGCTTTTAAAAGAATGTTCAGATCCATCTGAGAGTGAGAAACGGGTTATCAGGATGAAGAATGGAATAAACTGTGTGTGTGTGTGTGTGTGTGTGTGGTCACTCACACACTGATCCTTACAGCAAGGCACAGCAGCACTGAGGAGCACTTGCTTTGCAAACACAAGTCATTGAACCTACCAGACACAGGACTGAAATCTAAAAAATTCTGAGAAAAAGACCACTGCCACGTAATAAGGAAAATGGTAAGGATAATTTACGGGCAACCAGCTATTTAAAAGGTTGAAAAGTCTCCCACACTGTACCCAGTCCACTGTCTAACAAAAGGAGATAAGGTTATCACAACCCTAATCTATGTTCTAACACTGCCAGGTGTGCATCACACAAGATTTCTTTTCTGAGACAGGGGGTCTTAGTAGTTAGGGTTTCTATCGTTGCGATGAAATGCCATGCCCACAAAGCAAGCTGGGAAGCGTACACTTCCATGTTGCTATTCATTATTGAAGGAAGTCAGGACAGGAACTCAAACAGGGCAGGATTCTGGAGGCAAAGGCTGATACAGAAGCTGTGAAGGAGTGCTGCTTACAAGTTTGCTCAGTTTGTTTTCATATAGAACTCAAGACCACCAGCCCAGGGGTGGCACCATCCACAATGGGCTGGACCCTCCCCCATTTATCACTAACAAAAAAATGCTTTACTGCTGGATCTCATGGAGGCATTTCTTCAATTCAAGCTCCTTCTTCTCTAGCTTCGGTCAAGTTGACACAAAACCAGCCAATACTCATTACTTAGCTCTGGCTGTCCTGGAACTCACTCCATAGACCAGGCTGGCCTTGAACTCAAGAGACTCGCCTCTGCCTCTGCCTCCCTAGTGCTGTGATTAAAGGCGTGGCCACCACGCAGGGTATTAAATAAGATTTAACGTTTAAAAATATTAATAAAACCAAGGTCGCTGGCCATACTGTTGCACGCCTTTAATCCCAGAACTAGGGAGCAAAAGCAGAATCTCCCGTGAGGTCAAGGGCAGCATATTCTACACAGAGAATTCCAGGACAACCAGAGCTGCATAGTGAGACACTGTTTACTAAAAAAAAGTTAAATTAAACCACCGTCTTCCAAAGTATGAGGCTCTGGTTATAAACAAAGAGTGAGAGGTGTTAGGTCAAAAGGAAGAAAACCTAATAGCCTAATTTTAACTGGAGAAATGCAAGTTTGGGGCCTGTCGCTGGGTGTTCCATATCATAACGTGTAAAACATTTACGTCCTGAATTAGAGCGCTCAGAACCGAAAGTGAAACGTTAGGAATTAACGTTGAAATTTTCAATTTCACTTCTGTAAAATCCAGATCGCCTAGACTCACGCACATTCAATACATGTTCCCTCTCAGGGAAATAACACCCGACTGCGGTCTCGTACTTCAAAGTAAGAGCAAGGGAAGGAGGCAGGAACAGCGTGGGGCCAGAAAGCTCGCGTCCTCACCCACAACGATCCACAGTCCGCTCGGCGCAGCTCAGGCTGACGGCAGGTGTCCCTCTCCCTTAGGCCCGCAGCGACCTCCTCCCGCTCCCTCCCGAGCCTGCACCGCCGCGTCCACCCGGCCGCTCCAGCCGCGCCGACGGCCGGCTCGGCCGCGCAGCCAGGCCCAGGCCCCGTTCGGTGCCAGCCGCAGTCGCCTTACCTGCGCCACCGCCGCGCCACCAGCGACCTGCTGAGTGCCCGGATGCCGCAGAGGCCGCCGTTTGTTTTCATTCCGGGTGAAGCCGGCCCCGCCCCCCCCGCCCCCTCGCGCTGCCCGGAAGGCGGGTTCGTGGGCAGGGCCTTCATGGAGGGGTGGGGCCGAGGATCAAAGAAGAGTAGGAAAAGAAGCAGCGGGGAGGCGCGAGTGCGGACGGGCGGGGCTCGTGCTTAAAGGGAGGGCCTAAATTGGGGCGGGGCGAGGGCGAAGATGGTAGTGGGGAGGACTGCGGGCGGGACGGGGCGGGGCGAAAGGGCGGTAGTGAAGGGGTGGAGCGAAGGCGGACGTGCCGTCAGTAGATCTGTGGGCGCGGCCGCTACTTTGCGGGGCGGGGCTGATACGGGGAGGGTTGAGGGGGGAAGCTGGAAGCTGGGGGACTGTGGTTGGAGCTGTGGAAGGGCTAAAACGGGAGGGCTGAGTTGCGGAGGAGGGGGGAAAGGGGCTCCATGAAGAAAGCTGGTGAGGCGCGCAGCAGTCACCCCGGACCTCTCTCCGAGAACATAGTTTTTCTGAGATCAGAGAAAACTGAATTTGGCTTTGTTTCTCCAAAGCCTTGACAGAGGGTAGGACAAGACCTGTTTTCCTGGACCTTTTACCGTCTTCCCTCGACTCGACCTAGGGAGCCCTCCTAAACTGAAGGATCCTCACACCACCCTCCGCAATCTCACCAGGGTCACCTCCTGGTGAATTTAGATAGGTCCCAGGTCCCCACGCTATCCATTTCCATCCACTGCCACAATGAGTACGGTATCTACGGACATCTGCTTTGCCCAGAACTCTGAAACATTTCAATGGATTTATGAAATGGCATGTGTCTTTTAGTCTAAGTGAGCAACCAGGAATTTAAAATGAGGCCTTTTTAAAATTACTATGAGAGCCGGGCGGTGGTGGCGCACGCCTTTAATCCCAGCACTTGGGAGGCAGAGGCAGGCGGATCTCTGTGAGTTCGAGACCAGCCTGGTCTACAAGAGCTAGTTCCAGGACAGGCTCCAAAACCACAGAGAAACCCTGTCTCGAAAAACCAAAAAAAAAAAAAAAAAAATACTATGAGAAAGTTAACCCAAGAAAATATTTATCTGTAGGTAACTGTTACCACTCTTACCAAATCATTGAGGCTATGCCTTTCCTTCTTTGCAACTAAGTAACAGACTTAGTGAAGTGGAACTTGATTCTTTTCTCCCAAAGATCCTGCAGCCGCTCAGCTGTTCCTATTGCTATGAGACACAAGGACCGCGGATTTTAAAGTTTTCTCTTGGGGTTAAGGTAGTATATATTTTCATCTTTAAAACAGGTTTACTTAAACTGGGCAGCGGTGGCACACGCCTTTAATCCCAGCACTCAGGAGGCAGAGGCAGGTGGATCTCTGTGAGTTCGAGGCCAGCCTGGTCTACAGAGCAAGTTTCAGGGCAGGCTCCAAAGCAACATAAAGAAACCCTGTCTCCAAAAACAAAAACAAACCATTTTTACTTCAATAATGTATATGCCTTCTAATAAAATATTTCATCACTTTCAAATGAACCCTAGCCAGGCAGTGGTGGCACACAGCTTTAATCCCAATACTTGGGAGGCAAGTGGATCTCTGTGAGTTTGAGGCCAGCCTGGTCTACAAGAGCTAGTTCCAGGACAGGCACCAAAAGCTACAAAGAAACACTGTCTCAAAAATAAAAAATAGCTGGGCGGTGGTGGTGCATGCCTTTAATCCCAGCACTCGGGAGGCAGAGGCAGGCGGATCTCTGTGAGTTCGAGGCCAGCCTGGTCTACAAGAGCTAGTTCCAGGACAGGAACCAAAAGCTATGGAAAAAACTTGGCGCAAAAAAAAAAAAAAAAAAAAAAAAAAAAAAAAAAAAAAAAAGTTAAAAGTCCGAATGCATCACAGAACTTCTTAGTCCCCCCCAACTCAAACACTACTCACCACTGACCTCCTGGCTTTGCCTTCTCCTAGAACCCAATGCCACTAAACTACTTTCTGTTTTCCTAAATTTGCTTACTTTGGACATTTCATAATAATGACCCCACAAGAGCCGGGCGGTGGTGGCGCATGCCTTTAATCCCAGCACTCGGGAGGCAGAAGCAGGTGGATCTCTGTGAATTTGAGACCAGCCTGGTCTACAGAGCTAGTTCCAGGACAGGCTCCAAAACCACAGAGAAACCCTGTCTCGAAAAACCAAAAAAAAAAAAAACCAAAAACAATAATGACCCCACAAAGAACCTGTGAGCTGCATATTGGTGCTCCCAGTACTTGGGAGGTAGATCTCAAGCCTGAGCTATGTGGGGAAACCCTGTCTTTTGGGGGAGGGTTCAAGACAGGGTTTCTCTGTGTAGCTTCGGAGCTTGCCCTGGAACTTGCTCTGTAGACTAGGCTGGCCTTGAACTCACAGAGGTCTGCCTCCTGGGTGCTGGGATTAAAGGTCTGTGCCACCACCCACCTGGCCAAGACCCTGTCTTAAAAGAACTAAAAGAACAACGCCTTGGGCTGGAGAGATGGCTCAGAGGTTAAGAGCACTGGCTGCTCTTCCAGAGGTCCTGAGTTCAATTCCCAGCAACCACATGGTGGCTCACAACCATCTGTACTGAGATCTGGCGCCCTCCTCTGGCGTGCGGGCATACATGGAGGCAGAATGTTGTATACATAATAAATAAATACATCTTTAAAAAAAAATCCTTTAAAAAAAAAAAAAAAAAAAAAAGAACAACGCCTTTAATCCCAGCACTTGGGAGGCAGAGGCAGGCGGATCTCTGTGAGTTCGAGGCCAGCCTGGTCCACAAGAGCTAGTTCCAGGACAGGAACCAAAAAGCTACGGAGAAACCCTGTCTCGAAAGATCAAAAAAAAAAAAAATTGTGCCAGGCAGTGGTGGCACACGCCTTTAATCCCAACACTCGGGAGGCAGGTGGATCTCTGTGAATTTGAGACCAGCCTGGTCTACAGAGCTAGTTCCAGGACAGGCTCCAAAACCACAGAGAAACCCTGTCTCGAAAAACCAAAAAAAAAAAAAAAAAAAAATACTATGAGAAAGTTAACCCAAGAAAATATTTATCTGTAGGTAACTGTTACCACTCTTACCAAATCATTGAGGCTATGCCTTTCCTTCTTTGCAACTAAGTAACAGACTTAGTGAAGTGGAACTTGATTCTTTTCTCCCAAAGATCCTGCAGCCGCTCAGCTGTTCCTATTGCTATGAGACACAAGGACCGCGGATTTTAAAGTTTTCTCTTGGGGTTAAGGTAGTATATATTTTCATCTTTAAAACAGGTTTACTTAAGCTGGGCGGTGGTGGCACACGCCTTTAATCCCAGCACTCGGGAGGCAGAGGCAGGCGGATCTCTGTGAGTTCGAGGCCAGCCTGGTCCACAAGAGCTAGTTCCAGGACAGGAACCAAAAAGCTACGGAGAAACCCTGTCTCGAAAGATCAAAAAAAAAAAAAATTGTGCCAGGCAGTGGTGGCACACGCCTTTAATCCCAACACTCGGGAGGCAGGGGCAGATCTCTGTCTGAGTTCGAGGCCAGCCTGGTCTACAAGAGCTAGTTCCAGAACAGGCACCACAGCTACAGAGAAACCCTGTGTCGAAAAACAAAACAAACAAACGGACAAATATGTATCATACAATAAATAAATAATCTTCTACAGCTGACTTCTTTCAAGGACTAGAACATTTTTAATAAAGTTAATGTGGATTGTAGCTCTATTCCTTTTCGTTGCCAAATGAGTTCCTCTGTACCAGCCTGCTACTGTTGCTGATCCATTCAACAGTTCAGAGACTCTGGGATAGCTTCCCTACCAGGGAACGAAGGCTCCTGTGAGCACTAATGCCAGGTTTTTCACTCCCTGGGGTGTCTGTCTGGAATGGAACTGACCTATGGTAACCCTACATTTAATCATGGGGTGGTCCAACTATCTGAGTACATATGGAAGCCGAGGGAGCGTGTTGGAAATCTCCCTCTATAGTAGAATCTCCATTCATCTCATTTCCCCCCCCCTTTTTTTTGTTTGTTTGTTTATCAAGACAGGGTTTCTCTGTAGCTTTGGGGCCTGTCCTGGAACTAGCCCTTGCAGACTGTAAGACTTTAAGACAATTCTGAAGCCATTTCTGACAATTCTGAATCTTCTCAGCCTCGGTGCCATAGTGCTTCCCCTCCTCCCCTGGGAACCAAGGACCTAACAGCTACACATGCACGTACTCAGTTCCTGAACAATTACCCGTATATGTATGTTTTGATTCAGTCCCCTGGGAAATGGGGTCAAAACAACCTCTTACCTCACCTGATCTGGCAACAGCTCTCCAGCTAATTATTGGTAATAGCCCTTTTGAATAAGCCAATCACAACCCCCCTTGCTTCTGTGGCCTTCTCCTTTAAAAGTAGCCTGTGCCAGCTATTTGAGGTCTCTCGGCTTCCCCAATGCTGAGGGACCCTGTCATGACAGAATTAATAAAATCCTCATGCTTTTACACCGGCTGTGGTGTGAAGGGTGGTCTCTGGGGGCGACTCCTCCTCAGTGTTTGGACTCTAGAGTCCAACATAGACCAGGCTGGACTCGATCTCAGAGATCCACCTGCCTCTGCCTCCCGAGTGCTTGGATTAAAGGCCTGCGCCACTACTGCCTAGCATGTGTGTTTTGTTTGGTTGGTTGGTTGGTTTTGTTGTTGTTGTTGGTTTTTTTTTTTTTTTTTTGAGACAGGGTTTCCCTGTGTAGCAATCCTAGCTGTCCTGGAACTAGCTCTTGTAGACCAGGCTGGTCTCGAACTTACAGAGATCAGCCTACCTCTGCCTCCTGAGGGCTGGGATTAAAGGCCTTCGCCACCTCCATCCATCTCATTTTCTGAAACAGGGAGTCTTTGTTTTTTTCCTGTTGCTGTGATTTAAAAAAAAAATCGAGCTGTGGTGGCACTCACCTTTGATCCCAGCACTGGGGAGGCAGAGACATTTGGATCTCTGTGAGTTTGAGGCAAGTCTGGTCTACAAGAGCTAGCTCAGGACAGGCACCAAAAAGTACAGAGAAATCCGGGGGGGGGGGGGGGGGGGGGGGGGGGCGGGGAGCCAAGTATTCAAACATGAGTGTATGGTGTGGGGCAGGGGCATTCCGGACCAAACCATCACACGTGCCCAATCAAGAAGCAGAAAGGAATGAAAGGAATGAATGCAAGCTACTACTCCACTCCTTTTCTCCATTTATACAATCCAAGGTCCCAGCCAGGGAATGGTGCTACCCACAGTGGGTTGGGCTCTCACCTCAATTAACAAAATTAGAATAATCTCCCACAGACGTCCTCAGAGACTCATCTCCCAGTTGATTCTAGAGCTTGTGAAGTGGACAGTTCACACTGACCATTACATAGAATCTGAAAGAACATGAAGCCCACCATTTGGACTAAGCTATTGAGTTCCTGGTGCTGTAGGAAGTATTACCCCTTATATCAGCCCGCCTACTGGCGCGTGGCCTCTCTTAACTATTTACTGGGAAGCCAAGCTTTCGGGGGCGCCCTTTCTCCCCTTTGCTCGTTCCCCGCCCGTCGGTTGCTCCTTTGGGTCACCTGATTCAACTGGTCAAGCGAAGAATTCTGATTTGTGAGTTTACCCCTTAATAAATGTTTATCTATTTCTTATTTCTGAGCTAGTGTGGGATTTCTCTTAAGCATCCCACCGCCATAACTCCCAGTACACCTCGCGACCACGTGGATTTAAACTCCGCGCCTCCAGATCACGGAGCCGCTTCACGGGCCAGAATGCCCGTCAAAATCCCCACCACCACGGATATGCAGCGCTTGAGAAGCACAGCCGCTGCAAACCTAACCCCCGGGGATTGTTTGTCACCTGTCCGAGTCTGCAGCTTCTGGGTTTCTGTTCTCTGTACCTGGACTCTTGGTTTTCTTCCTCCCTGTATGGAATTGATTTAATTACATTTAATCTGTTGAGCGACTCATATTTCCCCAGTTTTTAACAAGTACCAAGGCGGACTTTTTTTTTTACATTTTTTTAAATATTTATTGAACTCCCCTCCCTGCCTCTCCCCTCCGCTCTTCAACCATACCCCAAGGTCCTCATGCTCCCAATTTACTCAGGAGATCTTGTCTCTTTCTACTTTTTACTTCCCACGTACATTAGATCTATGTAAGTCTCTCTTAGTGTCTGCATTGTTGTCTAGGTTCTCTGGGATTATGGTTTGTAGGCTGGCTTTTTTTTTTGCTTCATGTCTAAAAACCACCTATGAGTGAGTACATGTGATAATTGTCTTTCTCAGTCTGGGTTACCTCACTCGAAATAATGTTTTATTTAGCTCCATCCATTTTCCTGCAAAATTCAAGCTGTCGTTATTTTTTTTTTTTGTTCTGCTGTGTAAATGTACCACATTTTCCTTATCCATTCATCGATCGAGGGGCATTTGGGTTGTTTTCAGGTTCTGGCTATGACAAAGCTGCCATGAACATAGTTGAGCACATGTCCTTGTGGCATGATTGAGTATCCTTTAGATATATACCCAAAAGTGGATATATATTACTGGATCATGAGGAAGGTTGTTTCCTAATTTTCTGAAAATTCGCCACACTGATATCCAAAAGGGTAGCTTGCATTCCCACCAGCAATTCAGAAGTGCCCCCCATCCCCCCCCCACCTCTCCAGCATAGGTTGTCATCAGTGTTTTTGATTTGCATTTCTCTGATGTGTCTAAGGATGTTGAACATTTCCTTAAGTGTCTTTCAGCCATCTTAGATTCCTCTGTTGAGAATTCTCTTTTTAGGTCTGTACCCCTTTTTTTTTTTTTTTGATTGTGTGATCTTTTGGTGTCCACTTTCTTGTTCTTTGTATATTTTGGAGATCAGATCTTTGTCAGATGTGGGGTTGGTGAAGATCTTTTCCCATTCTGTAAGCTGTAGTTTTGTCTTGTTGAACGTGTCCTTTGCTTTACAGAAGCTTTTCAGTTTCAGGAGGTCCCATTTATTAATTGTTTCTCTCATTGTCTATGCTGCTGGGGTTATATTTAGGAAGTCGTTCCCTGTGCCAGTGTGTTCAAGTGTACTTCCCACTTTCTCTTCTATACAGTTCAGTGTGGCTGGCTTTATGTTGAGGTCTTTGATCCATTTGGACTTGATTTTTGTGCATGGTGATAGATATATGGGTCTATTTTCATTCTTCTACATGTTAATATCCAGTTATGCCAGCACCACTTGTTAAATATGCTTTCTTTTTTCCATTTGATATTTTTTGCTTCTTTGTCAAAAATCAGGTGTTCAGGGCTGGAGAGATGGCTCAGTGTTTAAGAGCATTGCCTGCTCTTCCAAAGGTCCTGAGTTCAATTCCCAGCAACCACATGGTGGCTCACAACCATCTGCAATAAGGTCTGGTGCCCTCTTCTGGCCTTCGGCATACACACAGATAGACTATTATATACATAATAAATAATAAATAAATATTTAAAAAAATCAGGTGTTCAAAGATGTGTGGATTGATGGGTCTTCTATTCAGTTCCATTGGTCCTCCTGTCTGTTCTTACGCCAATACCACACTGTTTTCAGTACTGTAGCTCTGTAGTAGAGTTTGAAGTCAGGGATGGTAATGCCTCCAGAAGTTCCTTTATTGTATAGGATTGTTTTGGCTATCCTGGGTTTTTGCTTTTCCATATGAAGTTGAGTACTGTTCTTTCAGAGGTCTCTGAAGAATTTAACTGGGATTTTGATAGGCATTGCGTTGAATCTGTAGATTGCTTTCGGCAAGATTGCCATTTTTACTATGTTAATTCTTCCTACCCAAGAGCATGGGAGACCTTTCCACTTTCTGGTGTCTTCTTCAATTTCTTTCTTCAAAGATTTAAAGTTCTTGTCATACAAGTCTTCTACTTGTTTGGTTAGAGCTACTCAGAGATATTTTATGCTATTTGTGGCTATTGTGAAGGGTGATGTTTCTCTGATTTCTTTCTCAGCCAATTTATCATCTGTATACAGGAGGGCTACTGATTTTTTGAGTTAATCTTGTATGCTGTTACATTACTGAAAGTGTTGATGAGTTATAGAAGTTCTTTGGTAGAATTTTTGGGGTCGCTTATGTAAACTATCATATCATCAGCAAACAGTGAGAGTTTGACCTCTTTTCCAATTTGTATCCCCTGATCTCCCTTTGGTGTCTTATTGCTCTAGCTAGGACCTCAAGAACTATATTGAATAGATGTGGAGAGAGTGGACAACCTTGTCTTGTTCCTGATTTCAATGGAATCGCTGGGAGTTTCTCTCCATTTAGTTTGATGTTGGCTGTTAGCTTGCTGTATATTGCCTTAATTATTTTTAGGTATATTCCTTGTATCCCTGCTCTCTCCAAGACCTTTATCATGAAGGGATGTTGTATTTTGTCAGTTGCTTTTTCAGCATCTAATGAAATGATTGTGTGGTTTTTATTTTTCAGCTTGTTTATATGGTAGATTACGTTGACAGATTTTCAAATGTTGAACCATCTATGGGATGTATCTGTGGGATAAAGCTGACTTGGTCGTGGTGTATGATGGTTCTGATGTGTTCTTGGATTCAATTTGCTAGTATTTTATTTAGTACTTTGCATCAATGTTCATGAGTGAGATTGGGTCTGTCATTCTCTTTCTTAGTAATGTCTTTCTGTGGTTTGGGTATTAGGGTAATTGTAGCCTCATAAAAAGAGTTTGGCAAAGTTCCCTCTGTTTCTATTGTGTGGAATAATTTGAGGAGTTCTTTGAAAGTCTTGTAGAATTATGAGCTGAAAACATCTGGTCCTGGGCTTTTTTTGGTTGGGAGACTTTTGATGACTGTTTCTATTTCTTCAGCAGTTATATGTCTGTTTAATTTGCTTATCTGGTCTTGATTTAATTTTGGTAAGTGATATTTATCCAGAAAGCTGTCCATTTCCTTTAAGTTTTCCAATTTTGTGTAGTATAGGTTTTCAAAATATGATCTGATGATCCTCTGTATTTCCTCCGTGTCTGTTGTTGTGTTCCTCTTTTCATTTCTGATTGTTAATTTGGATAGCCTTTTGGTTAGTTTGGATAAAGGTTTGTCTATTTTGTTGATTTTCTAGAAGAAGCATCTCTTTGTCTCATTGATTCTTTGTATTGTTTTCTTTGTTTCTATTTTGTTGATTTCAACTCTCAATTTGATTATTTCCTGCCGTCTAGTTCTCTTAGGTGAGTTTGCTTCTTTTTGTTCTAAAGTTTTCAATGTTCTGTTAATTCACTAGTGCGGGATTTTTCCAGTATCTTTATGTAGGCATTTAGTGCTATGAACTTGCCTCTTAACACTGCTTTCAATGTGTCCCATAAATTTGGGTATGTTGTGTGGATCATTTTCATTGAATTTTAGGAAATCATTAATTTCCCCCTTTATTTCTTCCTTGATCCATTTATGATTCAGGTGAGCATTGTTTAATTTCCATGTGTTTGTGGGTTTTCTGGAATTAGTATTGCTGTTGACTTCTAGTTTTAGATCATGCTGATCTGATAAGGTACATTGGGTTATTCCAATTTTTTTGTATTTCTTGAGGTTTGTATGTTACTGAGTATGTGGCCAATTTTTGAGAAGGTTCCATGAGGTGCTGAGAAGAAGGTGTATTCTTTTCTGTTTGGATGGAATATTCTATATATGTCTGTTAAGTCCATTTGAGTTATAACATCTGTTAGTTCTCTTATTTCTCTGTTCATTTTTTGTCTAATTGACTTGTCCAGTGGTGAAAGGGGAGTGTTGAAGTCTCCCACTATTAGTGTGTGGGGTTTAATGTATGATTTAAGCTTTAGAAGTGTTTCTTTTATATATGAGGGTGCCTTTGTATTTGGGGCATAGAGATTCAGTATGAAAATTTCCTCTTGATGGATTTTTCTTGTAACTAATATGAAATGACCTTCTTTGTCTCTTTTGACTGATTTTAGCTTGAAGTCTATTTTGTTAGATATTAGAATAGCTACACTTGCTTGTTTCTTAGGTCCATTTGATTGGTATATTTTTTCCCAACCCTTTACTCTGAGATGATGTCTGTCTTTGAGGTTGAGATGTGTTTCTTGTATGTTGAAGAAGGATGCATTCTGTTTTCATATCCAATCTGTTAGCCTGAGCCTTTTTATAGGTGAGAGTTCATTTACATTAAGGGATATTAATGACTAGTGGTTGCTATCTCTTGTTAATTTAGTTTTCATCATTGGTGATGTTAATTTGTGCATTTTTTCTTCTTTGGGATATGGTGTAATGAGATCATCTGTTGTCTGTGTTTTTGTTGGTGTAGCCATCTTCCTTGGGTTGGAGTTTTCCTTCTAGTACTTTGTGTAGGGCTAGGTTTGTGGCTAGGTATTGGTATTGGTATCTAGATTTGTCATGGAATATCTTATTTTGTCCTTCTATGGTTATTGACAGTTTTGCTGACAGTAGTCTGGGCTGGCATCCATGGTCTCTTAATGTCTGCATAATGCTTGACCATGACCTTCTGGCTTTTATTGTCTCCACTGAGAAGTCAGGTATAATTCTGATAGGTCTACCTTTATATGTTACTTGGCCTTTTTTTTAGCCGCTCTTAATATTTTTTTCTTTACTCTGTATGTTTAATGTTTTGATTATTATGTAGCGAGAGGACTTTTTTTTTTTGATCCAGTCTATTTGGTGTTCTGTAAGCTTCTTGTATCTTCATAGGCATATCTTTCTTTAGGTAGGGAAAGTTTTCTTCTATGATTTTGTTAAATAAATTTTCTGTGCCTTTGAGTTGAACTTCTCCTTCTATACCTATTATTCTAAGATTTGGTCTTTTTATGGTATCCCATATTTCCTGGATATTTTGGGTTAAGCTTTTGTTAGATTTAATGTTTTCTTTAACTGATGAGTCTATTTCCTCTATCATGTCTTCAGTGCTTGAGAGTCTCTCTTCCATTTCTTGTATTCTGCTGTTCATGCTTGCTTTTGTGGTTCCTGATCTTTTTCTCATGATTTCTGCTTCTATAATTCCTTTGGCTTGTATTTTCTTTATTTTTTTCTATCTCAGTTTTCAAGTCCTGAATAGTTTCTTTTATATGTTTGATTTATTTTTCTTGGTTTTCTTTAAGTGATTTGCTGATATCTTCCAATTTTTTGTTCATTTTTTCCCTCCATTTCTTTAAGGGAATTTCTCATTTCATCTTTAAGAATTTCCAAATTCTCTTGAGGTTATATTTTAGATCCTTTTCTTCTGGTTAATCCGTATTTGGTTGTTCAGGTCTTGCTTTTGGAGGGTCTTTAGGTTTTACTGGTGTTTTGTTACTCTTTGTGGTGTAGCATGTGATCTTACCTTTTCTACTCATCTTTTCCTAAAATAGGTGTGGTTGGGGCTGTCTGAGATTCTGTTGAATAATCTTCTAGGTGCCAGTGAATCCAAAGCTCAGATGGTTGTTCCTCGTGGTACAGTCAGTGTCACAGTTCTAGTTACTCTGTTGCTTATTCCTGTTCCTGGAGGTAGCTTAGTGTTCCTGTGCATTTCTCTCCTCCCTTGAAGTTTGCTGTCTCAGGCCTACTTTGGCCTAGGCTGCTGGCTTTGATCTGTTTCTGTAAATCCTGGTCTGGATCTCCTCTGCAGAAGTCTCTGGCTTAGAGTTGGACCTGTTCTGGTGGAGATAGCTGACTCTGGATCTGGTCGCTGGCTCAGTCCTGATCCACCAGTGTACAGGGACTGGGTTGGTTCCCAGGACTGGATCTGCTCCTGGCTTCTGCTCCCAGTGTTTCCTGAGGCCTTCTCTGCCCTAGGCTTCTTGTTCAGTTCCACTCCTGTGAATTTGTTGCCCAAGGTGGAGCTCCTTGCCTCAGGGCAACTTTGGTCTGGGTTACTGGTTTTGACCTGTATCTGTAAATCTTGGTCTGGATTCCCTCCTGCAGAAGTCCCTGGGTTTGAGTTGGACCTGGAAAGGTTTCTGGTTCTGGTCTACTGCCTCAGAGGTTCCAGGCTCAGGTGTGCCTGAACCACAGAGGACCTGCTTACTTCCTCAGAGGGCCCAGACTTGCACTCGGACCCGCAGGTGTTCCAGGTTCCTGCCTATTATTCCCTTGATGTCCCAGACCAATGCCTGAACCCACAGAGGACCTGGCTCAGGCCTACTCTCTCTGAGGTCCCAAACTCACACCTGGTCCCAACAAGACCTCTGGTTCCTGCCTATTCCCTCAGAGGACCCATGTTCACTCATGCCCAGGCTGACAGAGGTCCTGTCTCAGCGTAGTTCCCGAGAGGTCCTATACTATTGTCCAGACCCACTGGGGTATTGCTTAGGTCTACTCCCTTGAAGGTCCCAGATTCATGTTCAGACTCTCAGTGGTCTCTAGCTCACTCACTCAGTGGTTACTCCCCTGTACCTGTTCTGATGGAGATTGTTGACTCTGGATCTGGTCGCTGACTCAATCCTGATCCGCCTGTGTCCCCGGACTGGGTTTGCTCCTGGCTTCTGCTCCTGGTGAAACTTGTTCTCTCTTTGTCCTAGGTAGCTGGTTCAGTCCCACTCCGGTTCCAGTGGAGATTGCAGACTCTGAGTCAGGTTGTTGGCTTAATCTTGATCCTCCAGTGTCCTAGGTCTGGGTTGGCTCCCAGGACTAGATTTGCAGAATGAGGACCAGAAAATTGATGCCTTAGTGAAATCACTAGAAACATATGCAGGTCAAGAGATTCAAGAAGGCCCGTATGCTGACCCCACAGGTCCAAGCTCCTTACAATGAAGAAATCTTGTCCCTATGCCACAATGCAACCTTGAATACTTGGGACAGGATCCAGGAATCAGGAAATAGAATTGAATCATATGCCAGGGTTAGGCGGGGACAGAGAAGAACCCTTTTTTGACTTTTTACAGAGATTAAGGCCGTACAAATAGGAGTAACAGACCCAGAGCTAGACGAATAATTCTTGAATCTCTGGCTTTTGAAAATGCAAACTTAGAATGTAAAAAGATAATTGGGCCTTTAAGGTCTTAATCAGCACCTATGAATGAATGGATTCAGCATACGATAAATGTTGAGACATTTGACTACAATGATGAATCTTGGTAGGGGAAGCGATTTCCAAGCAATGAGATATCAAACTGCCAAATGTTTTAATTGTGGTAAATTAGGACATCTGAAAAGGGATTGCAAGCACAGAATTTCTAGGAATAATACCTCCTCTGGGAATGACAAAAATAGGAGACCTTGGCTTTCAGGTATGTATAGAAGGTGTGGTAAAGGACGACATTGGACTAATGAATGCACATCAACAACAGACAGACAAGGCAACCCGATACCATCGGGAAACTCCTTGAGGGGCCTCTCATAGGCCCCCAAGCCAAAAGTGGTCCTGTCATTCTCAGTAACCATGGAGGACATGTCACACCAGGAAAATTTAAAAATCTAGAAGCTTCTGTGCAAGACCATAATGTTCTAAATGATGGCTCAAATATGGAGGATAAGTCAAATATTCAAATAGGAAATTAGAAGCATATATTTTGGCAAACTTCTATAAATGATCAGAGACCAAAGCTGAGAGTATGTATAAATGGAATTGTAATTGTTGGCTTGATAGACACAGGAGTGAATGTGAGTATCATCATTCCAGAATTGTGGCATCCAAATTGGTCTCTTCAAGAGGCAGATGTTCGATTACTAGAAATTGGAACCATATCTCAAGTTAAACAAAGCATGGTATGGGTTGACTGTATTTGGCCAGAAGGTCAAAGAGGGAAGCTAAGACCATATGTAGCTGATATTGCAATAAATTTATGGGGCTGTGACCTGCTACAGCAGTGGAATACCCAGATTAACATTCCTGCAGTCCCAGGAACTTATAATTCTGGAAAGAATGTAATAAGGTACTATGAACAAAGGTCACCAGCCATTCAGGCTGTACAAGAACATAACCTTTAGACGTACCAACAGCCCTATCTTTAAAATGGCTAACTGAGAAGCCAATATGGGTTAAGCAACGGCCTCTAGCTGAAGATAAATTGCAGGCTTTAGTACAATTAGTACAGGAGCAATTAGATGCTCAACATATTGAGGAATCAACCAGCCCTTGGAATTCTCCTGTGTTTGTTGTAAAAAAGACTGGTAAGTGGAGGATAGTGACAGATCTAAGAGCTGTCAACTAGGTAATTCAACCTATGGGCACTCTACAGTCTAGAATTCCTCTGCCATCATAATTACTGAAAGGATGGCCTCTTATAGTTATTGATTTGAAAGATTGTTTCTTCACTATACCTTTACAAGAAAAGGATAGAGAAAAATTTGCTTTCACAGTGCCTACTTATAATAATTCTCAGCCTACTAGGAGATACCAGTGGACTATCCTCCCACAGGGAATGCTTAATAGCCCCACCTGATGTCAATATTTTTTAAGTCAGCCATTAGAGATAATATGTAAGCAATTTCCTAAATCTATAATTTACCATTCCATGGATGACATTTTGCTGATTCAAACACAGATGCTTTAGAAAGAATGTTTGAAGAAGTAAAGAGAGTTTTACCTAAATGGGGATTGCAGATTGCTCCTGAAAAAAATACAGAGAGGAGATTCTGTCAATTACCTAGGTTAACAGAAAATTAGGACACAAAAGGCACAGATTAGGAGAGACCAGTTACAGACTCTTAATGACTTTCAAAGATTGTTAGGAGACATTTCTAGTCTATGACCTGCTGTTGGGATAACACTTGATCTAATAATTCATTTAAGCAAATTGTTAGATGGTGATAAAGATTTGAATAGTTTCAGAGAATTAACAGCCGAAGTGAAAAAGGAACTGAATGGTTGAGGAAAAATTATAGGAGGCACATGTGGATAGGATGAATCCAAATCTTAGTTGTATTCTAGTCATATTGTCTTCTATAATTTCTCCTATAGGAATATTAATGCAGAGGGAAGATATTATTTTAGAATGGATCTTTTTACCACATAAACCAAGTAAAAAATTAAAATCAGAAGAATTGAATAAGGTGGAGCAAAGCCCTTATAATTCTGTCCAGAAGGCAGAATTATATGCCATTTTTATCGTGCTGGGGGATTTTAAAGAAACTCTTAATATAGTTACTGACTCACAATATGCAGAAAGAGTTATCTTGCATATTGAAACTGCTGAATTTATACCAGATGATACAGAATTGACTTCATTGTTTATCCAGGTGCAAGACATAATCAGGAATAGGCTTTGTCCTATGTACATAAGACACATCTGATCCCATTCAGGTCTGCCAGGTCCTCTAGCACAAGGTAATGCAGAAATTGATCAATTATTGATTGGAAGCATGTTGCGGGCCTCAGAATTTCATTAAAAAACATCATGTTAATAGCAAAGGTTTGACATCAATAGAAAGTTTTCTATTACATGGCAACAAGCAAAGGAGAATATAAAGAGATGCCCTACTTTCTCTTTATATAACCAAACACCGATAACCTGCAGGGACCAACCCAAAGGGTTCTCAAAAGAATGAAATCTGACAGATGGATGTGTTCCAATTTACAGAATTTGGAAAATTAAAATTTGTACATCATACCATTGACACTTATTAAGGCTTTCAATGGGCAACTGCTTTAAGCTCAGAAAAAGCTGATTCAGTGATCACACATTAGAAGTTATGGCCATCATGGGTATACCTGCACAAATAAAGACAGACAATGGTCCAGCTTATGTCTCTAGGAAAATAAAATGGTTTTTTGCTTATTATAATATTAAGCATGTTGCAGGTATGCCACATAATCCTACAGGTCAAACAGGTAAAAAAGATCAAATCGAACCATAAGGCATATGTTAAACCTACAGAAAGGGGTGGAATATGCCCACAGAAATAGATTACACAATGCTTTATTAACCTTGAATTTTCTTAACGCTAATGAGAAAGGGACAACACTAACGGAAAGACATTGGATAATGGAAAAATCTGCTGAATTAAATCAACTGGTCTATTTCAAGGATGTGCTGACCTCACAATGGAAGCCAGGAGATGTGCTGCGTTGGGGAAGGGGTTTTGTTCTTGTTTCCACAGGAGAAGAAAAATTGTGGATACCATCAAAATTAATAAAGGTTTGATTTGAAGAGGAGAAACCTCTTGGAAAAGAGAAATGACAGCTCATCCACAATGATGATAATCATACAGGTGCTAAGAAAAGTATATAGGATGGGAGCAGGGTTCTGTTCTTATCTCTGCAGGAAAACACTCATCTTCAAAAAATTAAAGGGACCTTGGATGTTTGACTACTGACAGTTGGAACAATAACTACCCAATAAGGATCATCAAGAAAACCAAATATGTTCCATAAGCATAAATATTGAGAATATATATACATATATATATATGTGTGTATATGTATGTAT